>NC_063339.1:85016251-85037228 GCF_021869965.1 Rhincodon typus
TAAGGGGGTGGGGGAGGAGGATAAGGGGGTAGGGGTGGGGGAAGAGGATAAGGGGTTGGGGAAGAGGATAAGGGGGTAGGGATGGAGGAAGATGATAAGGGGTTGGGGGAAGAGGATGGGGGTGAGTGGTGAGGGGAGTGGGGTAGGGGATAAGTGGGTGGGGGTGGGGTAAGAGGATGGGGTTGAGTGGTGAGGGGAGTGGGGTAGAGGATAAGTGGGTGCGGGGTTGGGGAAGAGGATGGGGGATGTGGGGGGGGGGGGGGGTTGAGGATAAGGGGGTGATGGGTGTAAAGGATGGGGGGGTGAGGAATTGGATGGGAGGTGAATGGTTGGTTTACGGGGTGGGTGATGGGGAAGAGGATAAGGGGCTAAGGAGATGGGGGAGAGGGTGTGGGGGAAAGGGTGTGGGGGAGAGGGTTTGAGGGTGTTGGGGAGAAGGTATGGGGGTGAGGGGGATGCAGAAGAAGGGAATAGGGAAGAGGGGGTCGGGGAAGTGGATGGCGGGAGTGATTGGTATTGGGGTGTTGAGGGGTGTAGGGAAGAGGGGGTGAGGGGTTGGTTTCTTGGGGTGGGGAAGTGGATTGGAGGGGTGACTGGTTGGTTTTGGGGGTGGGGAAGTCGATGGGGGTGGCTGGAAGGTTTTGGGGGTGGGGAAGGGGATTGGGGTGTGACTGATTTGTTTGTGGGGTCTGTGGAAGTGGATTCGGGGTGTGACTAGTTGGTTCGTGGGGTCTGGAGAAGTGGATTGGTGGGGTGACTGGTTGATTTGGGCGGCACGATGGCTCAGTGGTTAGCACTGCTGCCTCGCAGCGCCAGGGTCGGGCGTTCAATTCGAGCCTCGGGCGACTTTCTGTGTGGAGTTTGCACATTCTCCCCGTGTCTGCGGGGGTTTCCTCCGGGTGCTCCAGTTTCCTCCCACAGCCCACAGATGGGCAGACTGGGTAGACAGGCCATGCTAAATTGTCTTGTAGTTTTCAGGGGTGTGTGGGTTATAGGGGGTGGGTCTGGGTGGGATGCTGCAAGGGTTGGTGTGGACTTGTTGGGCCGCAGGACCTGTTTCCATACTGTAGGGATTCTATGATTATCTGGAACAAAACCAAAGTTGCTGGAAAAGCTCAGCAGGTCTGGCAGCATCTATGAAGGAAAAATCAGAATTAACGTTTCGGGTCCAGTGACACTTCCTCAAAACTGGGTGAGGACGCACAGGAATAAAGCTGAGGCCTTTGCTGAGTACAGAGCATTCAGCATCGGATAGCAGAAGGTTAGGCGGGATGGTGAATACCCAACAGGAGGTGAGGTTGGGGGAGGAGATGGAGTCAGAGGGAAGGGGAGGAGAGGAATGTTCCAGCGGGCCATGAGTATCTCTGAGTTGTTGCGTCTTGTGAGCCTTGGTGCCTGAAAGGAAAAGAAAAAGTTTCTTATTAGCATGACGAATGAGCCGGAGGATGAAGTGGAAATACGGAGTGGTGCAGCCCTGAGCCACTGTGATGCAATGCTTTTGGAAAGAAAGGTTGAGAATGTGCATGTGACGCCGCATGGCAGTGAGTGTGGATCTCTGGATGCGGCAACAGCAGCTAACTATGGAACGTTGAACATCTCGGAGATCTGTGATCTGGGAGGATTCAAAACGTAAGGGATGAAACTTCAGCTGGAATCCACGTGAGGTAAGTCTGAGCTGGAGGCAGTCACTGAGGAATGTGATATGGCCGTGGAAATAAGTTTTAGCAAATACTTGGTCAAACACCAGGAGTGACAATGAAATTAATGTCGGTGGACAAGAAGAAAGATTGGAACAGACATCCCATCGGAGAGAGGAGCAGAACTTCTTCAAGGTGGGCATGCCTGGAAGAGATGTGGCAGTGAGTTAAATACTAAATAAAAACTGAAAGAACTGCAGATGCTGTGAAGCAGGAACAAAAACAAAGTTCTGATGAAGGGTCACCGGAGCCAAAACATTAACTCTGTTTTTTTCTTCACAGATGCTGCCAGACCTGCTGAGCTTTTCCAGCAACTTTGTTTTTGTTCCTGATTCACAGCATCTGCAGTTCTTTCAGTTTTTATTGAAAATTATGGAAGACTTGACAGGCTAAATGGCCTACTTCTGCTTCTCTGCCTAATGTCCTTTGCACACTACCACAGGGCAGGCTGTGTCATAACATGGGCTGCTTTCAGCACAGCCAACCCATTTTCACCTACTTATAGTCCCCATTATCAACATTTCTTTCTCCCTGGAATACTATCATCTGTCCCTTTGTCTGCCCAGTTTTTGTTCTCTCTGCCTATATGCTGACCCTTTTCTCTTCTCCTTACGATCTCATCGAAAAAAACAGTCTTCAGCTGATCGACCACATTTTTTTTCATTGACTTCACTCAGCCTTTCTGTTTCTCTTTCCATTCCCTTTTCTCACATCTAAGTACCTTTCGCAGCTTATTGTTGAAACACTTTCTGTACCGGTGAGCTCCATATCCCAACAACTCTGAGGAAAGACATTTCTCCTTACTTCCCTGTTGTATTTATGAGTAACTATTTTGTGATCATGGCCTTTCATTTAGAATCTTGCCCTCAAGTAGAAATGTTATTTCCATGTCTAAAACACTGTAGACTGGGCATAAAAGTAAAGCTGTTTCCGAGACAATAGGAGCTGCAGATGCTGGAGAATCTGAGATAACAAAGTGTAGAGCTGGATGAACACAGCAGGCCAAGCAGCATCAGAGGAGCAGGAAGGCTGACGTTTCGGGCCTGCACCCTTCTTCAGAATTGGGGGAGGGGAAGGGAGTTCTGAAATAAATAGGGAGAGAGGGGGAGGCGGATGGAAGATGGATAAAGGAGAAGATGGGTGGAGAGGAGACAGACAGGTCAAAGAGGCAGGGGTGGAGCCAGTAAAGGTGAGTGTAGGTGGGGAGTTAAGGAGGGGATAGGTCAGTCCAAGGGAGGACGGACAGGTCAAGGGGACGAGATGAGGCTAGTGGGTATTTGATGGGGGTGGGGCTTGAGGTGGGAGGACGGGATAGGTGGGAGGAAGAACAGGTTAGAGAGGCGGGGACAAGATGGGCTGGTTTTGGGATGTGGTTGGGGGAGGGGAGATTTTGAAGCTTGTGAAGTCCATTGGGCTGCAGGTTTCCCAAGCAAAATATGATGTTCTTTTCCTGCAACCTTTGAGTAGCATCGTTGTGGCACTGCAGGAGGCCCAGGATGGACATGTCGTCGAGGGAATGGAAGGGGGAATTGAAATAGTTCGCGACTGAGAGGTGCAGTTGTTTAGTGCGAACCGAGCATAGGTGTTCCGCAAAGCGGTCCCCAACCCTCCGTTTGGTTTACCCGATGTAGAGGAGGCCACAACGGGAACTTCGGATACAGTATACTACGTTAGCAGTTGTGCAGGTGAACATCTGCTTGACGTGGAAGGTCTTCTTGGGGCCTGGGATGGGGGTGAGGGGGGAGGTGTATGGGCAGGTGTAGCACTTCCTGTGGTTCAGGGAATAGTGCCAGGTGTGGTGGGGCTGGAGGGGAGTGTGGAGCAGAGAACGGAGTCATGGAAAGAGTGGTCCCTCCAGAAAGCAGATAAGGGTGGGGGGGGAGAAAATGTCTTTGGTGGTGGGGTCGGATTGCAGAAGGCGGAAGTGTCGGAGGATGATGGGTTGGATCCGGAGTTGGTTGGGTGTTACGTGAGGACGAGGGGGATTCTTTTTTGGTTCTTATTGCGGGGACGGGGTGTGAGGGATGAGTTGTGGGAAATGTGGGAGACACGGTTGAGAGCGTTCTCGACCACTGAGGGGGGGAAGTTGCAGTCCTTGAAAAACGAGGACATCTGAGATGTTCGCGAGTGGAATGCCTCATCCTGGGAGCAGATGCAGCGGAGGCGAAGGAATTGGGAATAGGGGATGGCATTTTTGCAGGAAGGTGGGTGGGAGGAAGTGTATTCTAGGTAGCTGTGGGAGCCGGTGGGCTTGAAATGTGTATCGGTTTCCAGGTGGTTGCCAGAGATGGAAACAGAGAGGTCCAGGAAGGAGAGAGAGGTACCAGAGATGGTCCAGAAAAACTTGAGGTTGGGGTGGAAGGTGTTGGTGAAGTGAATGAACTGTTAGAGCTCCTCATGGGAGCACGAGGCGGCTCCAATAGTCATCAATGTAACGGAGGAAGAGGTGGGTTCAGGGCCAGGGTAGCTATGGAAGAGGGATTGTTCCACGTAACCTACAAAGAGACAGGCATAGCTTGGGCCCTTGCGGGTACCCATGGCCACCCTCTTTGTCTGTAGGAAGTGGGAGGAATTGAAAGAGAAGTTGTTAAGGGTGAGGACAAGTTCAGCTAAGCGGATAAGGTTGTCAGTGGAAGGGGACTGGTCGGGCCTGTCGGACAGGAAGAAGAGGAGGACCTTTAGACCGTCTGCATGGGGAATGCAGGTGTATAGGGTCTGGACGTCCATGGTAAAGATGGGGACCAGGGAAATGGAAGTTTTGGAGGATGTGGAGGGCGTGGGTGATGTCACGGACGTAGGTGGGGAGTTGCTGGACCAAGGGGGAGAAAATGGAGTCGAGATAAGTAGAGATAAGTTCCGTGGGGCAGGAGCAGGCAGAGACAATGGGTCGACCAGGGAAGTCAGGTTTGTGGCTTTTGGGAAGGAAGAAGTGGGCGGTGCGGGGTTGGGGAACGATGAGGTGGGAGGCTGAAGGTGGGAGGTTACCTGAAGTGATGAGGTTGTGGATGGTTTGGGAGATGATGTTTTGGTGGTCGGGTGTGGGGTTATGGTCAAGGGGGCGGCAGGAGGAGGTGTCAGAGAGCTGGCGTCTGGCCTCGGCGATGTAGAGGTCAGTGCGCCATAATACCACTGCGCCTCCCTTGTCCACGGGTTTTATGGTGAGTTTGGGTTTGGAGTGGAGGGAGCGGAGGGCTGCACGTTCTGTGGGGGAGAGGTTGGAATGGGTGAGAGGGGTGGAGAGGTTAAGGCGATTGATGCCTCGATGGCAGTTGGAGATGAAGAGGTCGAGGGAGGGTAGGAGGCCTTGGGGTGGTGTCCAGGACGAGGGGGTGTGTTGGAGGCGGGAGAAGGGGTCAGTAGAGGGAGGGTTAGGCTCATGGTCAGAGAAGTAAGCGTGGAGGAGCTGGCGGCGGAAAGACTGTTCAATGTCCAAGCGTGAGTGTTATTCCTTGATGTTTGGGTGGAGGGGGACAAAGGTGAGCCCTTTACTGAGGACTGACCGTTCGTCCTCAGTAAGGGGGAGGTCTGGGGGAATGATGAAGAGTCGGCAGGGCTGGGTGCTGCTGTCTCCTCTGGAGCTGCTGGCTGTGGAGGTGGTGGGTGGAGTGACGTCAGCGTTGGTGGTGGTGGTTGGTGGGGTGGTATGTGAGGAGGAGTGGCATTCTGTTTTGGTTGTTATTGCGGGGAGGGGATGTGAGGGATGAGTTGCGGGAGATGCGGGAGACCCGGTCAATAACAACCAAAACAGAATACTCCTCGTCCTCACGTACCACCCGACCAACCTCCGGATCCAACGCATCATCCTCCGACACTTTCGCCTTCTGCAATCCGACCCCACCACCAAAGACATTTTTCCCTCCCCAGGAGCAGGCGGAGACAATGGGTCGACCAGGGCAGTCAGGTTTTTGGAGTTTGGGAAGGAAGAAGCGGGCGGTACGGGGTTGGGGAACGATGAGGTTGGAGGCTGTGGGTGGGAGTCACCTGAAGTGATGAGGTTGTGGATGGTTCGTCTGCTTTCCTGAGGGATCACTCTCTCCATGACTCCCTTGTCCGCTCCACACTCCCGTCCAGCCCCACCACACCCGGCACTTTTCCCTGCAACTGCAGGAAGTGCTACAAATGCCCCTACACCTCCCCGCTCACCCTCATCCCAGGCCCCAAGAAGACTTTCCACATCAAGCTGACGTTCACGTGCACATCTGCTAATGTGGTATATTGCATTGGCTGTTCCCGTTGTGGCCTCCTCTACATTGGGGAAACCAAGCGGAGGCTTGGAACCAGTTTGCGGAACACCTACGCTCGGTTCGCACTAAACAACTGCACCTCCCAGTCGTGAACCATTTCAAATCCCCCTTCCATTCCTTAGACGACCTGTCCATCCTGGGCCTCCTGCAGTGCCACAACGATGCCACCCGAAGGCTGCAGGAACAGCACTTCATATTCCGCTTGGGAACCCTGTAGCCCAATGGTATCAATGTGGGCTTCACAAGTTTCAAAATCTCCCCTCCCCCAACAACATCCCAAAACCAGCCCAGCTTGTCCCCGCCTCCCTAACCTGTCCTTCATCCCACCAATCCCCTCCTCCCACCTCAAGCCCCACCCCCATTTCCTCCCAACCAGCCTCATGTCTCCCCTTTGACCTGTCCCTTCTCCCTGGACTGACCTATCCCCTCTCTAACTCCCCACCTACACTCACCTTTACTGGCTCCACCCCCGCCTCTTTGACCTCCACCTATCTTCTCCTTTATCCATCTTCCATCCACCTCCCCCTCCCTCCCTATTTATTTCAGAACTCCCTTCCCCTCCCCCAATTCTGAAGAAGGGTCTAGGCCCGAAACGTCAGCTTTCCTGCTCCTCTGATGCTGCTTGGCCTGCTGTGTTCATCCAGCTCTACTGTTTTCTCAGATTCTTCAGCATCTGCAGTTCCTACTATCTCCAACTCACTGACCTTTGGTCTTCAATAACCAAGCGCTCCAAAGCCCTGTCCTTCTCAGTGCAGGAGAGAAAAACGTTGCTCTTGGTTTGAGCTTGCTGTGTGTAAATCTTTTCACTCTAACCCCATTTAAAAGGAGTTTCCCGGGGCTCCACAAGATTGTTCCTGAAACCACCAGATCCCTCTCTCCAGCTCCGTCTCACACTTGCACCCCACCGCCTCCTCCTGGCCCAAGCACCCATGTTGCGCATGCTCCGGAAAAGCCCGGCTCCAGTCTTTTAGTAACTCTGAAACAAAAACAAAGTTGCTGGAAAAGTTCAGCAGGTCTGGCAGCATCTGTGGAGGAGAAAACAGAGTTAACGTTTCGGGTACGGTGACCTTTCGTCAGAACTGACGAAGCGTCACCGGACCCGAAACGTTAACTCTGTTTTCTCATCCACGGATGCTGCCAGACTTGCTGAGCTTTTCTAGCAACTTTATTTTTATCCCCAGGACAACAGCCTGGGGTAATGGATGACTAGACCAATTACATTGAGGCAACGCCACCATCTGCTGGGACAGGAATACCCATCTTTAGTGAACAAAAGGAGGCAATGTCACAGAGATAGTAGGAACTGCAGATGCTGTAGAATCTGAGATAACAAGGTGTAGAGCTAGATGAACACAGCAGGCCAAGCAGCATCAAAAGAGCAGGAAGGCTGACGTTTCGGGCCTAGACCCTTCTTCAGAAGAAAGGATTCCCTTCAGAAGACAAACGTTGCTCTTGGTTTGAGCTTGCTGTGTGTAAATCTTTTCACTCTAACCCCATTTAAAAGGAGTTTCCCGGGGCGCCACAAGATTGTTCCTGAAACCACCAGGTCCCTCTCTCCAGCTCCGTCTCACACTTGCACCCCACCGCCTCCTCTTGGCTCAAGCACCCATGTTGCGCATGCTCCGGAAAAGCCCGGCTCCAGTCTTTTAGTAACTCTGGAACAAAAACAAAGTTGCTGGAAAAGTTCAGCAGGTCTGGCAGCGTCTGTGGAGGAGAAAATAGAGTTAACGTTTCGGGTACGGTGACCCTTTGTCAGAACTGAGGAAGCGTCACTGGACCCGAAACGTTAACTCTGTTTTCTCCTCCACAGATGCTGCCAGACTTGCTGAGCTTTTCTAGCAACTTTATTTTTATCCCCAGGACAATAGCCTGGGGTAATGGATGACTAGACCAATTACATTGGTTTGGGAAGGGATTCACAGTGTTATCCAGTCTCAGGAAATGCCTGCTTATTCAGAATGGGGAGAAACTATTCAGCTGCAGTTCCCGTGGAAAGAGTTCACACTGGAGAGAAATTGTTTACCTGCTCTGAACGTGGGAATGGAGTCACACAGTCCCACAACCTGCTGATACACCAACACATTCATACTGACGAGAATATGGAAAAGGATTCACTCAGTCCATTCATCTGCAGGCTTAGCTGCCTCTGCCAGTGCAACTTTCTGCTGTTCTGCTGCAATCAGTGCTCCAGGCAATGTTCTGATCCCCTCCCTTAATTCTCACACCTCCCGAGACAACATACACAGGCTGGTCACAGAATCCACACTTTGGGATACAGTCTTGGTTGGCTTGGGAAACCTACTGCTTCCAGATAGATCCTGGGAGTGAGTTACAGACTGGAATCTAATCAAAGGGCTCGGGGCGGTTTACATATAGAATAACAGATAGCCAGGAGTGAGTTACAGACTAGAATCTAATCAAGGGGATTGGGGTGGTTTAAATGCAGAATAACAGACACCCAGGATTCAGTTATAAACTGCAATCCAATTAAGGGGAAGGGGATGATTTATGTACAGAGTAACAGGTATGCAGGAGGGAGTCACAGACTATAATCCAATTGAGGGGTTCAGAGTGGGGTGGTGTGTGGCTACATGTACAGTAACACATAACCGGCAATGAGTTACACACTGGAATCTAATTGAGGTCTTCAGCATGGTTTATTTACATGTTAACAGATACTCAGGAGTGAGTTACAGACTGGAATCCCATTGAGGGGGTCACAGGTAATTATATATAGAATAACTGATACTTGGGAATGAGCTGCTGACTGGAAGCTAACCAAAGCCACACTCATCGAATGCAGCCTTGATATTAAGGGCTGTCACTCTCGACTCACCTCTGGAATTCAGCTGTTTTGTCCATGTTTGAACCAAGACTGGAATGAGGTCAGTAGCTGAGTAGCCCTGGCAGAACCCAAACTGGGCGTCACTGAGCAGTTGTTACTTGATAGCACTGGTGATGACACTTTCTATCACTTTACTGATGATTTATAGTATACTGGTAGGGAAATTAATGGCTGGGTTGGATTTGTCCTGCTATTTGTGTACAGGACATACTATGGCAATTTTCCAGATTGTTGGGTAGATGCCAATGTTGTAACTGTACTGGACGAGCTGAGCAGTTGGGAAAACTGTGCACGTTTCTTATCACACTCGGAACAGGTATGTGGTCTCTCCTTAGATCAGCACAGAGCAGATAAATCTGATCAGAAGCAGACTTGTATAGCCTGCAAATTGGTTACAGCCAAGCAAATAAAGAACTATTGATCTGGAGAAACTTGGAAGGTGAATCCTATGAAATTGTGTTCTTTATTAGCTTCAGCTGATGGAGAGACAGAATGAGAGGTATCTGCAATGAACCCCTTTCATACTGCAGTTGGACTCTGAGTGTGGATCAAATTCATTTTGTCATTCCGCATTTAAAGAGGAAGGTATACTATATCAAAGGGCTGCAGATTGTGAATTAAAACATAAGTTGCTGGAAAAGCTCAGCAGGTCTAACAGCATCTGTGATGAAAAAAAAAAATCAGAATTAAAGTTTCGGGTCCAGTGATCTTTTTCTGACTTGTACCTGCTCGTTCTGGAATGTAAATCAGTGGATGTGAAATTATTTAAGTTTCATTATAGTAAAGGATAAGCATCAAGTTAAAAATTGTGTTTAGAAAAATGTCCACAGGTTGTGGGGGTAGGGGGTGAGAGAGAGCGAGAGACGGACCAGCTTTAATAAAACGTCTCTGGATGTGAATTTTTCGAGGGTCCATAGTGTTAACTCTTTAAGGTCTGTCTCGTATGGTTTTTTTGTTCGTTGGCTGCTAAAATTCTGTCATGTCATTTGTGTGTTTTTCCTCTCTGGAGCTTGAGGTCTGGGGAGAATTAGAGTTTAGTTTATATTTTGAGAGTGTATAGTGATGGGACAGTGTGGTCTGTGCTTGGGGCAGTTTAGAACATATATGATTGAGTTGACATCCCTTTTCATGTACAGTCAGTGGTTTTTCAGAAGAAGCCTACTAAAGGACGTTTATTTGGAATTAGTGTCTTAAGAACTTGATGAAAATCAGTCATATGAAACCAATTGAAGGAAGGAAATTATGTTAAATGGCATAACATATTTCCTTAAAATGCTCCACTCTGTGTGTTGTATATAGTTTGAGGAGAGTCCTGGGTAAATGGTGAATTTCAAAATCTTTGTGATTAAATTATTTGTTTGGAATTTCATTTTCTGGCCAGAGTGAACTTGCAAATACTATTGTAATATGTAAATCAATCTTCACTTCTAGATTCTAAGATTTCCTCATCTTAAATGTTTCTTGGTGTGAATCTGTGGTCTAAAATGAGAAGGTGGGAATTTTGGACAAGTAATTCTCTTTGAACAGAATTATCCAATGACAAAAATCAAATCATGTCAGACAGAATAGACAGCACGTGGGACAGTTGTATTGCAAGATGAGGCAGTTTTTTTTTTCCTATTCATGTGGTATGTGGGCGTCACTGGGTGGCCAGCATTTCTTGCCCATCCCTGGTTGCCCTTGAGAAGGTGGTGGTGAGCTGCCTTCTTGATCCACTGCAGTCTGCCAGCTGTAGGTTGACCCACAATGCCATTAGGGAGGGAATTCCAGGATTTTGACCCAGAGACAGTGAAGGAACGGCAATATATTTCCAAGTCAGGATGTTGAGTGACTTGGAGCTGGTGGTTTTTTCCATATATCTGCTGCTCTTATCCTTCTAGATGGAAGTGGTCGTGGGTTTGAAAGGTGCTATCTGAGGATTTTTGGTGAATTTCTGCTGTGTATCTTGTAGATAGTACACACTGCTGCTACTGAGTGTCGGTGGCGGAGCGAATGGATGTTTTGGATGTAGTGTCAATCAAGTGAGATGCTTTGTCCTGGATGGTGTCAAGCTTCTTGAGTGTTGTTGGGCCTGCATGCATCCACGCAAGTGGGGAGATTTCCATCACACTCCTGTCTTGTGCCTTTTCGATAGTGTACAGGCTTCGAGGTGTCAGTAGGTCAGTTACTCGCTGCAGTATTCCTAGCTTCTGCCCTGTTAACTTTGAGAATGTAACTGCCAATGTTTCCCTAACTCTTCCAGCCCTGTGTAGTGAGACAACACAAGTGTGTAATATCACCTAGGAGCTACAAGGCACAGACAAAGGATTCCGACTCTTTGGAACAGTTTGGGAAAAGATTAAAAAGTTTCCTTTACCCCCAGTGAAGTTAAAGGATACCCTCCGTGAAAATTGAATTGTGTTCATACAGTGTTCCCTTGACAGTTACAATGAAAACATTCCTAACATGTGACTGAAATCAATATTAAAACAAGGAGTAGTCCGAAAACATCATATGTTCGAGACTTTCAAATCTAATTTAATTGAAAAGTTTAAAAAATGTTCTTTTTTAAACTACTGTAGAAAAGATATGGGAATAAAAATAAAAAGCTTAGCTTATTCTCAAAACAGAGAGAAACCTTTTCAGAAGATATCCAATTGAACTCCGAACTTGTAATAAATGTTTTTTCTATATGCTCCTATTTTTTTTCAAAGTGGCCTTAAAAGAAGGGACTAGAAAGATATTCTGGAAACAATAGAAATTTAAAAGCCTGTTTGAGATTATCTGAAGACTGTTGACAGTCTTTTTAAATTGAATACATGAAAGTACAACATAATGTCTCCAAATGACTTAAGCCATGCCCTGTCTGAGACTAGCAGAGTGAACTCTCAATGCTGACTGTTTTAAAGCTTCTCTCTCACCTTCTGTGGTGTGGATTGTGTTCTTTAAATGTGATTAACACACTGGACATCTTCCAGAGCCACAGTGGATTGTGATTTTTTTTTGTTATATTTTAAACACTTTTCAAGAATACAGAGTGGGAACTGAAAGTCTTGAGCAGACAGTCTTTGAAAACAGGAGAACCTTGAACTGACGATAATCATTTGAAGCTTTAATATAAGAGCACAAATTAAAACCACTGAGCCTAGACATAATTGTGTCTAAAATTGGGATTAATAAAGTTGGTTGATACAAATTGCCAGTTCAAGTGCACAATGGGAAATTCAATCGCATTTTGAAGGGCAGATACATTTAAATCTTTAAGCTTTAATTTAAAACAAGAGCCAATGGATACAGACAAGGTGTTTTAATTTGTTTCAGATAAAATGGGATAGTTTGTTTGTTTGTTTGTTTATTTGGGAAGAAATTAATTGACCACTAATTGAACCCAACAACACTGCTGAGATCAGACATAACAGAAACCTTTAAATCTGTTGCTGTCAATTTGAATTTGGAATAATTTTGAAAGAAGGAAAGTCGAGTATAATCTAGTAAGTTACATTTGAGAAAATTGTAACTATTTTATTGTGAGAAATGTTAAACAAACAAAGTTTGGTAATGCTTGAAACCACGCAGTACTAATATTTGTTTTTTTTTTTACAGCTGTCATGAAAACCCATTTTGTTGTTTCCTCTGGATAGTAAAGCTTTCTCCTGAATCAGCTAAGCCATTAGTAAGTAAGCCATTGGTCACAATGTGCCAATTTATTCTGACTCTATGCATTCTGCCTATTCTTCAGACTTCAATTCATCCTAGTATATTGCTCTCAAATCAATGCAATTTTATTTCATTAGTTTCCTGCGTGAAATGTTATCAAGTCTCCTGAAAGTCTAAATACTCCACACTTACTGGCTCCCACTTCTTTATTCTACCGACAACATCCTTAAAAAATACACATCAGGTTTCTCAAAAATAACTTCCCCTCAACAAATCTGTCTGTTCTGCCCAATTGGACATTTATTTTCTAAATACCCAGTAATCACATCCTTTCCAGTATTCATGAAAAATGATACACCTGATCTAAAAGTTAAACTTTTAAATTGGTGGAAGGCCATTATTGACAGTTCTAGGTAAGAATTTTCAAACATTGATTGGGACAGACAATTCGCAGGTAAAGGGATGGTTGTAAAGTGGGAGGCCTTCAAAAATGACATAACAAGAGTCGAGAGGCAGTATGTACCTGCTAGTGTGAGGCTGGTAGATGTAGGGAATGCTGGATTACTAAAGAAATTGAGGCTGCGGTCAATAAAAAGGAGAAGGCATGTCGCAGGTATAGACAGCTGGGACTGAGTGAATCCCTTCAGCAGTAAAAGAGCAATAGAAGTACACCCAAGAGGGAAATTACGAGGATAGAAAGAGGACATGTGAAAGCTTTGGCAAATAGGGTTAAGGAGATTCCAAACAGATTCTACAAATACATTCAGGACAAAAGAACAACAAGGAAGAGAACAGTGTCTTTTAAAGATCAACAAGGTTGCCTATGTGTGGAACTGCAGGAGATGAGTGAGATACTAAAGGATTATTTCAGGTCAGTATTAACTGTGAAGAAGGATAGGGAGACTAGAGAACTTGGAGAAATGAACAGTGATATCTTCAAAAGTGTCCATGTCACAGAGAAGGAAGTGCTGGATATCTTAAAACGCATAAAGGCAGATAAATCCCCAAGACATGATCAGGTGTATCATAGAACTATGTGGGAAACCAGTGAATTAATTGCTGGACCCCTTGCTCAGATTTTTTTTATCATCGATAGCATGGGTGAGGTGCTGGAAGACTGGAGGATGGCGAAAATTGTGCCATTATTTGAGAAAGGTGATATGGACAAACCAGGGAACTATAGACCGGAGAGCCTGACATCAGTGGAGGGCAAGTCGTTGGAGGGCATTCTGAGGGACAGGATCTACATGTATTTGAAAAGGAAAGGATTGATTACGGATAGTCAACATGGCTTTGTGTGGGAAATCCAGTCTCACTAACTTGATTGAGAACACGAATGATGGCAGAGTGGTGGACGTTGCCTAGATGTCGAATGTCTTGCTGAATTACAAGGTTCCATATGGTAGACTGGTCAACAAGGTTAGATCACATGGAATATCGGGAGAGCTAACCACTTGGATGTAAAATTGGCTTGAAGTTAGGAGATAGAGGTTGTTGGTGGTAGGGTGTTGTTTTTCGGACTGGAGGCCTGTGACCAGCAGAGTGCTGCAAGGCTTGGCGATGGGTTCGCTGATTTTTGTCATTTATTTCAATGATTTGGATATGAATGTAGGAGATATGATTAGTAAGTTTGCAGACAGCAAAATTGGAGGTATGGTGGGCAGTGAAGAAGGTTACCTCAGAGTTTAACAGGACCTTGATCAGATGGGCTGATGGGTCGAGGAGTGACAGATGGAGTTTAATTTAGATAAATGCGAAATGCTGCATTTCGGAAAGGCGAATCAGGGCAGGACTTACGCACTTAATAGTAAGATCCTGGGGAATGTTGTTGAACAAAGAGGCGTTGGACTGCAGGTTCATAGCTCCTTGAAAGTGGAGTCGCAGGTAGACAGGGTAGTGAAGAAGGTGTTTACAATGCTTGTCTTTATTAGTCAGTGCATTAAGTGTAGCCATCAGGTGTCTTGTTGTGGCTGGTCAGGATGTTGGTTCGGCCGCTTTTGGAAGACTGTGTTCAGTTCTGATCTCCCTGTTTTATGAAAGATGCTATTAAACTTCAAAGGGTGCAGAACAGATTTACAAGGATGCTGCAGAGTTGGAGGGTTTGAGCTATAAGGAGAGGCTGAATAGGCTGGGGGCTATTTTCCCAGACTGTTGTGGGCTGAGGATTGACCTTTATAGAGGTTTGTACAATCATGAGGGGCATGATGAATAGCCAAGGTCACTTCCGTCTCAAGATGATTCCAGAGCATTCTCCTGGCCTCATGAACCCTGAGCTGGAGCTAGGCATTAGAACATAGAACATAGAACATAGAACATAGAACATTACAGCGCAGTACAGGCCCTTCGGCCCTCGATGTTGCGCCGACCTGTGAAACCAATCTGAAGCCCATCTAACATAAACTATTGTATTATCATCCATATGTTTATCCAACGACCATTTAAATGCCCTTAAAGTTGGCGAGTCTACTACTTTTGCAGGCAGGGCATTCCGCGCCCTTACTACTCTCTGAGTAAAGAACCTACCTCTGACATCTGTCCTATATCTATCACCCTTCAATTTAAAGCTATGTCCCCTCGTGCTAGCCATCACCATCCGAGGAAAAAGGCTCCCACTGTCCACCCTATCTAATCCTCTGATCATCTTGTATGTCTCTATTAAGTCACCTCTTAACCTTCTTCTCTCTAACGAAAACAACCTCAAGTCCCTCAGCCTTTCCTCATAAGACCTTCCGTCCATACCAGGCAACATCGTCGTAAATCTCCTCTGCACCCTTTCCGATGCTTCCACATCCTTCCTATAATGCGGTGACCAGAACTGTACGCAATACTCCAAGTGCGGCCACACCAGAGTTTTGTACAGCTGCAACATGACCTCATCGCTCCGAAACTCAATCCCTCTACCAATAAAACCTAACACACCGTACGCCTTCTTAACAACACTATCAACCTGGGTGGCAACTTTCAGTGATCTATGCACATGGACACCGAGATCTCTCTGCTCATCCACACTACCAAGAATCTTACCATTAGCCCATTACTCTGTATTCCTGTTACTCCTTCCAAAGTGAATCAACTCACACTGTTCCGCATTAAACTCCATTTGCCACCTCTCAGCCCAGCTCTGCAGCTTATCTATGTCCCTCTGTAACCTGCAACATTCTTCCGCACTATCCACAACTCCACCGACTTTGGTGTCATCCGCAAATTTACTAACCCATTCTTCTATACGCTCATCCAGGTCATTTACAAAAATGACAAACAGCAGTGGCCCAAAACACGTTGTCTGCAGTCAAGGCCCGGTCCAGACTGGAGGCTAAGTGCCAGCATGGACTGGGTCGAAAGGCTGTTGTTCTGAACATTTTTTCTCCATTTTATAATTTATTCCTATAATCTTCAATGCTGGACTTTATTTTTTAACCTCTATTCTTCCAAAGAACTGTAACCGAAAAAGCTGTACTTTGGGACCTTCGTACCTAAGATGGCGCTGTAAGCGGCGACTTGCACACTTAAAGGTCACTGGACCTAAAATGTTAACTCTTATTTCTCTTCACAGATGCTGCCAGACTGGCTGAGCTTTTCTGGCAACGTCTGCTCTTGTTTCTGAATGACAGCATCCGTATGTCTTTTGGCTTTTATTTAGTATTTCACTGTATTCATTTGAGTACATGGGACAATAAGGCTAATTCTAATTCTTATAGAAGAGATCTGAGTGATTCAGTGGTCCCTTCCTGTTCCTATATTCCAAATAAACCAGGACCCAAACACAACTGATGAACAGAAAGGCATGGAAGAGCTGGGGATACGACACAACAACAGGAAACCAGTCCTTGAGCAGAGTTTTTGAGCGGGGGAAGTCGGGGGCGAATGTACAGAACGACTGGAGTAGGTCATTCAGCCCCTTTGAGACTGCTCAGCATTTCAGTTAGACCCAGACTAAAGGACAAATAGTCTCCTCTTTTCGGGCTGGAGTACCTTTCCCCATGTCCTTACCCCACCCCCGTATACCAGGCCTTACACTGGGCCTTGTCATCACATGGGCTGCTGTCACAAACAACCCATTGTCTGTGACTATTAGTCCCCATTCGCGGCTGTTTTATTTTACTCCTTCATCACTGACCAACACTGATTGCTGATCCCTATTTGCTCTTGAGAAGGTAGTGGTGAGCTGTCTTCTTAAAACGTTGAAAGTGATATATTCTCTCTAAAGTATTACATCATAGGACCCTCCTCTTCCAGGACCTCAGCAGTTTCTTCGTTCAAGCACTTCTTTTTGTGATAAGCCAGATAATTGGCGAAACAAAAGCAGAAATTGCTGTAAAACTTTAGCAGGTTTGGCAGCATCTGTAGTCAGTGTCTGGAAGTCACTATCTGAAAAGGGAGTGGAGGCAGAAACACTGAACACATTTAAAAGGTGTCTGGATCTGCAGCTCTGGTGCTGGAACTTGCAAGGGTACAGACCCAATGTCAGAAAGTGGGTTAGGCTGGTTGGATGTTTGTTTTTTGGCCAGTGCAGACATATTGGGGCAAGTGGTCTCTTCCTGCGCTGTAGGCTTTACATGATTCTATGAACGGATTAACACGGATTAGAGAGAATACTTTAAAGTATTCTGAGTGTGAGAAGACTTTAAAGCACCAGAGATATGCTGAACGGTAATTTCAGAGTGAGCAGTGATTGTTGAATTGCTCTCCTCAAGAAGAGAGCATTTGGTGCTCAGCCCTCATTTAACTCAGTGTGTTCACAAATGGAAAGAGTTTCACTATGTCATGAACTCTGCTGAGATAGCAATGAGTTTGCAATGGGGAGAGAGCATTCAGCACTTGTGTGTGTGGGAACTGAATCACTTGTTTAACCTGCTTCACTTCACACTAACTTGCTCACATTGATCAAAGATCTTTTCAATGTTCTGGCTGTGAGAAGTGTGTTTAAAAACACAGTAATCTGCTGAACCACACACACAATCAGAATGATGAATAAGCCAATCACTCGCTGTGTACGTGATAATACAAAGCCTGCTGAGAAACCAGTGAGTTAACACTGGGGAGAGTGCATTCACCTGCTCTGTGTTTGAAAAGGGATTCCCTCAGACATCCCACCTGCTGATACACCAATGAGTTCATAGGTGATTACAGGAATTGGATTCTGCTGTTGTTGCTGCAGGTAATCACATTCAGGGCTGAAACAGATTAATTCAGAGAATTGGGTATTTTTCTTTCTGAGGTTAATGACACTCTGATGTGACTGGAAGTCATTATTTTAATACATCAAATAAATCAGCTTTTTTCAAACACACTGTGTTTTGTCCACAGTTTCTCGAAGATGTCAGGAGCGTGTTCCCTGACATCCATTCCGGAAGGTGGCATGGTGACTCAGTGGTTAGCACTGCTGCCTTACACTGCCAGGGACCTGGGTTCAATTCCACCCTCGGGCGACAGTCTGTGTGGAGTTTGCACATTCTCTACGTGTCTGCGTGGGTTTCCTCCGGGTGCTCTGGTTTCCTCCCACAATAGAAAGATGTGCATGATAGGTGGATTGGCCATGCTAAATTGCCTGTAGTGTTCAGAGATGTTTAGGTTAGGTGGGTTAGACATGGTAGGGGAATGGGTCTGGGTGGGTTGCTGTTTGGAGGGACGGTGTGGACTTGTTGGGTCAAATGGCCTGTTTCCATACTGTAGGGATTCTATGATGAAATGCATTTGGCAAATGTTCAACAATTGAGCTTGTCATATCAAATAATTTTCAGAAATGTAGGAGAGAATGAGATTTTGCTCTGGTAGTTACTGTAATCTGTAATGCCTTGCCTGAAAAGGCGTGTAAGCCAGTTCAATAACTTTCAGCAGTGAATCAGATCTCTATTTTAAAATAAGTGTCAGGGGAGAGGTGATGAGAGTGGGACTGACTGACAGCTCTTTCAAAGATTGTTATATCACTATCAGGCAGGAAAAGGGGTGATGTCCAACTCCCAAAGAAAAGCAAGGAATCAAGGAAGTTATGATGAACCTGTATCGGACATAGGTCACCCTCTAACGGAGTATTGTGTCCAGTTTAGGAAGGACGTGATTGCTTTGCAGATGTTTCATTATCGAAAAAGTGTACAAGGAGAGAGGGAAAAGCAGGGGATAAGACAATCATTGGCATTGGACACATTGGGCTGAATGGCCTCTGTTGCAATGTAACCGTTCCATTATTCTAACCAAGACTCTGGGGAAAGTACAGAGGAAGAGGACAGATTGGCAGTTTCTTCACGGATGGTACTGAGCCACCAAAACAACTCTATGTTAACTGGTCAAAAATTCTGAAGAAGAGTCATGCTGGACTTGAAATTTTAATTCCATTTCTCTCGCCACAGAGACTGCCTGACCTACTGAGTTTCTCCAACACTTACTGATTATACTTCAGATCTCCAGCATCCGCAGTATCTTGTTTCTTTGTTAACTGTTGTTTGATACCCAATTTTCTAACGAGGAGGCAATGGCCTAATAATATTATCACTGGACTGTTATTGCACAGTCCAAGATAACATTCTGGGTTTAAATCCCGCCAAGGCAGATGGTGAAATTTGAATTCAATAATAAAAAGCAACTGGAATTAAGAATCTAGTGATGACCATGAAACTGTTGTCAATTGTCTGAAAAACCAATCTGTTTCACTAGTGTCCTTTAGGGAAGGAAAACACCACCCTGACCCGGTCTGGCCTACATGTCACTCCAGAACCACAGCAATGTGGTTGACTCTCAACTGCCTTCTGGGCAAGTGGGATGGGAAATAAACGCTGCCTAAAAGCGATGTCCTCATCCTCCGAATAAAGTTGTAAGTACCTTTACAATACCCCGAGGAATTTCTGAATGTGTCAGAGGAACATTTAGAACAGAAGGAGACAATTCAGTCCCTTAAGCCCCGTCAAACATTCAATTCAATCAGGACTGACCCTTATTTTATATACCTTTACCTTTGTTAAGCTCTTAACAAAAATCTAACAGCACCATTTTAAAATATTCAATTAGCTATCAGTATCCACAACCTGCTGTGGCCGGTGTGAGGTTGCGTTGAAAGATCCAGACGATCAGGATCAGTGAGTGGCAAAAATAGCCTCTTTATTGTACATTCACAGCAGCACGATGTAAGGCGAAATAGAATCCCAAAATCATAGCTCAAAAGCAGCTGTTTTTATACAGAAATCAAGCATACATTAACATTCTAACACTTGACCGTTAAGCAGTAGATATTGTACAAAAACTGTGTTGCAGGAAATCAGAGATGGTTTAAACATATGCTAAATGTTAACGGTTATTGTTAAGTGTTAATGGTTATTTTAATGAGATTAGAGTGTGTCTCTGGTTTTACCTTGCAAGATTCAAAAGGTGCAAAAAAAAGTTGCTGGAAAGGCTCAGCAGGTCTGGCAGTATTTGTGAAGGAAAAAAAAAACAAAGTTAACGTTTCGGGTCCGGTGACTTTGTTTTTGTTACTGATTTACAGCATCCACAGTTCTTTCGGTTTTTATTTTATAATTCAAAAGGTGTTAGTCTTGTTGTTTTCAAGGTTAGAATTTTAAAGTTAGAAAAAAGGCATCTTGCGTCTTTTAAATAAAAGTCTGAGTTCCCATCAGTTTTGATTGTCTGTGGTTTTTATTTACTATCACTTGTTTTGTTAGTTTCATGGTTGCGTCCATCTGTGGGTTCTATTTACTATCATTCATTCAAATATTCGGTTTCGTGGTCACACCTGTTTATAGTAGTGCTGTCAGTTTCATTCATTCAAGGTCGCTAGGGTCTGGACATAGCGCTGTTAGTTTTGTTAGTAGGTTAAAGGTTGCTTCCATACACTGCAGAGCGTTTGTTAGTTTTATTAGTGGGGTAAAGTTTTATATACATGTTGAATAAAAACTTTGGATAAGTACCTGGTTACAATATCCAGGAAAAGTCTGCAGGAAAGTCATATTTTACTTTAAAGTAAACTGACCTATTATCCTACTAAGATCAATCTACCCTGCATACCCTACATTTTACTATCCTCCATGTGCTTATCCAAGAGTCGCTTAAAAGTGCCGAAATTATCTGACTCCACTACCACTGCCGGCAGCGCATTCCACATGCCCATCACTCTCTGTGTGAAGAACCTACCTCTGACATCTCCCCTATACCTCCCTCCAATCACCTTAAAATTATGCCTCCCTCGTAATAGTCATTTCTGCCCTGGGAAAAAGTCTCTGACTGCCCACTGTATCCATGCCTCTCATCATCTTGTACACCTCTATCAAGTCACCTCTCATCCTTCTTCATTCCAATGAAAAAAGTCCTAGATCCCTCAACCTTTCCTCATAAGACCTGCCCTCCAGTCCAGGCAGTATACTGGTAAATCTCCTCTGCACCCTCTCTAAAGCTTCTCCATCTTTCCTATAATGAGGTGACCAGAACTGAACACAATATTCCAAGTGTGGTCTAACCAGTTTTATCGAGCTGCAGCCTAACCTCACGGCTCTTAAACTCAATTCTCCTGCCAATGAAAGCCGACACACCATACGCCTTCTTTACAACCCTATCAACTTCGGTAGCAACTT
>NC_063339.1:85037628-85074499 GCF_021869965.1 Rhincodon typus
GAAACGTCAGCTTTCCTGCTCCTCTGATGCTGCTTGGCCTGCTGTGTTCATCCAGCTCTACACTTTGTTATCTCGGATTCTCCAGCATCTGCAGTTCCTACTATCTCTGCCACTTCTTTGCCCAGTTCTTCATCCTGTCAATATCCCGTTGCAACTTACAACAGCCCTCCACACTATCCACAACTCCACCAACCTTCGTGTCATCAATAAACTTACTAACCCATCCTTCCACTTCTTCATCCAAGTCATTTATAAAGATCACAAAGAGGAGAGGCCCCAGAACAGATTCCTGCGGAATACCACTGGTCATCGAGCTCCAGGCTGAATACTTTCAATCTACTACCACCCTCTGTCTTCTATTGGACAGCCAGTTATGGTAGCGAGCCCCTGGATTAGTTTGAATGGTGGCGGGGGGGGGGGGCGGGGGTTGCGGTTGTGGTGGCTGGGACACAGAAGTCTGTAGTTATTATTACAACCATCAATTAATGGGTTAATAGATTAATAGACATGATTTATGGACTTACAGAAAACGTTGTTAATAGACATGAATTCTGATATATCACAGGGGATTTTACATTTCTAATTCTCCACATTGCTCTCACACTGACATTTCTGACCTCCACTCACTGCAGTGATGCTAAATGTAAGCTTCAAGAAAGTGCCACATCTTTCAATTCGGCATTTTAAAATTTTCTGGACTCACCACTGAGACCAACATTTTCAGACTGTGAACTCTGCCCCCGATTTTGTTTTCATTTCTCTTGTTTCAGTTTGTTTCTTTGTCAGCTGCTCACCTGCTTCAGGCACATTTTTAGTTACTTTGTTTCTTTTCCAGCTCCATCTCCATTGTCTGTGACCTTGAGGGAAGAACATTTCTGTCATTTAATCTTTACTGTCTTCTCCCTTGTCACAGACCATCTTTTTGTACTAGTCTAACCCAAACCTGAATCAAATCCTATTACATTTCTTATGTTTCCCAGTTCTGATAAAAATTCACATACCTGCAACATTAACTATTTCCTTCTGCACATATATTGCCCAAACTTATGAGATTTTCCAAAATGTTCTGTTTTCGTTCCCAATTTTTGCTATCCTTTGTATGAAGAATTGTTTGTATGAAGATTTCACATCATCTCCAAATAATGTCCCCTTGTTCTCAATTCCCTCACTGGAGGAAATGGTTTCTATATCTATCCAATAAACACATCCGACAGATTTTGTTGAATTCCTTTAATCTGGAGCAGTATCAATTTACATTTATCTTCCAGGGCGAAGAAATGCTTTTGGATTGATTTATAACAAGGCTTTCAGAGACTCACCCCAGGCCTTGCTTCATTTTTTCATCAGCAAGTTTTCTGGTTATAATTCAGTTTAACCAACCGGAGTGTTGAATATGGGATTTGAATGAGTAATTGCTGCTCGATACGAGACAAGGAAAGACTCATGAGGTTGCTGGGAGAACTGCAACAAAACTATACATGGCTTGACAGTAGGTGCAGGCATGATTATTCCCCACAAATCACCAGTTTCATTCATTTCAAATTCACATACTGCCTTTATGTTTTTGTGGGTTCTCATTCACTCTTTCTGTTTAAATCAATTTTATAGTGTATTCAAGGGTGAAGATTTGCAGTTGGTAAATTTAAACCAAACATCTCACCAACATTTGACAAATTACTCAATTTATTGTAACCAGAATATCATTGGATTTTGACCATGGAAGAAGAAAACACCTCTCAGAGTGGGAAGAAACCGTACACGTGTTATGTGTGTGGTAGCTTCAGCCAAACATCTGGCCTTTCTAAACACATGCGCAGTCATGACAGGGAGAAGCGGTGTAAATGTGGGGACTGTGGGAGGGCATTTAATTTCCCCTGTGAGCTGGAAACTCATCAGTGCCGTCACACTGGGGAGAGGCTGTTCCTGTGCTCCATGTGTGAGAAGGGCTTCACTCGGTCAGCGCACTTACTGCAACACCAGCGAGTTTGCACTGGGGAGAGGCCGTTCACTTGCTATGTTTGTGAGAAGGACTTTACTAATTTGAGACAGAAGCAGGTTCATACTTCTGAGAGACCTTTTAAATGTGTAGAATGTAGGAAGTACTACAAAAGCTCCAGGGAACTGACACACCGTCGAAGTGGTCATACAGATGAGAGACCATTCAAGTGCTCTCACTGTGAGACGAGGTTCAAACATTCTTCCGAACTCACTCTACATCAATGCACGCGCACTGGAGAGAAGCCGTTTACATGGTTCATGTGTCAGAAGAAGTTCACTCAATCATCTCATCTTCAGTCACACCAGCAAGTTCACACTGGGGAGAGACCATATGCCTGCTCCAAGTGTGAGAAGAAATTTGCTAATTCATCCCATCTGGTGAGACACCAGCGATATCACAAGTAGTTCTGGTGTTGGGATTGTCCTGTAATCACATCCAGAACTGATCCATGTATATCAGGCTCTGATTCTGTTGATATTAATAAAGTCCAACCAAGTTAAAGGTGTTAGTGTTCTGGGTGTCAAATAAATCAGGTACGTATCAATTACACATTGTGGTGAATCTTTTTTAGTATTGAACACAAGTTTGTTATTTTTAAAGGGCTCTCCCTCCCTCCTGCCTCCTCGATCCTCATCTCCAACAATCAGTACAAGGAACACATGGAGCTCCTTTGTCAGTAAGATGGAGAAAATCTGATCAGATCGCTGTCCTGTTTCCCTCTCTCCCATTCGCTCACTGGGACAAGCTGCTTCAAAAGTTTTTTTTTTTTTTTTCCATGTCTGAGCCCTGGACGTTTACTTGTCTTCACTTTGTCTCCATTTCCTAACATGCCATGTTAGAGCTCACCTTGTCCCAAAAGTCTCACTTCCTGTTCCAACGGCCCTATTTCCATGAAATGTCTGACCACTGATTATCTCTATTTGCTGCATTTGTTAACAATTCTCTTGCTGGCACTGTCCCTTTTTTTTAAACCTGCCATATTCATGTTTCAACCTCACCATCCCTGCAAGTTACTGTCTCATTTTGAACCTGCCTTTCCCGTCCAAAGTCCTGGAATGAATTGTTTCCTTCCAAATCCACGCCATCTCTCCCAGAAGGCAATGTTTTAATTCCCCAGGCAGATTTCTGTCTCTACCAAATTCAGGAAAAGCTGCACTTCTGGTTACAGTCACCGTTTGATGGAGCCACACGCACTTGTGTGGAAAATTGTCACATTGCTTCGAGTTTGATGTACAAATAACGACAAAACTTCCCACAAGAACAGGAATCGAGTGAGTTGGAATGATTGCTCGTGTCTGATAATATCCACAAGGAGAACATCTAATCCAAATTAGATGCAGCAGCTTTCTGCTAATTGTAGGGGCTTCCAGCATGTATTAAAAACACTGCCGTCCACAAGGTGCTGGAGCAGGAGTAGGCCATCGTGGCAGATCTGATCATCATCAACTCCACTGTGCTGCCATTTCCCATAACCCTTAATTTCTCTACAGATTAAAAAGAAAAATCTGCCTGTCTAAATCTAGTGAGCACAGGCCCTTGAGAAAATGAACTGGGAAAATAATAATGGGGAACCACGAAATGGCAGAAGAGTTGAATAAATACACTACGTCAGTCTTCACAGTAGAAGCCGCTCGTAGCATTTCAAAATTGTTTTACAGCCAAAAGGCAAAAAAAAGGATAGGAAATAAATGCAATGAATATCATTGGAGATGAAACATTAGGAAAACTCATGGAACTAAATACCAATTAAAGCCCTGGATCTGGTGGGTTGCATCGTACGATATGAAACGAAATAGCTTCTGAGATCGTGCATGCACTGGTAGTCATCTTAAAAGAATATTTCGAGGTTGGAAGAGTCCCAGAGGATTAGAAAACTACCAGTTTAGTACCTTTATGTGGGGGAAAAAAAGTTAACCGCAGAACAGTTAGCATAACATCTGTTATTGGATACATCTTAGTGTCTATTATAACAAAAGGTATAACAGCAGAGCTAAGGATAGATTCTTGAGGGACAACCAAGTTCAGGGAATTTCGAGAGGAACATAAGGAATAGGAGCAGGAGAAGGCCATTTGGTCCATTGAACTTGGTCTGAAATTCAATAAGATCATGGGTGATCTTTTCATGGATTCAGCTCCACTTAACTGCCCACTCACCATAACCTTCATTTCCTTTACTGTTCGAAATTTTTTGCCTTAAAATCATTAAATGGGGTTGCCTCAAATTCTTCACTGGGCAGGGAATTTACTGATTCACAATCCTTTGGGAGAAGATGTTCCTCCTCAACTCAGTCCTAAATCTGCTCTCCCTTATTTTAGACAATGTTCCCTAGTTCTAGTTCCACCCACTCAATATCCTTGCTTCTCTCTTATCTATTCCATTCATAATTTTATTAGCTCCACTGTCATTTTTCTAAATTCAATGAGTATAGTCCCAGTCGACTCAATCTCCTCTCATCAGCCATCTCAATTCTGGAATCAAACTAATGAAACTCCTCTGTACGCCCTCCAGTGCCAGGATATCCCTTCTCAAGTCAGGAGACCAAAACTTTACACAGCACTCTAGTTGTGGCCTCACCAGCACCGTTAGCAGCTGCTGCATAACCTCCCTATTTTTAAACTTCATTCCTTTATCAATGAAGGTCAGTATTCCATTTACCTTCTAAATTACCTGCTGCATTTGCATACAATTTTTTTTTTTTGGTTCAGGCACAAGGACATCCAGGTCCCTCTGCGCAGCAGCATGCAGCAATGTTTCATAATTCAAATTATAGTCCATTTTGCTGTTATTCCTACCAAACTGGATAACCTCAATATTGTACTCCATCTGCCAGACCCTTACCCACTCTCTTAACCTATCTATATCCCTCTGTAGACATTCAGTGTCCTCTGCACACTTTGCTCTACCACTCATCTTGGTGTCATCTGCGATCATTGACACACTACACTTGATCCCTAATTCTTAATCATCAATGAAAGTGAGGTTGGAGATGGACAGTTTGAAAAGATGGCAGAATGAACAGTCAGTCTTTCTCAAGAAGGTTGATGATGGTGGAATTGTCAGTGAGTCGGACAGAACCAGAAGAGAGAGAGAATTGTTAACAATATCCATCACACGGGGAGAGGTGGATGGTCAGCAGTTTAGTGGGAACATGGTAGAGGGACCAGGAGTCGGGTCTCATAAATAGGAACATAAATTTAAACTCAGCACGAGTCATCTCTCTTTCTCTCTCTCTAGTGAGAGCACAGTCCTATGGTTCTCTGGGGCTACAGCAACTACTACCGCAGGGGAGATGCAACGCACTGCAAAAGGGACCAAATTTTATGTCAACTATTACCAAAATACCATAAGATAGACGAACAGAATTAGACCATTCAATCCATCAAATTTGCTCTGCCATTTAATCATGGCTGATATGTTTCCCAAAACCATTTTCCCTCCTTCTCCCTATTACCCTTCATCCCCTCACTAATCAAGAAAACATCCATTGCTGCCTGAAATACGCTTAACGACTTGGCCTCCACAGTTCTCTGTGTCAATTAACTCTACAAATTCACCACCCTCTGTCTGAAGAAATTCCTCCTTCTATCAGTTCTAAAGTGTCATCCCTTCACTCTGAGGTGGTGCCCCCGGGTACTGGTCTCTCCTATAGTGGAAACATCTTCTCCATGTCTACTCGATGCATGTCCCTCAGTATTCTGTAAGTTTCAATCAGATTCCCATCACCCACCCCATCCTTCTAAACTCTATCAAGAACAGAGTCGTCAACCAATCCTCATATGACAAGTCCTTCATCCATGTGATTATTCTTGTAGACCACCTCTGGACACCCTCCAACACCAGCACGTCTTTTCTTAGATACTGGGCCTAAAACTGCTCACAAATTCCAAATGCAGTGTGATCAGAGCCTTGTTTAGATTCAACAGTACATCTCTGCTCCTGTTTTCCAGCTGTCTTGAAATAAATGCCGACATTGCATTTGCCTTCCTAACCAACAACTGAACCTGCACTATAACCCGAAGTGATCCTGAACTAGAACTCTCAAGTCCCTTTGTGATTTAGATTTCTGAAGCCTTTCCCCATTTTGAATATAGTCTATGCCTCTAGCTTTCCGAACAAAATGTATAACCTCACATTTTCCCTCATTGTATTCCACCTGCCACTTCTTTGTCCACTCTCCTAGCCTGTCCAAGCAATTCTGCAATCATCCTGCTTCATGAATATGACCCGTCCCTTCACCTATCATTGTGTCATCTGCAAACCTAGCAGCAATGCCTTCAATTTCTTTATCCAGATTCTTAATGAATAATGCGAATAATTGTGGTCCCAACACTGACCCCTGCTGAATGCCACGAGTCACTGGCTGCCATCCTGAAAAAGAGCCCTGCCAGTCACTCAATCCTCAAGCTTGGTCAGTACCTTGGCCCCGATATCACGGGCCCTTATCTTATTTAGCAGCTTCCCATGTGACACCTTGTCAAATGTCATGTGGAAATCCAAACAGGTCACTTCCACTAGCTCTCTTTTACCTAACTTGCTCAGTACCTCCTCAAAGAATTCCAAGATTTGTCAGGTATGACTTCCTCTTGATGAGCCGTGCCGACTCTGCCAAGTACTCCGTAATCACATCCTTACAATGATCTGCCACACTGTTTTTGACATATAGCTAATTGACGTGAGTTTTATCCAAAATATTAAAACTTTACCTTCAGTCCTGAATGTGATGAACTGCAAAATCAAATCGCTGTTGAGATGTGTGAACTCTGTGTTTTTTTTTCACAGTCTGGGCATTTAAAAAGTCTCTCATTAATGTGAGATAATTGATGGGATGACATCTCCTTGGAAGTTTTAAAACATTGTCCACAGTCTGAGCATTTAAAAGGTTTGTCTGCAGTATGAACGCATTGATGGCATAACAGTCCTGGAACTTTTACAGCACTTTCTGCAGTCCAGGCATTGAAATGATCTCTCCTCAGTGTGAATGAGCTGGTGTTGCAGCAGGCTAAATGACTGAATGAACCCCTTCCCACACACTGAGCAGGTGAATGACCTATTAATGGTGTGACTGTGTCGATGAGTTTCCAGCTCAGGTGGGGAAATGAATTCTTCCCCACAATCCCCACATTTCCATTGTTTCTCCTCAGAATGACTGCATTTGTGGTTTGTGAAGCCTGATAATTGGCTGAAGCCTTGTCCACACACAACACGTGTATGGTTTCTCTCCAGGGCTGTTTCCTTCCATGTCAAAATCGGATCACGTTCCATTTATGATAAAACTGGCAACTCCATCAGATCATGTTGTAATGGTTGGTTTGTGAATCTTCCCGTTCTCATATCCTGTGAAATTGATGTTAAACAAACAACAATAGAGTGAGACAGAATGTCTCACAAGACTCTGGCTTCTATGTGAAGGAAGGGACTAAAGGAGGGGGATTTTCATTACATACAACTTGACCATAACCTTATCAGAATCTTCCAAATACTCAGCCTCCACGACCGAGAAGCAGCAGGGAACGCGAACACCATCACCTCCAGGTCACGGACCATCCTGACTTGTCTGACATCTGGCCCTGGTGGAGCAGAAAGTTCCTCCAATTAAATATTGGCAAAACTGAAATCTTTGTCTTCAGTCCCCAAATCAAACTCCACTGCCTCACGACTGACTCCATCCCTCTCCCTGGCAACCGTCTGAGTCTGAGCCAAACACGTCATAACCATGGTGAAATACTTCGCCCCAAGATGACTTTTCAACCACATATCCCCACCATCACAAAGACAGTCCATTCCACCCCAGTAACATCACCCGGCTCCTCTTAGTCTCTGCTCATCTGCTGCTGAATGTCTCATCCATTCCTTTGTTCTTTCTGGACTTATCTAATCTAACACATTCCCCACCGTCGTCTCACATTCCCCTCTCTGCACTTGTCTAACTTCCTCTGCCTCTATTAATGGATGCATTTGAGCTCTATTTAGTGTTTTATTCTTCCTTCCATTCACTATCCGAATGAGAGTTTTACCACTCCCCATTCTCCCAAGCATGTGCTGCTGCCTTAGTAGCTTTATCTTGCCACACAAGCTCCCACAACGCTGTCAGGGAAGGAGTTACAGGTTATTCACCCAGTGATGTAATCCTGAGGTCATCCAAAACTCTGCTGCCTGTGTGAGAATTTGCACCAAGTCTGCTTCACCCACCACCCTTTGCTTGTGCTGCTAAACTTTAAGCTTTTCATTCTTCTATTCAATCTCTTGATAGTGTCCTTTTTCTCTTTCCCTGCAATGTTCTCTTCCCCTCTCAAAGGCAATTACAGATGGCCAATAAATGCTAACCCAGCCAGCGAAGCCCACCTCCCAAGAATGAATTTTAACAAATGCCCTCCAAGATATCTGCATTACCTCTAAGTCTGACCTCCTGAGCATTCTCGATTTTAACTGTTCCACATATGGTGCCCTCAACCTTCACCTGCTAAGGCCATAAAGTGTGACATTTCCTCACCAAACTTCTCACTCTCTCAACCTCACTTTTCCACTTTAAAGCACTCCTTGAAAACTACATATTTGACCATAAAACATTTTGTCAACTCTGGTACCTTGTTTATGTAATTGTAATCAAAAATTGCTTTATAACCACTCCTGAGGAACAGGTTGGAAGTTTCCACTATGTGAAAGGCACTATATTCATATAAATAAACTGTCATCGATTTAGACACATATCACAGTCCCTTCACCATCACTTGGTGAATAACTCCTTACCTAACAACATTGTGGGAGCTAGTAAGGGAGGATAATTGCAATGCAGCAAATAGTCAGGGGATTTTCAGCTGTAAAAACCTGATTTAGAGAGTCAATGGAAGTAACGATAAAACACCTAAGACAGTTGCACCTATTGTTGGAGTTACAGGAGGTTAGACAATGACAGAGAGTTGATCAGGGAGAGCAGAGATGAACCAGAGTAGTGAATGGATAGTGATTCAGATCCACTGTAAAGGGGTCACACCAGTCCCAGGGACGTGTCAAGTTTTCACAGATAACTAAGAACAGCACCAGAAGCTGAATCATGCAGGTTGCTGATTAAAAATACTGAAACAATTTCAATGTTTTCAAATTTAAAAACAAATGCCAAAGTCTGCTGCTCAAAAGAAACTGGGGTCAGTGGAAACTCTCACCCAGCAATCACGGCGATGTTACTGAGCAATTGATTGTGTTATAAGATCACACGCTTGAACACAGTGCATTTGGGTCTCCGCAAACAAGTGATCACCACCAAAGATGTGAGCGTCTTCGGAGAGATTTAAAAGGAGATTGATCAGAATCAATAAATATGAAGCTGGAAAAGCATAGTCAGTCAGACAGCATCCAAGGAGCAGGAAATTCAACGTATCAGGCTGAAACCCTTTGTCAGTATTGGGGTTGATCAGAATGGTTCAAGGAATTAGGAATATTATTTGTAAGGTCAGATTGGAGAAACTGAAGTTGCTCTGCATAGAGTGAAGAAGACTGACCTGAGATTTGATAAAGGTGTCTATGTTTATGATAGGTTTAGATAAGGCAGATAAAGAGCAGCTGTGACCATTCGCTGATAGTAAAGGTATTAGAGACACAGATATAAGATATTGGGTCAGCGTTACTGGGAGATGTAAGGAAGGAAAATTATGTAACTTTTATTTCATTCAATACTTTCATTCAAAGGCCAATAATATCCAGTGCTGAATGAATAAAGGATAAAGTGGCACGATCAGATCTTGGTATATCATTTGGTTTGAGTTTCCAATCAGCAAATCCTCTTCCAGCATGCTGTAAAATACGTTTACGAAAGCCATCTCAGTCAGTCCAGTGAAGAATTTCAGATGAAACAAACATTTTTTGTGATTTTGAGTTTGCTGTGTGTAAATACTCCCCTCCTCACTCCCTGTAAAAGTAGTTTATAAACTCCATCCCTATTAGTCCAGGAGAAACATTCACAACATTCTGTCAGACATAATAAGAACTGCCGATGCTGGAGTCAGAGATAACACAGTGTGGAGCTGGAGGAACACAGCAGCCCAGGCAGCACCGGGGGAGCAGGAAAGTTGACCCGAAGCACAACATTCTCTCCCCTGGCCCTGATTGATCGCACATGCGCCCAGCTGCCCTTTGACCCATACAAAGATGGCGGACGATAATGGGGGCCTGTCCCGAATAGGGTGCAGCGATTTGTCCAGTTTCGTGAAACGAGGACAATATTATCTTTATACGAACCCAAGCGCATCCACAAAGTGGTTAGGAAACACTGCCCGTCGTCCGGCCGGCCCATCGCCTGCTCCGCTCCGCCTCATTGTTACCTTTTGTGGAGCCGAGAAAAATTACAACTGCTCCTCAGGATCGCTCCGACCGCGCATGCGCTATGGCATGGTTGCGACAAATTGTGTCTGTGCATGCGCAGTGATAAGGAAACCGCCCATAGGGGACGTTAACCAACGCTCGGACTTCTGGGTTAACGCAGCCGCCATTGTAGATTTTTAATTTTATAAGTTACTACGTGTACAAGCAATCTTTCTGTTAATCTCTTAAAAGCACAACTGACCTATATCATGCATACAATAAAGAATAAAATATCCCTGTGAGTCCCATGTTTACAATATCACCAAATCTGACACTGAGCCACGCATTAAAAGCTGAAGTTGCCATACTTGTTCTGGGCCATTATCAGAGAGAGAAAAGCGATGGTGGTTTAACCTGAGAGACAACACTCCTCGGGTGAGCAGAGAGTTTGAAAACGAAATCCTACTTTGTGGGGGTTGGTCTCTGCTGAGGACTTTGTCACTTTCTGGGAAATGTGTCTGTGTGTTACCTTCTGAGGGTGAAAATGTGGTCCAGTTCCCCAAGGGAACGTGAACATCTCAAACGGCTGGTCCATCGTCTCGTAGCACACAAGGCTATGGACCAAGGCTGGAAATTGGGATGTTGAGCGTCCTTCCGTGTTGTAAAAACACGATGATTCAATCATTTTGGAGGAGAAACAACTGTCAAAGGAAGAAAAAAAAAGCCAGAAGTTGTGTCATTAAGAAACGATGCACATTAGCTAGCCACCTTCCCTGGTGGTCTAGTGGTTAGGATTCGGTGCTTTCATCACCGCGGCCCGGGTTCGATTCCGGATCACTGAATCCAGTTTCATTGTCCCTGATGGTGACAACAGCAAGCAGTGCAGCTCTGTCCGCAATCCTTTCAATGTCAGTTGATGTCCCCGAGAACATCAGATTCCATATTCCAGCCGCTTAAAGAGGGGAAAGGTGACTTAGCCGTCACTGCTCAGTCAGGCTATTCACCTTTCTGTTGTGTTGTTAGCAGGGACATCAGTAGTAATAGTAACATGAACAACCAGCAAAGATAATCACCTTCGCTACTTCAATTCAGTAGTCTCCCTTTTGTGAAGTGGTGAGTTTCACTGCCATTTGTCGTCAGGAAGCTGCAATTCACCCTATCGAGTCTGGTCAGCCATTCAATGAGATCGCTGCTGATCTGATAAATGTCAACTCCGCTTTCCTGCTTTCCCTCCGTAATCTGAGGTAAACTCGAGCCGAATCACAACATCATATATTACCGATATTTTTCGGAAGTTTAGATTACTTCAGTGACCTGTGCATGTTTGCATGAAATTGAGTAATATGAAACGAGCTAAAAAAAAAACCCTTCCCGCAATTCAACCCAGTGCAGGGTCAGCCATATGACAAAAGTAAGAAAGCGAAAACGTTACCTCTATTTCTCCCAAAACAGATTTCTCTCTTGACGAGTTGAATATTTGCAGAATTTTTCTTTATAATTGTGAATTTTCACGGACAGATCCTCCCTCAATCCACAAATATCTGTGCTGCCAAAAATAATTCTGCCTCAAATTAAAATTGCTGAGTATCTTTTCATACAGCTTGATGCTCCAATAATCCCTGTTCCATTTCAATAAAAGCTGCTCCGGGTGAGGTTGGAACTCACGGCCTCGGCATTTCACGTGCCTCTATACCATCATAGAAAGACCGTGCGCTCACCAATTGCGTCACTTCTATCTGTATCACCCTGGTCACTGTCTGATTCAGCATTGCATTCTCTCATCCTTCTGCATATGATCTCCTCAGCTCTATCTCGGTTTTGTCACATTGTCTTGGTTTATAATGCACAGACTATCCCATCATCTGTTATCACAGAGTAGCTCCACGAGCTTATTGCCATCCCCACTTCCGGTCATATCTTCGCGGCTGGGCCATTGAGTTTCTCTGGTTCTGGGTCCGGGAACTGGGATTATACGGTCGTCTGCAGCAATGGTTACTTCCTTGTGTGAGGGAACTGGTGAAGTATCCGATGTTAAACTAGATTGCTATTGAAAGATACATTTCAACAAGAGCCTGCACTATATCCCTCGAGTCTTTGATATTTTGTGGAAATCTATCAATCTCAGTCTTCAACATACTCATTGATGGAATATCCACAGTCTCTGGTAGCATCGTAATTACAGATTCCAGCCCTCTGTGAATCCCCACATAACAGTGCACTGCTTGGAAAGCATTTCTATGGTGGATCTGGTGTTGTTCATAACATATCCTCGGCCACAGCATTTACTGCGTTTTGCAAGTTAGCTAATGCACGTTATCCCGTGGTTAGTTTTCTACATTGTGGCCGCAGCAACCTAGTTTCGAATCCGAGTCATGGCAGTGTGTGCTTGTTACATTTTTTTTTACTCGTTGTGGCGAGAGAAGTGCGGCAAGTATCAAACCTTCTTACGTGAAAATATTCTTTGAGGTGGTGACAATCATCTCTCAACCCCCGCTCTCTCACACATCTGCAGTTGATGTATCAGAATTCAAACGCACCACTTGGAGATTTCTCTCCTACCCACAATCACTAACTCTCCTTTACGTCCCTCCTTCCACTTCACTGAGACACTGCACAATCTGACATCCATGTTCACATTGACATCGTTCATTCTGTCTTGTTGTAGTCAGTGTTGCTGTGTGAACGTGGCCTTTCTCACCACTGGGAACTTTAAAGCAGACGAAATATTTAGATACTGGGACAGTGAGATCAAGACTCATGCAGCAGCTTTTACTGACATGGACCAATGATTATTGGAACATCAGACTTAGGAAAACGACACATGGCAATAATGAGCAAAATAGCCTTCATCGGAAAAGACCAGTTTCTGTGGCTTTCTGCATCATTTATTGTATTCGTTCATTCGGCTATAGCTGGAGTATTGTGTGCAGGTCTCTAATTCACGTTATTGTGGGATGTGATAGCACCAGAAACGGTGCAGAAGAGATTTACCAGGATATTGTCTCGGCTAAAGAGTTTCCATTGTGAAGAGAGATCGAACAGACTGTGGTCGTTTTCCTTAGAGCAGAGGAGATGTACAAAATAATGAGTGATATTGATAGGGTAGACTCATGTAAACGCTTCCTCTTGATGGAGGGATCGATCACCAGGGGCCATAGATTTAATGTAAGAGGAAGGAAATTTTGAGTAAATTTGCGGAAAAACACTTTCAGCCAGCGGGTGTTTGAAATCTGGAAGCCACTGCCTGTAAATGTCCTAGAGGCAGATATTCTGATGACTTTAAGAAGATTCAGATGTGAATTTGTGATGCTATGGCATTGATGACTATGGGCTAAGCAATAGAAATAGAATTTGGATACTTAAGCGATTGTATTTGATTGGTGCATACGTAAACGGCTTAAGGGGCATTTGTACTTAAGGTCCTTAGCACTATAATGGTTAGTGTTCCCGCCTATCATGCGGGAGCTGGGGGTTCAATTTTCTACCGGGCAGGATCCAATAATTGTTGGGGCCTTTCAACAGAAAGGACCCAGCTTCAGCTGAAGTCTGTGTTGATTATGCACATTCTCACCATGTCTGCGTCTGAGTGTTTCAATTTCTTCCCACCGTCTGAACTTATGCAGGCGAGGTGAATTGAACACACAGAACGTAGAAGAGTACAGCACAGGCCCTTCGGCCCACGATGTTGTGCCGAACTATTATCTTACTCGAAGATCAAACTACTCTGCATACTGTATGTTTTACAATCACCCATGTGCCTGTTCAAGACTCGCTTAAATGTCCCTAATGTATCTGACTCAACTACCACCGCTGACAGCGCATTCCACGCACCCACCACTCACTGTGTAAAGAACCTACCTCTCACATCTCCACTATATCTTCCTCCAATCACCTTAAAAGTATGCCCTCTCATAATACTCACTTCTGCTCTGGGAAAAGGTCTCTGGATATACACACTATCTATGCCTCTCATCATCTTATATACCTCCATCAAGTCACAGCTCATCCTTCTTCGCTCCAAAGAGAAAAGCCCTAGCTCCCTCAACCTTTCCTCATCAGACCTGGCCTCCAGTCCAAGCAGCATCCTCGCAAATCTCCTCTGCACCCTCACTAAAGCTTTCACATCCTTCCTATAATGAGGCGATCAGAACTGAACACAATATTCCAAGTGTGGTCTAACCAGGGTTTTAAGTAACTGAAGCATAACCTTGCGGCTCTTAAACTCAATTCCCTTGCCAATGGAAGCCAACGCACCATACACCTTCTTAACAACCCTATTAACTTGGGTAGCAACTTTGAGGAGTCTATCAATGACCCCAAGATCCCTCTGTTTCTCCACATTGCCAAGAATCCTGCAATTAACCCTATATTCTGCATTTAAATTCGATCTTCCAAAATGAATCACTTCACACTTCCAGGTTGAATTCCATCTGCCACTTCTTTGCCCAGCTTTGCATCTTATCAATGTCCAGTTGCAACTTCCAACAGCCCTTCACACTATCCACCATGCCACCAACTTTCGTGTCATCATCAAACTTACAAACCCACCCTTCCACTTCCTCATCCAAGTCATTTCTAAAGATGACAAAGAGTGGGTTCCCAGAACAAATTCTTTCAGAACACCACTGATCGCCGAGCTCCAGGCTGAATAATTTCCATCTATTGCAACCCTCTGGCTTCTATTGGACAGCAACTTCTGTATCCAGACAACCACATCTCCATGAATCCCATGTCTTCTAACTTTCTAAATAAGCCCACCTTGGGGAACCTAATCAAATGCTTATCTAAAATCCATATGCACCACATCCATTGTTCGATCTTCATCAATGTAATTTGCCACATCCTCAAAGAATTAAATAAGGCTTGTGAGGCATGACCTGCCCCTCACAAAGCCAATTGACTATTTCTAATCAAATTGTGCTTGTTCAAATAATCATAAATACTGTCTCTCAGAATCCTCTCCAGTAATTCGCCCACCACAGAACGACTGACTGTTCTGTAATTCCCAGGATTATCTCTATTCCCTTTCTTGAACAAGGGAATAACATTTGCCACCCTCCAATCATCTGGTATTACTCCAGTAGACAGTGAGGACGCAAAAATCACCACCAAAGGTGAAGAGTTCTCTTCCCTCGCTTCCCGTAGCAACCTTGGGCATATCCCGTCTGGCCCAGGGGACTTATCTATCCTCATGTTTTTCAAAATTTGTAGCGCATCTTCCTTCCTAACATCAACCTGATCGAGCGTATCTGCCTTTTTCATGCTATCCTCACAAATGTTAAGGTCCCTCTCACTGGTGAATACTGAAGCAAAGTATTCATTAAGCACCTCCCCTACCTCGTCCGACTCTGCACACATAAGTTCGCTCCACTATCCCTGATAGGCACTACCGTTATTCTGCCCATCTTCTTGTTCATCACATAAATATAGAATGCCTTCGGATTTTCCTAAATCCTACCTGCCATACCCCACTTCTTGCTCTCCTCAGTCCATTCTTCAGTTCCTTCCTGGTTACCTTGTCAACGTCTAGAGCCCTGTCTGATCCTTGTTTCCTTAACCTGAAGTAAGTTTCCTCCTTCCTCTTGACCAGATGTTCCACATGTCTCGTCATCCAAGGCTCCTTCACCTTACCATCCTTTCCTTGCCTCAGTGGGTCAAAGCTATCCAGTAGCTGCAGCAAGTGCTCCCTAAACAACCTCCACATTTCTGTCGTGTATTTCTCTGACAACATCTATTCCCAAATTCCTCTCCGAAGTTCTTGCCTGACAGCATTGTAATTCCCCCTCCCCCAAAAGTGAAGCAGCATACCTGGGCTCATCGAGGAGTTGTACCAGGACCTCTCGCATGTTCACATTGCATAGTACTCTAAGCAAGGGTCATACCACGAGTCCAACAAGCCTTTCTTGCTTTTGGCTTCATATAATTCATATAATTGCTATGGAAAATTGCCATGTTGTATGCGGGGGTGTGCAGGCCAGGTTGGTAAGCCATGCTAAATGCGGGTTTATGAGGATTAGCTGGTGTCACTATTTTATAATTGGCTCTGGACGTGAATGCTCACCGTTTCATATCGGGCTGTGGGGTTTAATGTTCACTCTTTTATGTTGGGCTCTGCGAGAGAATGTTTACTGTTTTATATCGGACTCTGTGGGAGAAAGTTCACTGGTTTATACTGGGCTGTGGGGGAGAGTGGTCATGGTCTAACATCAGGCACTGGGGCCATATGTTCACTATTGTACATCGGGCTCTGGAGATCTTAGCCACCGGTTTATATCGATCCCCATTTTACTCCTCCTATACCTTAACGGGGGTGATATGTGCTGCAACAAATACCTGCTGCCCTTCAATCGAAACAAAAATGAGTTGCAAGCTGAACGTATATTTTAGGCTCGGTGACCAACAAATGCTTTGTGTCTGTGAGAATGTGTATTCCGATAAAGAAAATACTAGCTCTACGACATTTCTGGGATTTACATTTTCACGTTGGAATATGATTCGGTCTCTTGTTCAAACCAGAATAACTTTCCTGTGTAAGTGCAACATGATCAGCACCGGACTGCAGGGAAAATGCACAAAAGCCAAGTGAACCGCACAAGAGATGATACCGTGTAACATACTTACATTTATTAAGCTTGTGATGCAAAATAAGTGGCTCTGAAAAAAAATCCTTCATCTCGAATGGTCGGCAGATTTAGAATCCGAGAACGGCAGATCCCATTGCGAAATTGTTCCACAGGTAGTCCAGGCATGAGCAACATTATCATAATTCCTTTCACTTTCCCTGTCTTTCTGCTTAACCGGTCAGTATTCCGGCGAAGATTTCCACTTCTGGGCAAAAGCAAATACGAGAGGTCACACAACACCATGTTATATGAGCGATTGTCTCAAAAATTATTTTTGCAATGTTGCTGCCGGAACACAACAAAAGCGAAGGCACCAGTAAGGGCTTCGAGGAAGCCTATCCTCCTCGTCCATTTTCTTAGCTGCTCGGCTATGCCCAGCTACAATATCAATTTCCGACTAGATGCCAATATCCCGATACCCTGGGGCATTTCCAAACTGCTCCTCCAAATGCACTGGAGGTTTAATCCATCGCCACTTACCAGAAACTGCTCAAGTCAGGAAACGAAAAGAATAAGAGTAAGAATGACCCACAAAAAGTGAACGTGAGCAATCACAGTCTCGATTAGATGAGGTTTCCCTTCCGATCAATAATGCGGGTGTGCCTGCACCGCAACGGTTGCAGCGGATCAAGGAGGTGGGTCATCAGCTCCCTTCTCCAAAACAGAAATGAAGGAAATGGGAGAAATTTCACATCGCAATACCCTCCTTTTCGCCAGAAAAGGCAAATAACTGCAAGTAGACTCAATGCAGGATTTTGTTTCAGACCAGCAACAAAATAACTATCTGCATTCACTTTCAGCAAATAGGGTGAGCAACGCAACCTGCCTGGGGCATGGTGTCGCAGCGCAGCCTGCTTGTTCCTGCTATCATGCTGGGGGCATTCAGCACGCGATAACGACTGCACCATGCAAACACGCTGTGGACGCTAACCTGATGGAGACTTTGTGCTGTCCCACGTCAAAGATTACTTTGGGCAAAACGAAGAGAAGTTAAACACAGCTTCAGTATAGCAGTTAGCCACAGAGAGACTTGAACCCACACCATCTCAAACAGTAGAACCTGAGTCTCGCAACTGAGACCACGTGGCCATGGCACCACATGCTGAACTCAGAGCTCAGAGCTCACATATGATATTTTCCAATGATGCTACTGCACACAATTGATGCAAAGGCACCGAGGAAATTCTTGTGAGGAACCCTGTCCTTCTTGTCTGTTTTCGTTGCTGCTTAGCTATGCCCGGCTACAATATCAGTTTCGTGCCAGATGCCAATAGCCTTCAATCAAAACCACTATCAACGCAAAGCCGAGCGCATCTTGTGAGATTCGGTTGAGCAACAAATATAATGTGCCTGTGCAAAAGTATAATATGCTTCGATAAAGAACACTGCACCATATTTCCGGGTTCACCCGCATCACTTCTGTCACACACTGAAAACTCACAGTTTTTCCCCTCTGTTACCGAGAATGAAGATTTTATTGAATAAACCCACACGATCACAAAAGAAGATAATTTTCCTTGTGAATTGGGTAACGTTCAGGGAGATCTCACTGATGATTTCCGTGGTATCCTCAGAATTAGGTGATTCTGGTTCAGCTCTATTTGACATGGAGCCGCCCAGGAAGTGACCATTCTCATTCTGTGACTCTGAATATTCTTGTTGGTGCAGGATTGGAGTTGGGTTTGCCCCTTTAAAAGTCTTGTCATTTATTATACAATCAGCTGCACCTATAAACTGATCTCTAGTACTTCCAGTGAAGTGCAAACAATTTGCTCTCTAAAACAGGAAACCAGTATCTTAATCAAAGCAGCGGAAGAGAAACCATGTTTTAGGCGGAGCTAAAGCTGCTGGAGGACTGAATAGCTGGGCTTCACCTCAGAAAGTAAAGTTGCAAGAAGCAAAAACGCCCAGCGTGGGACTCGAACCCACGACCCTAAAATTAGGAGTCTCATGCACTAACGACTGAGCAAGCCAGGCTCAATCATCTGTTGCTTATTTTACCATTTGACACTGAGGCAAATCCCCTGCAACCGAATTTCAATGTGCCAAAGATGATCCACCTGGAAAATCAGAAGTTTCCAGTTCATTCCTTTCAATCACAAATAACATCAGTTCCATCTTCCACTTTTCAGCTGTTCCTCCTTCAGACCATTATAGTCCATTTTCAGCGCTTGTTCCGGGATTTAACGTTCAAAATTCATATTTTAATGTCGGTGCCCTCATCCTTGAGTTGCCCATGCGACTGTCAGTCACTCTGAGAGACGGTGAATCTGCTTCAATAAACCCATTGATTTCTGTTACAGACTGTGTGAAATGCATATCTGTCTGCCCAGTCTCACTCAATACATTCAGCACGTTGGCTGTTCGGTTCATCAGCAAATTCTGCAGCTTCGCATCTGGGGACTGGATTTTCACAGTTCGCTTAAAAAGATTCAAAGGTCAAGAAGAATTTGCTGCAGCCGTTGTGAAATGTAAAATGATTGTCGCCCTTTTCCACACGGGAACAACTGTTCGGAAGGAACAGGTTTCCACTCGTTGTATCAAATGAGGTTTCCCAATTGAGGCTCAGAGTAAGTTCCATTCACTTGGAGATTGTGTCAATGTTGCTCTGAAGTTTACTGAGCTGAATGGAATCTCCCTGTGTTTTCCTGAGCCTGTGCTCGGTGCATTGAGAAATTTGGCCTCCCAAGGATGGACACGAAGTGACTGATTGAATCTGCAGTGGCCGCTTTCTGCTGGCAGCGGAGAATTGGAAAGTGCGGGGTCAAATTCTTCTGCTTGTCCCTGTCTCACTCCGTGTGGAACAGGGAAAGAGAAAATCATTCAAGGGTTTATTTGATTCCAATCTCTTCATAGATTTCTGTGAATTAAATGAAGGTACATGTTGAGAATAACTGTATTAAAACCTGTATGTCCGGGGTCTGACTGGATAACTGTGGAACTGACAAAGTTTCAAAGCTATCTCCTGAAGGTACAATCCCGATTGACAATCTTCTGTGTCACCGGAAACGTCGATGAGTAGGAAAACACAAGAGGCTGCATTCCTGGGTAGTCTCAAAACACCAGTCTTTCTCTCAATATCCGAATGCACTGACCAATTGCAAAACAGAATCTGTTAACATTATGTCTGCAAAAGCTCCTAATACAGGGAGTCAGCCTCATTGCGCAGCTGGAGGCCTTTCAGTTTTCAGAACCTATCACCGGTTTATGTGTGATGCTTATATGCTGTAGAGTTGTGGTGTTAGCACGGACTTGAGCAAGAACGGTAACATTCACAACGTGAACAACCAACAAAGGTAATCACTGTCACTGCTTTACGTCAAGGTCCCTGATTTGTGAAGCCGTGAGTTTTACTGGCAAAGAAAATCCATTTGTTGTCAGGAGGCTGCTTTAGTGTCTCCTGTTTTTCTGCTCGATTCACCATGGAGTTCCTTTCTGCTGTTCCACAAGCACTTCTGCTTCTCCTTTTCTTGTATTCTCATCCCTTCATTCACAGTTTGGTCGGAATAACGAGGTGAGGCTGGATAAACTGTAGCCTTACCGGGCAATGTTGTGGTAATGGCACAGACATTTTTCTTTTCCTTTCAGTCAGTCAGCAGCCATTTCGAATGTAGAATTGGTCCTTTCAGTGTCTACCACAATATGTCTCTCTATTTATCTCTCTTTGACTCTGTGTATCCACCTCATCCCCTTTCACATTCTCTGACACACCATTGTCCACATCCCTCATTTCCCATTTCTGCTCGTTGAAAAGATCACACTCATTCATTTTTACACCAACAGTAAAGACATTGCTATAATATTATAATTGTGGTGGCATTTTTTTTTCTGGTGGATTAGGAATTCTATTTTGAATTGTGAAGATTCACAATCTTTTGAGACAAGAAATGACTCCTTACCTCAGTCATAACAGACAGACACATTATCCAACGAATGTAAGCCCAGTACTAGACACTCGACTCTCAAAGTGTCTCCGAATTTCAGACTTTTCAAAGAGCAGAAATGGGAAGTGGGGAATGTGGACAATGGAGTGTCGGATAATGTGAAAGGGGATGAGGTGGATATGCAGAGACAAAAAGAGACAAATTAGAGACACATATTGTGGTAGACACTGAAATGACCAATTCTCCATTCGACATGGCTGCTAACTGACAGAAAGGAAAAGAAAAAGGCAACCATTTAAGCAGAGCCTTTCACCACCTCATGGCAACGGAAGCAGCATTACAGCTGATGAAGTCCCTTTAAAGTTGTAAAGTTGGCGTGAGTAAGCTAATGAAAGCGCGATTTTGATAAATACGTTGATTCGACAGATAAAGCAAACAATTTCTCCCGACATTATAATATAGAAATGCATAATTGATCGCCTACGGATGGACAGTCAGTGGATCTGAAACATCAGCTCTGTTTCTCTTGATAGATGCTGTCAGGCCTGCTGAGTTTCGCTACCAATTTCTGTTTCATGTTACATTGCTTCAGTTCTTTGTTTGATTTTAACCTACGCAACGTTTGGGGTAAATCAGATTAACTACTCGCTCCTGATCAGTCAGAAGTGCTGACACTACGATAAGTTAGTATCACAGAGCTTCTATTTCCTGAATGGGAATTGAACGTGGATAATAGCGCTGAAAGCGCGAAACCCTATCCACTGGACCACCAACATACACAGCAAATCAGCTCGTGTCTTTTCTTAATGACACTGTTTTTGCGTTTTCATTTCTGATCAGATTCGCTGCAGATCGGTTTCTCCGTCTCTGAGTTTTTAACAGCATGGAAGAAGACCATTTGGCTCATCGTTTCAGTGCAGCTCCTCAAACCTCCATCCATTCTCGTCCCAGTTTCCAGCATTTGGCCCATAGCCTTGTGTGCTTTGACTTTACGAAGGCAAATGTCAATGCAGTTATACCTGTGATGTCAAATAACACAACAAATGGGCCTGGAGTTTGAGATGGTAAAACTGCAGAAATACCTCCTTGAGGAACTCATCCTCATTTTCACCCACAGAGGGCGACACAGGGGAACGTCCCCGACAGTGACAGAGACTTCAGGATTATGCATACTCCATGTGCTTCACGTCCGCTCTCCATTCCCAGGCACAAGCTTCTGCGATAAAAAAGCAGCTTTAGGTGGAACATAAGCAACTTCTCCGGACAATGAGAACTGTTTCCGTGAGCTGGGACATAAAATGGACAGTTGAGCTGAAATAGTCTCACAGGCTGATCACGTGCAACTTTCAGTTTCGAAAACTCACCGACCCAATCACTGCAATACCTTAAATCGTGTGAGGTTTTATGCTTCCTGTTCTTTAACAGGCAGTGATTGGCATATGTCCCTCTTAACCGATTTGGGTGAAATATTCGTCAGCCACCTCTCCTGTAATACCTTTCGCAAACAAGAATACAAGGAGCAAACCCCTTGCAGCTTTCAACCGTATTCGGCGGTATTCAAACAGCGCAGGGGTATCCAATTGATGTGCAGCTCATCGCCTTCACCACTCGGCCACGACTACACACGTCGCAGCCCTGGCTCTGCTTTCCAGGTCTCTCTCTCTCTGTGTGGAGCTGAGGAAGAGTGAATCATGACTCGATTTGTTTGAATCCAATCACTTCCCAGATGTCTAAAGGGTTAAATTCAGTACATGGTAGATCCGGCTGTTTCATCCCAACAGATGGGATAAACATTCATTTAAAAACAAAAACATAAATATCAGGAAAAGCTCAGCAGATCTGGCAGAGAATCAGTGTCAAAGTTTCAGAACTCTGTTTTATCCCACAGATACTACCAAACCTGCTGAGTTTCTCCAGCAGTTTTTGTTTGCCTCATTGACCGTAACCGAGATGAGATTTGAATTCCTGGTGTGCAGGAACGAGAATCCTTTCAATGTCTCAAGTAAGTTCATGTCCCGAGAACAACAGAGTCAATGTCCCAACCTTTAAAAGAAGGGGCAGGTGTCTTGACTGTTTGTGCTCAGTCGGAAAGTTCACCCATCATTCTCCTGTGATTCCCGTTTCCAAGAGTATCTAAAGATTCAAAAAGCTGGAGACTGGGTTTTCTGTTTTGCTTCCTTAACATCGCACCAGCCCACCCTCCCCAACCCCTCCAACTGTCAATATTTTCCCAAAATCTCCTCACAATGCTCCGCCTTGCAACGTGTCCAGGGATGAGGAAAACCCGTTTAGTGGAGTGATTCTCGAGATCGGAAATGTTCTCTTTGGAGCAATAAAGTTTAACCAGAGATTTCCTGGTGCTGTTCACAACAGTGGGGGAGGGAATGGCGGGAGTAGGCGGGGTGATGATGTGGAGAACTGTCGCCTCTGACCAGGGTCAGTCACCAGAAGACTGCAATTCAAGAAATTTAATGCAAAACACATGTAGATTAAACACAGAGAATACTGTAGAAACTCAACACGTTTAGTGGTACCTGTGGAAAGAGAAACAGAGCTAGAGTTTTGAGTAAGGTACGTTTCTTGTTCACAACTCGTGTTTCCTGAATGTCAATAAATGACCAGACTCTCCGGTGTGGTGGTGAGACGGATTTTCTCGAGATTGAGCAAAAGCTCATTGATCAGAAGGTTATTTGCAAAAGCATCCATGTTTAAGAAACGGAGTCAACAGGATTCGAATCTGCAGGGGGGAAATTCCCAAAAGATTTCTAATCCATTGCCTTAACCACCAGGCCACGACGACATGGGGAGAACTTTCCTTTGTCATTTCTCATGGAATGGTCTCAACTGGAAAGAGGAGTATTCGGCTTGTCTTCTCCGTGCCACAAACTATATATTTCTTGTCATCCTGTATTTGATCAGAACGGAGATTAAATTGAAGTACATTATTGAGAAATAGCGTGAATGGGAAGAATCCATTTCTATGAGCAAAGAGATTAATAGTCAGATCAATGGATTGAGAAAGAAAGATGTATTTGTATTCTGAAAGCGCCTTTCACCACCATCTAAATCACAACCAATGAAGTACTTTTGAAGCAGATTCTTCATTGGCCAATCTAATCTGCAAATCAGGGCAGTTTGTTTAACCATAGGTCAAAAACGAAACTGTTTCAAATGCTCGCTATTGCCGCTGGATACGCCAGTGAGTTCATAACTGACTTTGGGGGTTTGCTGTGCTCTGATTTACACCCGGGTGTGTCATCTCCGGGAAAGGCATTGCCCATTTAATACAGACATGAGGGGCATGTTCACCCATTCAGAGCGTAACAAATCTGTGGAATTCTTCCAACAGAGTTCTGATAAGGCTGGGTGTATTCAAGGCTGAGATAGACAGAGATTTAATCATTTAGGGATTCAAGGCCGACTGTGATAAGGCAGAAAAATGGACTTGAGGATTAGCCATTATCTCATTTAAAGATGGAATTGACCTGATGGGCCAAAAGACTTCCATCTGTCCCAATGTCTTATCTGTTATTTGAAAAATGCGAGACAAGTGTAAAGGAAGAAATAAAGGACGTTTTAAAAAGTTATTGCAGTCAAACACCGTCAACATCGTTTGTTGAAAGGCAACTCACACTTAATATTTTTGCCAGACTTCTTTGGTAATATTACAAGCACAGTTGATAAAGGCAAACGGCAGATGAAGTGCATTTGAGTTTTTAACAGACACTCAATAAGGAGCCATATCTCAGGTCATTGCACAAGGTAGGGGTTTAAGCTGTTAGGTACAAATGAGCATGGGCTACCCATTGTTTAATTAACATAAAATACAGAATCGGGATTCATGGGTATTCTTCAAGTTGGAAAGATATGATTTGTGTAGTGCCGGAATGGTCAGTCGTAGGGCTGCAATTATTTATCTCTGTATTAATGACTTGGAGGAAGTGCCAGAGTGTAATGTGTTCAGTTTTGCAGAAGATACGAAATAGGCGGAGGGCATGTTGTGATGAGGATATGTGAATCTGCAAAGGGATATAGATAGGTTGAGTGAGTGGACAAAAACTTGGCTCATGCAGTTTCATGTCAGCAGTGTGAGTTCTTGTAGTTTGGTAGGAAGAGTCAAAAGGTAGACTACTATTAAAATCGAGAGAAATTTCCAAAAAGATCGGGTACAAAAGAACCTGAGTGTTCTTGAGCATGAAGCAAACAAAGATGAATGACATATTTATTTTTCTGGCAAAAAATGGCCTCCTTTCCTAAAGTTCACAATGAAAGAGATGGTTTCCCACGAAAAGAGATAAACTAAGTACGTGTAAATTAATCAAAGGCCAGGATATGTCCAGTGTTGTTCTGTGCGACATATTTGATACATTGTTCATGGTTCTGTAAACTTTAACTGCAATGGAGCTGGGAGAGGGAGATGGGGAAATTAAGGTAACCCATGATTATTGTCGTCCCTTTATCTGTCACACACAATACCTGTTTTTTATACGTTTGTTTTCATGTTGTGGTGACTGTTAGTAGGCTTGTAGACTCCATCCACTGGTGACTTCTTTCCCTCACTATTCCTCATCTCTACATAAACAGATTCTACATGCTTATATCCTGAATCAAGGTAATCTTTAACCATTTTACAAACCACAACGTCGGCATTTCACGCGCCTCTGTATGCCTTCTTGCAATATTAATTGATCCTCTACTGTGTCACTATTGCATATATTAAGAGAAAATAAAAGGGAAAACAAACACTGCCGTGATTCGGATTCGATTCGAAGCTACTGTGACTATATGCAGAGTATTGGCCATTATACGACCATGGCGCTAAACAATGAGGCACCAGGAAACGTCCAATAAGCACACTGCTGGAGGGCATGCTGGAACAGCACCAGAAACACAACAGAAATACTTATCAAATAGCAAACTGAAATGAGTGGACAAAATGTATCGAATTCAGGGCTATGGAAGATGTCAATGTCCAGCATTCAGAGTATACAAAACTGAGATTGACAGATTTCGATAGATTAAACATATTAAGAAATCATGGGATAGTGCAGAAAATGGCAGTGAAGCAAGAGTTCATACATAATTTCATTGATCAGCGAGGCAGGTTCAATGGGTTGAGTGGCTACATCATATTTGCTATGTTTCAAAATAAAATCATTACTTTCTTATATTCACTTGGCAAATGTAATTAATATTCGAGTGGAAATGAAATAATTCTTCTGGGCTGAGGTCTTGTATATATTTTTTAATTGGAAATCGAGTTTTACATCGGCTGCATCAGCAGTTTCCTCACACAAGGAAGTAACCATTGCTGCAGAAGATCATTTAACCCCAGTTCCCAGCCCTGGAATCAGAGAAATTCAGTGCCCTAACATTCTATATGCAGGTTCAATCGGATTCTAACCCTAAATCCCTATTCCAGTCAATCCCTGAAAAACTTGATAATCTTTGCTCAGCACAATATATTTCTATCTGCCTTAAAAATATTCAAGAACTCTGCAGGTTGCAGCGGAGATTTACAAGAATGTTGCCAAGACTGGATAAGATGAAACTTTACAGAATGTTTCGTTAAGCTGGGACTGTTCTCCTTGGAACACAGGAGGCTGACTGAAGTTTATAATCAGATAATATCATTTCTTAACATTCAATATTCTTAGGGACCTTGACAGCGTGGATATGGACAAATGGTTTCCCTGAGCACAAGACAGAAGGACGAAAGGACATCATATCCGAATAAGGTTCAGCCCATTTTATTCGGAAATGAGGAGGAATTTCTTCGCTCAGGGGCCAGTGAACTTGTGGAATTCTTTCCCGCAGACGGCTGTTGAGGCTGGAGTGTTGGGTATTGTCAAACTGAGATAGACAGACGTCTAATCAGTAAGATGGTCAAGAGTTATCCAGGTCAGGCTGCAGAATGGAGTTGATTATTATCATTGAAAGGTGCAGCAGACACGTTGAGTCGATTGTTTCTGCTCCTAATTTATTCCTACTGCTCCTCCATCATTTTGTCCAATGTCTTACTTAATCGATAGGTCCAACATTGTATGGGGGGTGGACTTGGATAAAATTATAGTCTTAGTTTCACGCTGTCACGCCTTGTAACTAATCACGGCCCTTTCACTCCGCTCCATCTGCATTTGTTTTCCACCGATAACATTTTCGATTCTTCCAACTGAATTGAAAGTCACTCTAAGTAAGACTGACTGCCAGCACCATCCCACAAGTACACAACGGCCTGGTTTATCTTTGTTAAGAAGCCCTGTCCACTGTGGCTACTCACACAACAGCAACGCGGAGTCATTCTCTGTCTGAATTTTAAACTAAGGCTACAGTGGAGAAAGCTCCTTCTGAACGACGAGAACATTAAAGAAGCTACAACTTAACAGTGAAAGTTGGTTCATCAGCATTTCTTCTGCTTTGTTCCTTATTCCTTGTGTCAGTGAATTAAATGTGCCTCTCAGTCTGTCACGGGCTTTCACTTCGGTTGTTTTTACAGAGTCGTGCCTTTACACTTAGAAAATGCTGGGAATACACACAATCCTGTCCCTCCCTACCCGAGAATAAGCATTTCTTTGATCAAAATAAAACATGTCACACAGAAATCTTCAGTGTCTTGGAAAACATTCAGGAGGAGTCCTCTCAGATTTCTGTTGTAATCTTAGCAAAAAGATCATTCTCGCTTGGATTCTGTTTGTCACAGAGCATGTGGTGAGATCGTGAAGATCCGATGCATCTTCAGTGCGTCCTATTTCTTAAATTTCAAAATTAGGCGATTTTCAGGTTTCTGACTTTAGACTCATTGTTCTGTTGACCTAGTAATGCATCCACATAATATATATTTCCTGGAGACTTCGCCTCTAACTCACACAACAATCAGGAAGCGGACAGCACCAACCAGCATTGGAACTGAACTCATTGCCTGCCATTGGATTTTACTGATACAGTCCATATAATTCGGCCTCACCGTTAATGTGAAGAGGGGCTGTGGGACTGCAGTTTCCTCTCCTGCTGTTCAATAAAGATCATTCCAACTGTAAAAGGAATTGTTGTTGATTGGAAACATTTCTCACTGAACTCACTGCCATCTGCTTTCACAAGAGGAGCTGAAATCTCCTTATAGATTGAAAAGTAAAGTTGCGTGTTTCCAAATTAAGTGAGGAAATATCTGTATAATGTTCGCAGCATGGCATTGTTACTGACTGAATGAAACGGCTGCCCAGAGGGAGGCAGTTGTGTGTTTAAACCCCACGATGAACATGTTGTGTTTGGGCAAAGAACATCCCTGCAGCAGTTTTCCCAATATAAAACAGACAGGAAAGTACCACACATCATTGAACAGCTACTGAATGGGAGAAACACAATCAAGCAACACCCTCAAACAACAATCTCTGCTTCGATATAAAGGAGAAGCACTTTACTGCACCGAAAGGCCATGAGCTTGATGTGATTGGAATACGCAATCTTCTGATCTGAAGTCAGACACGCCACCATTGCGCCACCAGCCCACAGCTGTCAAAAGCCCTGCTGTACAGAATTAAGTGAAGTGATCATACCCCAATGAGAAATTATTACAAAGAACGGAGGTAGAAAGGTCGCGCACTTTCTGCATCTTTTCTCCCCGCTCTCTCCGCGTGTCTCCAATCGTCTTTTTTCACTCTCCATCCGTTTGTCCGTCCTTTTTCTCCCTCATCCTGTCATTCTCCACTTCATTCTTTCAGCCTCTCTCTTCTTTCCATTTAACTTTCTCGTTGATACATTCTGCTCTGAACTGGAGAGATTGATTCCAGTCTGTGTGTCACAGGGTGGATCCAGGAATTACTCTCGAACCTCCATCAGTCACAACGAGAAATAAACGATTTCGTTGTGGGGTGGGAGTGGAGGTAGATTCCAATACAGATATGCTCAGGCATTTTCCACAAATGTTCTTGTGAGTAAACGAAAAAAGAAGTAACTGACTGTATTCCTGCATTTGCATCTTTAGAAAACTAATGTTCTTGGTTTCAAATAAACCTGACTGGCTTTCTTCAGCTCTGTCCGGGGTAGCACAATGGATAACGTAATGACGTCTGTTTAGGGATCAGGAGATTGTCGTTTTCTCTCTGGTCGAGTGCAGTTCATGACTTCTTTATACTTCCAAATTACTATTTCTCATTGGCCTGAAGCCGCAATGAGATTTGAGTTTCTTGTGCACACGAACGAGAATCCTTTCACAGTCTAAAATCAGTAAATGCTATCAAGAAATTCAGAGTGAATGTCCCAGCGTCATTAAAGGAGCGGAAGCTGAAATAGTCCCACAAGCTGTTCATGGGCACCTTTCCATTTCACAAACCCACTGACCCAATCATGCAGTTCCTGACAATATCAAGGAAACAAAATGGAAAACCCAGTCTCAGCTTTGTGAATCTTTAGAAACACTTTGGGAAGTGGAATCAGAGGAGAATTAAAGATGAACTGTCCCACTAAGCAGAGACGGTCGTCTTTAAGAATCTGGGGCATTGACTCATGCTCTTGGGATCATTAACTGATCCGAGACATTGAAAGGATTCCTGTCACAGTTGCTCTGCTTCTGCTGTTGTCACTATCAAGAACAATAAACCCTGATTCCCTGAACAGGCACGGAGATAGTCTGTGGCGGTGAACGCGTTGAATCCGAACCACGAGTGGGAAGGAATCAATTATATTTGCATGAATATTTCTTCTGATTTAATTTCGTCAAACTCCCGCTTTTTCAATGTCTCCGTTTGACGTTAGAATATTATCTACATGGGAAAGAAACAAAAACACAAGCCTGATGGAATTTGAACCTGCCAGATAAAAGCAGGAATTGTTTCTCCAAGAGCTGATTCACTTCCTAATTATTAGGGGATGACTTTCCTTACCAATTGGGAAAAAAAAGCTCAGTTCCACTGTTAATGCTTCACGGCGAAACATATGCCAAACATTTCAAAACCATGAACAGTCAAAGCTATTCAGCTGCACGCGTTCACAAAATTTATTTACATCTAAATTTTCCTTTATCTGTTTTTGAAAATCATAATCAGTTGTGTCGCAATTTACAACGGGCTTCACTTTGAACAATATGCCGCACTTTTGAAAACCATGAGCATTTTCACACTCAGTCTTAATCATGTATTCACGAAATTACTTTGCACCTAAAGTCATTCAAATTCGAATTGATTTCCCTGCCCCGTCCTGCTCTGCCACCCAATATCCGGCACCCATTCCCCTCAGACCTGGACACTTAGTCTCTCCCCTTGTTAAATTCACTCCTTGTATATTTGCTCATATATCTTTTAAAACACTCAGGAATCAGCTTCTACTTTTATTTCTGAAAAATGGTTACCGACTTAAATAGCTCTCTGAGTCAAAGAAATTCGACTCCAATGTTTTCTTTATCATTCACTGTTATTTTTGAATCTTTGACCTCTTGACCTTGATTCCCCCGAAAGAGGGGATGTTCCGCATATATAAACACACTGAACCTCGCATCGTCAGGGAAATCTCCACTCGCTTACTTCCCAATTTTCCCGACCTCAGGTGCAGCTTTTCCAACTTTTCCAACATCTCATGAATGTAATCCTGCATCCTGTCCACCATCCCGACAAAATAGTCTGCGTCTTTTCTAATGTCTATAGTTTTTGTGAAGAGGAAGGACAACGATTACATATGTTGCTCGAAGTGAGACTGAACTGCATACTTTGCGGTTGTACGATGATCTATTCGTTTAATTAATGCGATTTCTCCATTTATAAATTCAACTAACCCAAATTATTGTCTAACCACATCATGGACATCGTCTGTATGGGGACCACAAGCTCTTGACTCACTTCTTTGGTACTTTCATGGAATGTGGGAATGGCTTGTAATGCCAACATCCCTAAATCCCTGTGACCCGACTGACTCTCAGCTATTTCGAAAGGTAACTGATATTCAACTACCTCCCTGCGGGGCTCGAGTCACTTCCATTGCAGACTGGGTAAGGGCAGTTTATATCCTTCACCAAATGTCAGAGTGAAACTGAAATCGAAACTATTTTTTTTAGAAAAAGAACGTCCTATTTATTGTGTATCGTATTTCTATGTAGATGTCCCGTTTGTGCATCAATTTGTGCCTCTCTGTATTGAATTCTACCAAATGATTATTTTGTGAATGAACATATTTTCCCCATCTCTCATCATTCTAAACCCTATAGCGTGCTGACTGATATTATTTGTATGCGCCTGGAGGACAGTCCTCACATCCCTGGGATGAAACCAGTGAACGTTCCTGACGCGAACTCGCAAGCAAGTATTTCCTTCTCTGTGCTAGGAAATCGTTACTGCAATGATCTGCAGTTGTGTGCTCATTAAAACCAAGACAATTGCAGCAAGAATTTCACATTCAGTTTTTGCAATCTGATTCCTGTATGGGTTGACCCAAATCGTTTACAATGACTTCCAAATTTGTCTGAACTCAATCATTTACTGTTCTCTCTTGATCATCCTGTTGTGTATTTTAACATCAACCAATTTGTCAGTTTATCTTACTTTTCCAACAAACTCACTCATAGTTAACAAACTGATAGAGCGTAACAGTTTAATTAAAGTACAAAGTAGGGTACAGTGGCAACATGGAAAGGCTTTGGTCTTGTAAATCAAAGTTCATAGGTTAAATCCCCACCTGTGTCTAGCAGCGTGATGATTGCTAATTTGGCGTCAAAGAGTCCATCATTTGGACCGTAGCTGTTTCTTAGAGTGACGGTGCAACTCAGTGGCAGTGATCTGAGTTTTACATTTACTCTGAAGGAGTGAGGTTGGATCCAAGAAGATCGTTTCAAACCTTAAGAGTACAATGGTATCAGATCGAAATTAGGGCTGATATGAACTGAAAAATTCGTTAGTAGTTGGCTCAGTACAGCTGCGACAGCAGAGATTTAAGGAGATATTTCAGAATGTTCAGAAAAGAAAACTCAATTTTCTTTGCCTGTTTTCCTTCACTTTTGAGGATGAGCACACGTTTTTGCAGCCTGACTCTGGCTTCACAATTCCACGGCGTCACACCACCCAGAAGGTGAGAGTCAGGCAAATAGACACGCAGTGATTCAGTGGTTAGCACTGCTGCCTCACCTGGTTCGATTCCACCCTCGGGCGACTGTCTGTGTGGAGTTGAACATTCTTCTGGTGTCTCCGTGGGTTTCCTCCGGATGCTCCGGTTTCGTCCCACAGTCCGAAGATGTGCAGGTTAGGTAAATTGTCCATGCTAAATTGTCCATAGTGTTCAGGGATGTGTACATTAGGTGGGTTATCGGGGAATGGGTCTTCGTGGCATGCTCTGAGGTTCAGTGTGGACTTGTTGGGCCGAAGAGCCTGTTTCTACACTGTAGGGATTCTATAAAAGCACCTTCAGTGCATGTACAATGACCGATAAAGTGCTCAGGAGACACGAGATTGAGTATGATTATATATGTGAAAGGATTATTTACATAACCCCTATTACGTAAAGACTCATATCATGTTGGAAAAATGAATTTCCTGTCTGTAATTCTGATGAACAGCTAAGTATTTGCCTCGCTACAGCACAATGCTTAGAGGCAGTGACATACTATCTTCTTGTGGTTGGTTGATTAGCTCAACAAGCTGGTTCGTTGTTCCACAGATGTTGCATTATGCCAAAAAGAAGAAGAGTACCTCTTCCAAGTATTCAAAGACAATGGATACCGGAAAAACTGGGTCAGAAGATGCCTATCACACGAACGACACCAGGAAGATATTACACGCCCCGAAACGTTCATCAAGTTACCTTACATCAGGAACACGTCTGAACTGACTGCAATACTCCTACGACCACTAAGCATCAGAGTAGCACACAAACCCACATCAACCCTACACCAACTGCTCACCCGGAACAAAGGCCCACTACCCACTATGTACAAGACCAATGTCATACACAAGTTTCCCTGCAAATACTGCGGCAAACACTACATTGGACAAACAGGAAGGAAATTAATCACAAGGGTACACAAACATCAATTGGCAATAAAAAGACACGACCAATATTCACTCATTTCCATCCACATGAATAAAGAGAACCAACAATTCGATTGGGACAATGCCAGGATCCTGGGACAGGCAGAGACAAACATGGGAATTCCAAGAAGCCTGGTACTTCACTGAGAAAGCCATCAATAACCAAATAGAGCTCGACCCCATCTACACTCCATTGCGAAGAAAACCGGAAGTGAGGTAATCCAGCTCAACGGACGCCAGAGTTTAAATAATAGGCGGGAAAACACAACAGCGCTTCATCGGAGGTTGCACTGATGTTGTTAACCAATAGAGTAATGAAACGTCTGCGGAACATCAAACAAGCTCGGCAAGGCAACCAACCACAACATCCACAACTCGAGCTACAAATCTACTGTAAAATTTTAAAGATATTTGCCGTTTCTTCAGTCAAATCTCGATCGGTTTACCTTGTATCTTCCTCAAGTTCCTTCTTCCAGTAAACACTTCAATCCAGAACAAATCTATCAAACCGCTTTCATTCCAAAACAGACACAAGGTGCACCTTGCAGAAGGCACGTGTTGGCACTTCCAACGATACTCTGTCTCCCCGGGAGCTGCAAATCTGTCCGGCGCTGGTTCAGACAGCACCGTCCTTCCTGTGACATGTCCCATCGTGAATGGGAGGACAGATAGTAATAACACGCATTTGTCAATGTGTCATTGTGCAGTGACTCAGTGACGTGGGAGGAGGGACGTAAAAGAGGGTTAGTGATAGTGGGAGGGAGAAATATCTGCAAGAAGAGGCAGCTTTGAATTCTAATACATCAAACGCAGACATGTGAGTGAGCGGATATTTGTGGGAATAAAATCACCACCTCAGGGAATATTTTCATGCAAATCAATTAAATCCTTCACGAAGGACGAGTCACAAGGAACAAAATGGAGAGAATAACCGCTGCCGAGACTCGGATTCAAACCGAGGTTGCTGTGGCCACGACGCAGAATACTAACCACTATACGATCACGACAATACACCAAAAGATGTGATGAAAAAGCGTGATAAGAACAACGGCTGAGGATGTGTTAAGAACAGCACCAGAACACAACAGGAATACTTGGCGATCAGTGGACTGACATGTAAGAACTCAGAGTGGGCTGCAATCTTTAACTTCGATGTTCCCAGACTCTATCATTGAACGTTTTGAAGACTGAGATTGATAGATTTCAACAAACATCAAAGGTTCAGCGGAGAGTGCAGGATATTGTTGAATTGTATTTTTGAACAGCATTGCAGTTTAACATCGGTTACTTCACCAGTTTTCTCACACAAGGAAGTAACCACTGCTGCAGACAACAATATAATCCCAGTTCCCAGGCCCGGAACCAGAGAAACTCAGGGGCGCAGCCGCGAAGATACAACCGGAAATGGGGTTGGCAATGAGCGCGTGGAGCTGTTCTGTGACTTCAGTGATGCAATCGGTGACCGCGCGGTCCTTCGATGACGGTATAGAGGCGCGTGAAATGCCGAGGCTGTGAGCTCCAACCTCACCCGGAGCAGCTTTTATTGACATGGAGCAGGGATTATTGGGACATCAGGATTCGGAAAAGCAATTTTAATCTGAAGCAAAATAATTTTCGGCAGCACAGATGTTTGTGTACTGGGGGAGGATCTGTCCGTGAAAATGTCTCAATTATAAAGAAAAATGCTGCAAATCTTCCACTCGTAAAGAGCGATACCTGTGCAGGGAGAAATGGAGGTAAAGTTTTCGCTCTCTGGACTTTCTCATATGGTTGACTCTGCACTGGGTTATATTGCAGGAAGGGCTTTTTCGCTCGTTTCATATTATTCAATTTTCTGTAAACACACGTAGGTCATTAAAGTAATCTAAACATCCGACAAATAATAGGGATATACGATGTTGTGATTCGGATCAAGTTTTCCTCATGTTGTGGAGGAAAAACAGAAAAGCGGAGTTGAGATTTATTAGAACATAAGTGATCTCATTGAATGGCTGATTGGACTGGTTAAGGTGAACGGCAGCTCCCTGTGGACAAATGTGTTTTCTTTGCCAGTGAAACTCACCGCATCACAAAGTTGGGGCCATTGAACTGAAGCAGTGATGGTGATTATCTCTGCTGGCTGTTCATGTTGTGACTGGTACAATTGCTACTCATGTCCGTGTTAACACCATAACTGCAGTGTATAAAACCACACCATGGTGTGAGCCAGTGGCGCAATGGATAATGCACTTGACTGCGCATCAGGCGGCTGTAGGTTCCACTCCTACATGGCTTGAAAGCAGTGTAGAAGTTTATTACTCCTCCCAAATAATCTTTCTCACCGGTCTGAAGCCGAGGTGGCGTTTGAATTTCTGCCGGAACGAAAACCTTTTCACTATCTCCTATCAGTGAATGTCATCAATGTCCCAGCCTCTTCAGAGAAGGGGAAGCTGAAACTGTCCCAAAAGCTGCTCACGCCTACCTTTTGGTTTCCCAAACCCACCGACCCAATCACTGCAGCTCCTGGGAATAGCAAGGAAACAAAGCAAATCACCCAGTCTCAGCTTCAAGAATCTTTAGAATCTCTTTGGGATGTGAAATCAGAGGAGAATGAAGGGTGAACTGTCTGACTGAACAGGGACAGTTCAGGCACCATTCCGATCTTTAAGAGGCTGGTGCATGAACTGGTCCGAGACATTGAAAGGATTCCCGTCAGAACTGCTTTACCTTTGCTATTGTCCCTGTCAGGAACAATCAATCCTGATTCCCTGACCGGGAATCACACCCAGGCCGTGGAGGTGAAAGTGCCAAATCCTAACCACCAGACCACCAGAGATGAGGGCAGAAGCACGTGAATTGCTTCTTAGTGATGCAGCTTTTGACTTCTTTTCTCTTCCAAAATGATCGAATCGTCGAGTTTTTTTTTATAGGCCCGTCAATCTCCGTTTCCAGCACTTGGCCTGTAGCCCTGTATGCTCTGATGTTTCAAGTGTTCATCTCAATAATATTTTCCCTGTGACGTTTTAATCTCAAAAGTTACAATAAATAGGACTGAAGTTTGAGATGGTAAAACTGTGTTCATGTCCCCCTCGGGGAACTGAAACTCATTTTCACCCAAAAACAGAAGCAATATGGCACATTCCCCCGAAAGTGACAGTAGTCTCGGGACAGACCAGTCCCAAGAAAGCAAGGATTTCACCCACCTAGCTTATGTTGTCCAATTTCCAGACATCAAAATCAGAGTCTGTTTCCAACAAAGAAGAGTCATTCGGTCGCTTCCCTGTCCGTGTTCGTCCCCCATTATTTCCTGTCACTCTGCAATTTATACTGCTCCACCTCATTCTTCCTGTTAAACTGGAACATTCCTCACATCAGCTGCTTCCGAAATACCTTTCTCAAACAGCTGGAAGGACAAACAGGAATGTGGTATTTCAAACGCATTTCTGGCTGATGCAGGAAATGACATGGTGGCATTAACACTGTTGCCTCAGAAATAATTTCAAACGACATTTAAAGAGCTCCTTTGAATGTTGACTGCAGCAGGTGGTGACAATTCTCGCAGGCCCCAGAAAGAAATGAACTCACGGCCATTCAGTGAATCACCAAACTACAGACCCAATACGGCAGGGATAGGTGTCAGCTGAGAGAGGGTCTCATGCATTAGAAACTGCAATGAAATAGATGATTGGATAACCTGTGCGTAATAGACCAAGACAACATAAAAAAAATAGGGTCGGTGGGCCCACTGTGTTTCTGCGGTGTAGTGGTTATTACATTTGCCTCAAAGCGCTGCTCCCTTATTATCCGAACAAGGTGTGGGTTTCCCTTTTTTCGTTAAATGTGAACAGAGTTCGTTTTTATATTCATGTTCTCATCAAAAAATCTTGCCACTTCTAATTTGGAGACAGGGGTTTGGTTAAAAAGGTTCAAAAGATAGGGAGATAGTAGGAACTGCAGATGCTGGAGAATCCGAGACAACAAGGTGCAGGGCTGAATGAACAGAGCAGGCCAAGCAGCATCATAGGAGCAGAAAGGCTGACGTTTCGGGCCTAGACCCTTCATCAGAAAAGGGGGAGGGGAAGGGG
>NC_063339.1:85079499-85243623 GCF_021869965.1 Rhincodon typus
AGGAATGAATTTCTGTAAATTGTGTCCCAGGGATGGGCAGGAAGCCGCTGATTGAAGCTGCAGTGGCCGCTTTCTGCTGGCAGTGGGAAATTGGAGAGAGGGGTCAACTCCCTCTCCTTGTGTCTGTTTCACTCTGTGTGGAGCAGGGGAATAGAGAGTCTATGATGGGTGTGTTTTGAATTCAATCTTGTCATGGATATTGCCTGGATTAATTGAAAGGGCTTGGAGCCTTAATTGCTTGACGCAAAGCAACTGAAACATTGTATATGCATGGTCTCGAGCCAGCATCTTTTCAATTTACGTACTGATGCTGATCCATTGACCCACGGAAACGGCCGTCCACAAACTGTGCAAAATCCCGAATGTGGACTGGAGCAGACAAAGTCAGAAATCACACGATACCAGGTTATATCCCAACTGGTTTATTTGAATGGTCAAACTCTTGGAGCCTCACTCCTTCATCAGGTGTCAGTGAGAGAGGTGTCAGGCACAAAATTTATAAGTGAAGGATCACACCACTTTCTGAACAGAGAGTACGGTGTACGAGCCTGCTCCTTGTCCCTGTCCCTGTCCCAATCCGAGTGGAGCTGAGGATAATCATTGATGGTGCTACTTAAATCCAATCTCATCATAGAGTTCTAATGGGTGAAATGTCGGTACGTGGTCGGTATAATTGTTTGATCTGAAACCGCTGAGGCTGTGTACATGGGTGGTCTTGAGCCACAGCTCTTTCGGCCACTGACTAATTGAGACACAGAAACTGGCGACAAAATGGCATGCAAAGTCCCCAAGCGGAGATCTGAGGAGGTACTGTACAGCTGGAGCTCTCACTGTTTTCAGTACCTGTTGCCCATTTAACCACTTTCATCACCAAAACTGTCAAAGGCCCGAGGAACAGCAAACACCGAGATGAAAAGTAGATGCAACAAAGTTGCCGTTGTTCGATGTCCATCTCGGGTCCATCACCAACGATTTTGGTTGTAGTGGGATTCGAACCCCCGACTCAAAAGAGACTGGCGTTTAAGTACAGCGCCTTCAACCGCTCAGCCACGCTAACAGCAAATAGGCCAGCCCCAAAATCGTCATTACTAGTGTTTACAGTGAATTAGAATTGAAGTTGGTTGGCTCGCCGAGGTGGTTTGTTATTCTGCAGACGTTTTGTTACCGTGCTTGGTAACATCCTCAGTGTCGCCTCTGATGAAGCGTCGGTGTGTTTTCCCGCCTGGTTTTTAAACTCTGGGGTCCGTTGCGATAGATTGCCTCACTTCCGGGTTTCCTCCGCAGTGGAATGAATACGGGGTCGAGTTCAATGTGTTTATTAATGGCATGCTTCGTGGAGTGCCATGAGTTTAAAAACCAGGCGGAAAAACACACCGACGCTTCATCAGAGGCTGCACTAAGGATGTTACTAAGCACGGTAACGAAACGTCTGCGGAACAACAAACCAGCTCGGCGAGCCAACCAACCTCAACACCCACAACCTGAGCTACAGTTCGACTCCAAGACCTTAGTGAATTAGAATATTAATCAATGTGAAGAAACTTAGAGCCTCTTTTTTTAAAAAAATTTTCCCTTGGATGTGAGTACTTCAGCATTTAGTACAACTTCACACTCGCCCCTGAGAAGATGGTGGGGAGTGGTTGGTTGCCATTGGATCAATCTGGCCAACTGGCCCGATGTTGACTGATGGAGCTGTTCAGTAAAAATTTGAATCAGCCTCCATTTGATACCGACAGAGAGGCACTCAGATATATCCCCTGAGAGCGACAAAGGTCTGATGAGTGACGATAACCCAGAAACCGAAGGTGTCTCTCAGTTAGTGAATGATTGAATCATTTTGGGACAGCAACATTCATGAACGTTTCGAATTGAAGCGAGTTGTAATTGTTAAAACAGGACTGCTGTGTTGGTCCATTCAAGTGGCAGGCAGAAGAATCTGACCAATCAGCACCCACAATGAGCCTTCGAGCTCCAGCTCTTTCTACAGTTCTCATGTGCTGTTTTCCAACATTTCATGTCCCTCGCTTTTCATCCTCTTTCACTCCAAAGCCTCTCTTCCGTGTTATTCCTTGATCTATTGTCTGACCGGGATCTCTAGCTTTGACGTGAACGTTGAACTCTCACTCCACTGATTCTGCCAGAACGACTGTGACCATTTAGTTTTCAGACACTTTGTAAGTCACCTTTTTTTAGAATATATGCACAAAGTAAATAAGTCATTATTCCCTGACCATGGACCGTACTCCAGTTGAAGTCAAGACACGAGAGCATCAAGAACATAGTTCTAAATTCTTGCAAGTTGGCCGAATAACAAGAGTTTCAACATCATTTCACTTCAGTCACTTGCCCATCTAGACACAACCAATGACGTAGAAGTGAATGTCAACTATGTGAATGACGCGAAAATAAGTCGGCAGCTAAATAATGAGTGAGAAGTCAGCAGTGCAACAGGGTTATTTGAAATCACAAGTTTTCGTAGAACTGCTCCTTTGTCAGATGCCAGAATTCAAATTCAATATAGCCTTTTTTTCAAAGAGAATAGACAATAAATATAGAAAGGGTTTGTTATAGTTATACAAGGCACAGCTGCAATTCAGTGAGCAGTATTGGAACTTACATATTAGAAAAGATATGTTGGCATTCAGTCAGTGCATGGAAGTTTCACCATGTTGTCTGGTGCAAAGAGGGATTTTCGAGTGAGGAGTGATTGAATATGTTGGGCCTGTACTCATTTGACATTAAAAGAATGAGAGAAGGCCACACTGAAACTGCTGGTATTCTTAGGGGGCTTGATAGGGTAAATGTAGAGGGGATATTTCCTCCTTGTGGAAAATATTAGGACCAGAGGGCATGATCTCAGTCTAAGGAGTCACCTTCTAGGACAGAGATGAGGAAAATTCTTCTCTTAGAAGCAATGAGTCTGTGGAATACTTTACTACAAAGGGCTGTCAGGCTGAGTCGATAAGTAAAATCAGGGCTCAAATAGACATTTTCAATTGTTAAGGCAATCAAGGATTAAGTGGATAAGGCATAGAAGTGGAATCTGAGGAATATCAGATTATCCATGATCGCGTGGAATGGGGGCGTGAATATGATGGGTTGTATGATTTATTTTGGGTCCTGTACCGTATGGTCTTATTCAGTGCGTCAAGCTTATCAGTACTAATTATTTGTTTTTCACATTGACATACTTGATGACATTCTATCCACTTTCTGATTCGCTGACTGCTTCTGCCCCGAGTTGAAATCGAGTTTCCTCTGCCTGTCCAGTTACCAGATAAGGTAGCTGCTTGGTGTAAATACAGACTGATAGTAAGTCCAATCTTTGCCTGGAAAACAATGAGTGCGAATTTAAGACACAAAGTGATAAATTTGCAGATGGCAGTATAAATGGCGCTGATCTTCCTGTTTCCCAATATATGAGTTGCACAAATGTTCGCGGTGCCTCTTATCCCCTTCCACTCGCTCCAGTCTTGTGCACGTTGTTAACCTTTGGAATGGTGCATATTTTAACACATGTCAAACTGCGAAGAAAGGGCAACAATGATAAACTTATCCAAACAGCAAATGTGCTGAAAGAAGATACGTAACAGGTTTGAGCTAAAATCTATATGCAATGTTTGGAAACATTTCGTTGCCTTTCTACGAGTCTGGTTTCAAATTCATGACGGATATGACAAGAAATTCCACTGAATTCTGAAACCAGCAGGGAATAGATAATAATGGTTGCTGGGTATTTTTCAGTATGGTGTAAGATTTGTGTGAGAGTTTACTGCTGATCAAATCCAGAACTGAATGATAAAAATCGAAAGAACTGCGGATTCTGTAAATCAGGACGAAAACAAAGTTGCTGGAAAAGCTCAGCAGGACTGGTAGCATATGTGAAGGAAAAAAAAACAGAGTTAACGTTTCGGGTCCGGTGGCCCTGCCTCAGAATTAATGGTGGCTGGGAAAACGTCAGTTTACATGCAAAAAGAAAGGTGGGGGTAGGGGGTAGGGGGTAGGGGGTAGGGGGTGATGGGGTAGGGAGTAAACGATACGATAGAAGCTAAAGAGAGAGAAGAGCAGTTGGACAGACAAAGAGTTGATAACGATTAGGCTGGGAGGGTGAATATATTTTAATGGGGACTATTAATGACGAACAACAGGGGATGTGTAATGGCAGACTATGTGGTAACAAGGCCTGGTGTGCAGGGTCGAGGCTGGGACATGGGAGAGGTCAGGCCTTGAGATTATTGAATTCAACCTTGCGGGCTATAGTGTCCCCAAGTGGAAAATGAAGTGCTGTTCTTCTAGTTTGCGTTGGAACACTGCAACAAGCCACAGACAAACATTTCAACCGACAGGTAAGAAACTGGATGACGAGAAGGTTCCTCCAAGCATTACCCTGTGCCGGCGTTTTTGATGTGTTGCAGTAGCAATATCAGAAAGTTTCGTATGCAAGCTTTTGCCGCTTCTGCTGGTGTGGCCGAGTGGTCTAAGGCGCGACAAACAAATTCCAACATTCTAAGAGCCACGGGTTCGATTCGCAAGACTTTGGCTGACAGCCAGTTGTGTTGGCCAGCCGTTATACAGAGGCTGAGGAGCGATGAGCTGCGCTTAAGTTGAAAACAACAGAGTGGAATGCTTCGTTACAAGTCATTGGATGATGTGGGAGAAACCAGAACATCCTACTCCTTGTTTCCATTGTGCCAGTGGTTATCACCTTCGTCGGAACAAAATTTTCAACGGACCTACAATCTTCGGTCCACCTTCCCAAAGTCGACAAGATATCCTAATTTCATCTAGCCCCACTTGCGAGCACTTTGCCCTTATCATTGTAAACACTTCTGATTCACACACGCATCCAGATGCCTTTGAAATGTTGTAATTTCACGATCCTCTGGCAGTTCATTGCATACACGCACCACCTCCTGCATGAAAAGATGACCCTTAGGTCGCTTTTTAATTTCCCCCCTTCCCCCAACCCCCACCCACACTCTCACCTTAGTTATATGCCCTCCAGTTTTGGACTCGCCCACCCTGTCATCAAGACCTTGACTCCTCACCCTATCCATATCCCTCATGATTTTGTAAACTTCAATCAGCTCACCCGTCAGCCTCCGACACTCCATGGAAAGTTGCCCCAGCTGATTCAGCCTCCCGGTACAGTCCGAATCCTGCAACCCTGGCAACGTCCTCGTGAATATTTTCTGGGCAGCTTTATGTGATATCTTTTATTTTTCAATAATGCCAGTAACGCTGGGCGACATCGATCGATTTGAAAGAGACAGGTGAAGCGTTGAACGGCTGCGAATTTCAATGCTGTCGGAAGATCAGAGGAGAGCGCCGCCTGGCGGTGCTATTTCTGTAGTGTAGTGGTCATCACATTCGCCTGACACGCGAAAGGTCCCCGGTTGGAAGCCGGGCAGAAACAATGTTGCTCCTTTGTTCTTGCGGTAGGTTCTGTATGGATATGGGCAGAGCTTCTTAGGTTGCTGCTCTCGCCAGCAAACCATTCTTTGAATGAAGTCGCCCACATCTGCTTTTGTTGTGGAAAAGAAGATAAGTCTATTTCATTGCGGTATGAATCTTTGTAAAAATATCTCTCCTTCCCGATCATCAATGTGCACAGATTGTCATGCTTCTTAAGAGTGCATTTGGTGAGCCCTAATTCTTTCTGTAGCAGAGTTGTATCACATTTGCTTTACGTGCAAAAGCGTCCCAGCTCAAATTCAAGGAGAAGCCTGATTTGCCGGTGCCGCAGTGCACCGTGCATTCCTCTCTGTCAAATGCATCTCAAAGTAGTCTCTGAAAGCTTTGGTTCCATTCGCCTCTGCCATGTCTCAAAGTGCGTGAATCAAAACCAGAAGCACTCAGTCAAGTTTTGGAATGGAGAAACATGTTTGCATTTCTTAGCAGCGGACACAGTCATGGCTCATTCAGTCAACAACAGAATGAAGGGATTTACAGACTGAGATGAACCTCTTGACTCGCGCTCTCGTACAGTCACTAAATTAACGTGTGCTCTCAAGTCTAAGCCATGTTGGCATTGAAACTGAGGAAATGACAAGACAGGCTACCAACTGACATTGTATCCATTCTTTTTTCTTTATGTCAAAGAGGAGCAAGAAAATCTAAACAAAGAGAGATAGGAAAGCGACCCACATGCAGCTCAAGTGAAACAACTTGTATCTTAATCAGCCAGCAGCAAGAGATGTGAAAGTGACTCAGACGCGAGAGCTTTTCACTTCTTGAACAAAAAGCAATCACAGGCTGTTAGCACTTCTTTGACATCTCTGATCGGCTTTTACGTTCTGTCAATATGTTCAGAAACTGACTTTTGTGCATCTCTAAATAAGCACCGTGGAATGTCGTAAAATTTAGTGAGTTGCTTTTCCTCGTTTGCCACACAGCTTTCCAAATCAGCTGGATACCGTCATGTCCAGGACTGGAAAGCTGTGCAGGAAAATTTACGGTTAAGGAGGAAAGACAAGGCAGATGGCAACTCGTACCTGCACGGAGATTCCAACAGCCTCGCAATGTGATTTGTCGTTCTTGAATTCTCATGCTAGCTCAGTTCTTCAGACAGACGATTATCTTTGAGCCACTTATTCCGCAAAACCGGCGTGGTAACTGTGAGTGTGCTACACGGTATCATCTGGTACACGGCCTGCTCAGCTGGGTGTGTTTTCCCGGTCGTCCAGTGTTTATCATGCTAGGTGTAAACGTTAAAGTTGTTCTGTTTCGACCAAAGGGCGAAATCATTTATCAAAGCGAAAATTCACACTCCAGAAATGTCGTGCAGCTCATGTTTTCTTTATGCAAGCATTACCGAATATACTTTCTCCCAGCCACATTACATTTGTTGCCTAACAGAGTCTCGGAACCTGCGTTCAGCTTTCCATTGATTTTTGCTTGAATCGAGCGGCTATCAGAATCTGGTGGGAAAATAATATTGCGGCTGGGCATTGCCGAGCAGCTAAGAAAATGCACGAGCAAGACAGGAATCCTTGAAGCCTTTCTGTGGGCCTTTGCTCCAGTTGTGTTGCAGTAGCAACGTCGGAATGAGTTGCATGCTTAAGCAAATGCCATCGGTAGTGTAGCCGAGCAGTCTAAGGCTCTGATTTCAAATTCCCATCTCCGAGAAGGCGTGGTTTCGAGTCCCACCGCTACCAGTTGTGTTACGAGGCCGTTATGCTGAAGCTGCCTTTAAGTTGAAAGCAACAGAATTTAACGTTTTGTTATAAATCGATGTGGGAGAGCACAGAGCATTCGCTCCTCGTTTCCATTGTGCCAGTGGTTATCACTTTCGTCGGAACAATATTTACAACGGACCCACAATCTTCGGTCCACCTCCCCAGTGTAGACATGATATCCTAAATTCATCTAGCCCCATTTGCGACCACTTTGGCCTTATCACTCTGAACCCTTCTGATTCACACACGCATCCAGATGCCTTTGAAATGTTGCAATTTCACGATCCTCCAACACTTCCTCCAGCAGTTCATTGCATACACGCACCAACTTCTGCATGAAAAGATGGCCCTTAGGTCGCTTTTAAATTCTCCCCTCACCAACCCTCGCCCACACTGTCACCTTAGTTATATGCCCTCCAGTTTTGGACTCGCCCACCCTGTGATCAAGCCCTTGACTCCTCAAATTATCCATATCCCTCATGATTTTGTAAACTTCAATCAGCTCGTCCGTCAGCCTCCGACGCTACAGGGAAAGTTGCCCCAGCCGATTCAGCCTCACGGTACAGTCCGAACCCTGCAACCCTGGCAACGTCCTCATGAATATTTTCTGGGCAGCTGTACGTGATACCTTTTATTTTTCAATAATGCCAGCAACGCTGGACTACATCGATCAATAGGAAAGAGACAGGTGAAGCGTTGAACGTCTGCGAATTTCAATACTGTAGGAAGATCGGTGGAGAGCAGCTAAGAAAATGGACGAAAAGTTCGGGGATCCTCGAAGCCTTTCCCTGTGCCTTTGTTTTTGTTGTGTTCCCTAGCAACATCGGAAAAATCATTTTTGAGGCAATCGCTCTACAACATGGTGTCGTGTGACCTCTGGTATTTGCTCCTACCCAAAAACAGAAATCTTCACCCGAATACCGCCAGCTAGGCAGAAAGGCCGGGAAAGTGAAAGGAATTATGATGATGTAGCTCATCCCTGCACTGCCTTTAAAACAGTTACGCAGTAGGATCTGCCTTTCTCGAATTATAAATCTGCTTACCTTTCGAGAGGAAGTGTTATTTTTTTTCAGACTACTTATTTTGCAATGCAGGCTCAGTGACTGTAAGTATGTTGCACAGTCTCATCTGAGATGCGGCTCACTCGGCTTTGTGCATTTTCCCTGCAGTCCGCTGCTGATCATGTTTCACTTACACCCGAAAGTTATTCTGTTTCAAATAAGGGACCAAACCCTGTTCCAATATAAAAATCGAAATCCCTGAAACGTGCAGTTCGTATTTTCTTTATTGAAACACACATTCTCACAGAAACATAGTATTTGTTAGTCACTGAGTCTCAAAATATACATTCAGCTTGCCATTCATTTTTTGTTTTGATTGAAGGGTTGTAGTTATTTGGAGCAGCGCATATTACACCCGCGAAGCCATAGGAGGAGTAGAATAGAGATCAATATAAATCTCCCCCAAAGCCTGATATACAACAGTGAACATTCGGCCCCAGCGCCCAATAGAAAACTATGACCACTTTCCCCCACAGCCCAATACAAACCAGTGAATATTCTCCCACAGAGTCGATATAAAACAGTGAACAATCTCTCGCAGAGCCCAACATAAAAGAGTGAATATTATACCCCAGAGCTCCATATGAAGCAGTGACCATTCTCACCCAGAGCCCAGTATAGAACAGTGACACCCACTAATCCTCGTAAACCCGCATTTATCATGGTCGAACTACTTGGCCTGCACATCCCTGCACACAACGGGGCAATTTCCCACAGCCAATTCACTTCTCCTGCATATGTTTAGACTGTGGGAAGAAACTGGAGCACTCCGACGCAGACATGGCGAGAACATGCAAACTCCACGCACATCAGCTGAAGCTGAAATCGAAGTGGGTCCCTTTCACTGAAAGGACCCAAAAAGATTTGGCTATTTTCCCGCGCGGAATCGATCCCTCATTGCCTGTAAGATAGGCAGGGATACTAACCACTAAACTACGGAGGACCTTGAACCCAAATGCCCCGGAAGCTCTTTATGTGTGCACCAATCAAGTACAATCGCTTAAATATCCAAATTCCATTTCTATCGCTTCGCCCATAGACATCGATGCCACAGCATCACACATTCACATCTGAATGCTTCTTAAAGTCATCAGGATATCTGCCTCTCGGACACTTACAGGCAGTGGTTCCAGATTCAAACCAACCGCTGGCTGAAAACGTTTTTCCGCACATTTACTCAAGCCTTCCTATCTCTTACATTAAATCTAAGGCCCCTTTAAGGGGAACCATGTATTTGAGTCTACCCTATCAATATCATTCATTATTTTGTACATCTCCTCTGCTCTCAGGAAAACATCTTTCTCTCCACAGATGCTGTCAGGCCTGCTGAGTTTCTCCAGCACCAGCTGTAAGTATTTAAAACATTTTGTTTTCAGACCTCTCGTTAAACCAACTGCCCTGATTTGCACGTTAGATTTGCCAAAGACGAATCTGCTCCAAAAGTACCTCATTGGTTGCAATTTAGGTGGTGGTGAAAGGCGTGATTAAAATGCAAGGACATAATTCTTTTTCGATCCATTGCCCTGATAATTAATCTCTCCGCTCATGGAAATGAATCCTTTCCACCCACTCTATCGTTCATCAATGTGCTTAGTTCAATTCAATCCCACAACAGCCTACTCCGTTCTGATCAAGTACAGGGTGACTGTAAATTTTAGGGTCGTGGTACAGACATCACAAATCGAATACTCGCCTTTCCTGTTAGAACCATTTCATGAGAAATATTAAAGAACTGTCGGTGGTCTGTAGTCGTGGCCGAGTGGTTAAGGTAACAAGTTCAAGTTGCCTTGGTGCTTCCCTGTGCACGTTCAAATCCTACTGACTTTGTTTCTGTCAAAACCAGTTCTCTTTTTCTCAGGTCTGGTAGTTTGTTGACATTCAGGGAAGACGTGTTCTGAACAAGAATCTTGCTGTACTGAAAACCTCAGCTCAGTTTCTCTTTCACCGATACAGGTGGACGCATTGAGTTTCTGCAGTATTCTGTGTGTTTATTGTACATAACTGCTATTTTTCATGAAATATCTTCAATCCCAATCCTCTGGCAACTGAACCTTGTCATTGGCAAATTTTCTCCCGACGATCAATCCGCTCATCCTCACTCCCACCCAACCCCATCATTACATACAGCCCCAGGAAATCTCCAGTTTTGCCCCAAAAAGAACATTCCCGGCCTCGGGATTCTGTCCACCAAACGGGACTTCCTCATCATTGGACATGGTGCAAGAGATATTGGGAAAAAAATGTCAGTTGGTGGGGAGAAAATATTAAGGAAGCGAAACAGAAAACCCAGCCTCCAGCTTTGTGAATCTTTAGAAACGTTTTGGAACTGGAATCACAGGAGAATGAAGAGTGAACTTTCCGACTGAACACAAACATTCCAGACACCTGCCACTTATTTAAAAGGCCGGGACATTGACTCGGATGTTCTCGGGACATGAACTGATCTGAGACATTGAAAGAATTCTCGTTCCTACACATCAGGAATTCAAATCTCAACTCGGCTCCAGGACAATGAGAAAACTCGGAAATAGACAAGACACTGAAAGGGTCGAAGGGGAGCTGGTTCCCGGTGATATGTGTGGGTCTGCTGAGGGTAGGATCAGACTGTTCCCGTGTCTCCTCAATGAATGTCCCAGGATTTATTTTGGAAAAGTATAGCTGATACAAGACAATTATCATTCTAAGCGAGGCAGTTGGAAGTTTGAATTCACTACGAGCCCGCTTTAAGTACTGCTGCAAGAGCTCGCCATTTTGGTGGTGCAATTGGCTGGCGCTTTCGACTGTGAAATGTGAAGTTGGCGGTTTGAGGCCACTGAGGAAGGAACAAGTGCTGTTCTCACTCTATCAGTTCCCTTTTGACTATACAGTTACGGGTTTTAATGCAGTCAGGAAAATATTCCCCAAACGTAAATCTTGTCCGGTGAGTGACCACAAAGGTATTTCGATGTTGCTTTAATCGCTACCGTAAAGAGCTGGGAATGCTTGGAATCTGGAACAAAAACAGAAACTGCACTACAGAAAGGAGAAAACAGAGTTCTGAAGACGTTCTGAAACGTTGACTCAAATTCTCTGCCCACAGATGCTTCCAGATCTGCTGAGTTTTTTTTCCTGCAATTTATATTTTCGCTTATAAATGAACGTTTATTTGTTCTATTGGAATGAAACAACCAGAATCACCTTGTACCAAATTTAACACTTTAGAAATCTGCAAAGTGATTGGATTCAAACAAACCCAGCAATAATTCATTCATCCACCGCTCGACTGGCCACGGGAAGCACCTTGAAAAGATAAACGGCATAGCATCTCTCCCTGTAGTCATGATCGAGTAGTTAAAGCAATGGACTTAACTGGGCTATTTCTACGCAGGTTCGAATCCTGCTGACTGTGGGTGAAAAATGAAAACAAATGCAAAAGCTGTTCGTGACAGGAATCAAAGCAAGAGCAGCAAAACTTTTCACTTAGATTGCCAATGGTGTCGGTCTTCCGAGGAGGCTGATGTGGTTTTTCGCTGTGGCACGTCGGAACTGGTGAACCTCTGTCCAAAAATAAGTCTCCGTCGGTGATCAAAAAGTGTTAGATGGTATGAGGAAAATGTTAACAGCTGAATAGCAGGGGAAGGGATGAACTATAATCAGAGTAGAGGAGGAAGAGAGATAATTACAAGAAAATAAAAGTAAGATGGTGCTGGAGAGAAACCAAATGATTTTGTTACTCCTTCAGAACATTAAAAACCATTTTTAGCACTTATTCCGTGATTTTAAATGAATATTTTAAAGTTATTGCCTTCATCTTTGAGCAGCCCACATGACTGCTAACTCCTCTGTCAGACGCTGAATAAATCTGGGAAATTGCTTCAATAAACCCAGTCATTTCTGTTACAGATCGTAAGGAATTCTCATTTGGCTGACGAGACACAATGAACACTTTCTCTGTTCTGCGTATAGGGTGTCAGAGGAGATCTGAAGAGACTTTGTACAACTGGAGGTTTCACTGTTTTAAGAAACTGTCGCCAATTTTACTGCTTACATCAACCAGTGCGTCAGAGGCCTGTGGAGCCGACAACTAATCGAATCGGGGAGAGCTGGTTACATTGCAACTACATTTAAACTATCTCCCAACTGAGAAAGGCCTCGAAAATTAATCACAGTTTCAAGGAAACTACAAAACACATACGGAGTAATGAATTGAATCATTGATAATATTTAATCCGTGTGTTAGGATTCTAGAACGATAAAACACTGCCGATGTTCAAATCTGAAAGAGTAACAGTGAATGCGAGAGACACCCAGCAGGGCAGAATCTCATCTATCAGCAGGGAATCACTCCGCCCTCAGAGACTGGGGTTAGATTCTTTAGACCAGAATAGACTAAGGAAGGGTCACTGGACCCAGAAGGTTAACACTGATTTTTTTTCTTCACAGATTCTGCCAGACCTGCTGAGCTTTTCCAGCAACTTCTGTTTTTGTTATACACTGAGGGGAGGGGGAGACGGGGGGTGGTGGCGAAGACGTGATTGTGATGTATAAATTTGAGGGAAATAATCAGAGTAAACAAGAATGAATCTTTCTGCTTGGTGGTGGAATCAGTATCGGGGGGCAAGGATTAATGGTAAGGGGCAGGCAGTTTAGATGAGATGTGAGACTTTTTCACTCAGATGGTGAGAATCTGAAACTCACTGCCTGGAAATGTGGGAGAGGTGAAAACCGTCATAACATTCCACTACTATTCAGATGTATAAAATAAATGCTGAAAGAACTGTGGATGTTGTATATCAGAAACAAAACAGAAATTGTTGACAAAGTTCTGCAGGTCTGGCAGCATCTGTGAAATGAAATCAGAGTTAACTTTTCGTGTCGAGTTTCCCTTTCTTAGATCTATTGTCTCCACAGATGGTGCCAGACGTGCAGAGATTTTTCAGCAATTTCTGTTTAAATGTGATGCCATTTCGGACACGTCTCTGGGCAAAGTGCTGGAAATGACACTTGAATTGTTGTTTGACCGGCACTGATTCGATGGGCCAAAAGGCCTTTTTCTCTACTGTGAACTCTGAAACTGGGTGAATGGTTCAGGTCGATGAGCAAGGGCGCGGGGAGGGGGAGGGGGACGGTGAACAAAGGGAATGAGCGGGTGAAGGGTATGGGGAATTTCACTGACAAAAGTTTTCATGTTGCGAAATCAAGGGGAGTGGTGATGGAGAAGTAGAGACAAAATAAGTGTCTGATATAACAAAGTGTGGAGCTGGGTGAACACAGCAGGCCAAACGGCATAAGAGGAGCAGGAAAATTGACGTTTCAGGTCTGGACCCTTCTTCAGAAATGGGGGAGGGGGAGGCGTCTCTGAAATAAATAGGTGGGGGCAGCGATAGCAGGTAGATAGTGGAACGGATAGGGTGGAAGAGAAAACGGACAGGTCAAGGAGGTGGGTATGAAGCTAATAGAGGTGAGTGTAGGAAGGAAGTGGGGATGGGTGTTGGTCAGTGAGGAGGGAGGAGCGGATAGGTAGGAGAGAAGACAGACAAGTCAAGGAGGCAGGGAGTATGAGGAAGTGCTGGTCGTGGGATGAGGTCGGAGTTGGGGAGATTTTGAAGCTTGTGATGTCCACATTGAGACCATTGGGCTGCAGGGTTCCCAAACGGAATATGAGGTGCTGTTCCTCCAACCTTCGGGTGGCATTGTTGTGACACTGGAGGAGGCCAGGGATGGACATGTCGTCAAGGGAGCGGGTGGGGGAGTTGAAGTGGTTCACGACTGGGAGGTGTTGTTGTTTATCGCAAACTGAGTGTAGGTGCTCTACGAAGGGGCCACCGAGCCTCCGTTTGGTCTCCCCGATGTAAAGGAGGCCACGTCGGGAACAGTGGATATAATATACCACATTAGCAGATGTGCAGGTGAACATCTGTTTAGTGTGGAAGGTTTTCTTGGGGCCTGGGATGGAAGTGAGGGGGGGACGGGTAGGGGCAGGTGTAGCACCTCCTGCGGTTGCAGGGAAAGGTGCCGGGGGTGGTGGGGCTAGTGGGGGGTGTGGAGTGGACGAGGAAGTCGTGGAGAGAGCGGTCCCTCCGGAAGGCACTGAAGGGTGGGGAGGGAAATATATCCTTCGTAGTGGGGTCAGATTGCAGGTGGCGGAAGTGGCGGAGAATGATGCGTTGAATCCGGTGGTTAATGGGGTGATACATGAGGACAAGGGGAATTATGTCTTTGTTTTTTTTGCGGGCAGGGGGTGTGAGGGCTGAGGTGCGGGAAACGCAAGAGATGTGGTCAAGGGCGTTTTCAACCACTGTTGGGGGGCGGGATGCAACCTATAGTGTACCCTTCATCATTAAGGACTTCCCCATAGCGGAGAGACTGCACCATGTTCTTCACAGCCTTCAACATGTCATTGATGATGGCAAGCATCTCGCCAAGATCATTCGTACGCCTCCACTTCACACCTTCAAACAAACGCCAAACCCTCATCAGACTGTCGTTCACAGCAAGCTACCCAACCTTCAGGACAACATCGACCACAACACCACACAACCCTGCCACTGGCACCTCTGAAAAATGTCAGATCATTGACATGGATACTACCATCACATATGGGAACACCACCCACCACGTAAAGGGAGATACTTATGTGCCTCAGCCAACGTTGTCTGTCTCGTTCATTACAGGCAAAAATGCCCCGGGCATGGTATTTTAGTGAGACCATGCAGACGCTATGACAAGGGATGAATGGACTCTATGCAACAATTGCCACACAAGAATGTTCCCTCCCAGTTGGGGAACATTTCAGCAGTCAAGTATATTAAGCTTCCGATCTTCGGGTAAGCATCCAAGAATGTCCCCTCCCAGTTGGGGAACACTTCAGCAGTCAAGTACATTAAGCTTCCAATCTTCGGGTAAGCATCCAAGGTGGCCTTTGAGATACACGACAAAGCAGAATCACCGAGCAGAAACTGATAGCCAAATTCCATGCCCATGAAGACGGCCTCAACCATGATCTTAAGTTCATGTCGCGCTACATGTGATTCCGCTGTACTGTTCTGTATCTGTAAAATATTCATTATTGTCCTTTTTTCGACACCATCACTTGATAAATTGTTATGACCTCTCTACCTTAATTAGTTTGAACAGTTGTGGATTATTTATTACTTTGGTTAGACTATCAGCAGGCGATTCTTATACCTATCACATTATTGCAGCCATTTGGTTTGTGCCAAGTACGACCTTATTTTTAGTTTGTTTTTGTAATTATCTCTCTGCCTCATTTAATCGGATTAAAGGTCATCCCTTCGCCTGTGATTCAGCTGTTGACACTTTACTCACACCGTTGAACACTTTAGATCACCTGCAGTGACTTATTATTGGACACTCCACTCAAACCATTTGTACGATCTTTTGATCTCTCTGCCCATAAAATCTGGCAATGGGGATTGGTGAGAGCGAGGTCAAAGCCTGCTGCTTGTCCCTGTCTCACTCTGTGTGGAGCTGGGGAAGAAAGAATCATTGATGGATATGTTTTGAGTCCAATCTTGTAGCTTTTTCATGGGTTAAATGCAGGTTGGTGGTCACTCAAATTGCTTGATCCAAAATAACTAAAGTTGTGTGCCTGGATGGTCTCAAACAACCGACTTTTCAGTTTACCACCGAATGCTGACCATTTGAACCATAAAAACTGGCATCAACAAGCCATGCAAAATCCCCTAAAGCAGGGTGTTAGCGGAGATCTCAAGGGCAATTGTGAAGCTAGAATTCTCGTTGTTTTCGGAGTCTGTGGCCAATTTTCCCACTTTCATCACCGAGAGTATCAGAGGCCCAAGGAGCCACAATTACCCTGAAGAAATGTAAACATTGCAAACTTGAAGTTGCCTAGCTCCTTTGATATGACTGATGATTTTGGTTACCGGTCGGATTCAAACCCATGACTCGATAGAGACTAGAGCTTAAATGCAGCGATTTTGATCGCTCAGTCAAACTATCTGCAAACAATTACTACAGCCTGGCTATAGAATCCCTTTCATATAGCTTCTTCATCAGATCCTCCTCGTCGATCTTGTCCAAAATCTTAAATTTGTATTTCATGGTCCATTTTCCCTCAGCTACTGTGAATATATTGCTTTTCTTTACCTTACCTAAACCAATTATGAGCCCATGAACTCTGTCAAATCTCCCTTCAACTCCAGTTGGTCCATCGCATCACTAATCCCTCAGTCCTGAAAATTTCTGGTTTATGAATGAATCTATCTCCTCTGAGGATCCTCCCCTCCTTCACAATGTATGATAATCTCTGTTCTGAGTATACCTGGTCACCCTCAGCCAGGAGGAGGGATGTTGTGAATTCCTGAAATAAAAAAGAGGCGCTGGAGCAGCCAGTACGACTGGCAACCTCTAGGGAGAGAGAAATAGTGTTCATGTTTAGAGCCAGTTATTATATTTTTATCTCTGCACTGATAGTGATGGATTTTTGAAGCTTCTTTCACTGAGGCTTGTAAGGATGGACATACATACAAAAAATTAAATCAAACAAAGGGAATAATTTGTATGTCGGATTTCTAACCTGTACTGACACTGTCTTTACTAAACTTCTTTTACAGAATATATAAAAAAGATTCACAGACAGGAAACTTTAAACAAACATCAAATCAAAATTTGGCATGATCAATCGATGAATCAGAAACTGGATATTATTGGCCTTTTGAGTGTAAGTATTGAGGTCCCTGTCATTACCACTCACTGCATGTAATTTTTCCAATATAGCTTCCATGTTGATCGAAATCTGACATTTGTATCCCATGATCCATTTCTTTTCAGTTAATGTGAACTCCTTGTTTCATCTACATTGTCTAAACCAACAGTAAACAGTAACAGCTCTGTCAAATCTCCCTTCAGCTTCAGTTATTCCCTGATATCATAAATCTTTCAACTTTTAAACTTTCTGGCAAAGGAACAGGTCTGCTTCCACTCAGCGACCCTCCATCCTTCCCAATGTATGGGTGATCCCTGGTTTACACAAACCCAGATGCTCTGTGTTTCCCATGTGTGATGTCATCATGCTGCAACAGTAGCACAGTGACATCACCTGCTCCTTAGGGATTTCCTCAAGTGTGAAATTTTTCTCTAACTCCTGTACTTCTGATATCTTTCCAGCTGCAGGTGCAACAGGAGACTTGCAAATTGACAACAGTGACGTGGTTGAGTATTTTTGACCATTCGTCAACAATGTTGAGTTTTAGTGTTGTGCTTCTTACCTGTGAGAGGTTCTGTAGCTCTATGGCTGGTGTGTCTCCTTTAGTATGGATCTGAATCCATTTCAGTATATTGCTCTGTTTCACTTCTGCCTTCTCTCTGTCTCTAATAATGTGTGAGTACCTGTCTGTTTAATGCTTCTGTTACTCTATCAAATTATGTCTAGATGAGGTTTCCACCACATTTCTTTGATCAAACCCTATGGATTTAGAAGCTTTGTCTTCCCACAGTATATTTCATAGTCAGGAATTATTCTTGATGCAGTCCTTTTCTGTTCTGTTTCTGAGCTTATTACCCAACAAGTTCTGCGCTAGGTCATTCATTCAACATATCCTGAAACATTAACTTTGGATCACTCTCCACATGTATCAGTAACTATTGCCAATCCTTAGTTACCTCTGGAGAATTTGATGTTTGACCTTCCTGAACCGTTGTGGACCGTGTGGTGAAGCTGCACTTGCAATGCTATTAGGTCAGGAGTTACCAAATGATCGTGAAGGATTAGTGGTGTTTTCCAAATGAACAATTTAAATATTTTCATATTTTTGATTCAATCCAATGATCTGACATATTACACAAGGTTGTCATTAAACAATATTTGATAACCAGGCACTTATGGACATATTCGGACAAGTGATGAAAAACTGGCCAAAGAAGTAGGTTTTAAGGAATATCCTGAACAAACAAAGGGACTTTGAAAATCAGGGATGTATAGGGAGTAAATTTAAGAGCTTATGGCCTGGGAAACTGAAAGCATGAAAAAGGTGGGAGAGTTAAAACCAGAAATCCACAGGAGGTTGGAAGCCAGAACAAATATCTCGAAGGAAAAAAAAACAAAAGAACTGTAGATGCTTGATAGTAGTAACACAAACAGAAATTGATGAAAAACTCAGCGTATCTGGCAGTGCCTGCGGAGAGAAAGCAGAATTATTGTTTTGGGTCCGGTGACCCTTCTTCAGATATATCTCAGAGGGTTTTGAGGCTGGAGGGACTATCAAAAGAAGGAGGTGCGATGACAAAATTTCAAAATAAGGATATGAATTTCAATATCTTGGTGCTTTGCCACCCTGAAAATGCATATGTTAGTGAGCACAGGATGGCAAAGCACAAAGATATTGAAATGGGTGACAGTAAACACATGGCCAGCTGATTTTTGGATCACCTCAAGATTACAGGGAAGTGGAATTAAGAAGCCGGCCGGGAATTTGTTTGGGGAGTTAAGTCTAGAGATAACAAAGGAATGGATGAGAGTTTCAGCAGCAGCTGAACTGAGATGCTACTGAGGTTGAAATGGTCTGTGGTCTTTGTGATGATGGGTGTGGGGGTGAGTAATGTGGTTGGAAGTTCACCTTGGGGTGAAATATTGCACCATGTCTGTGAGAAGTGTGTTACCAGCCAGTTACCAGGGGCAGGGATGGAGTCAGTGGTGAGGGAGCGGAGTCTGGCTGCCAGCCTGGATTGACGTTTAACATTGTCTATTTAAATGTGATCTACACCCCTTTTCAAGCAGGAACGGACTTGGCAGCAGAACTAAATTGTGAACCAACTATCAGCTTTATTGAGACAAAGTGTGGAGAAGTTTATCTGTTATGGAGCAAACTACAGTGACAAACTCAGACAGCTATTTCCAGTTGAATGTGGGTTATACTGCTTATGTCAATAACTAGGCAGTGGAGCAGTGAAACAACTTATTGTAGCTTTTGCAGCCTCAGCCTTCAAAGTTTTTCCTCTGTCTTGGGCTTTTATCTTCTGATTCTCGTTGCTTTCCATTGCACAGACCTTTCTTCAGAATCTCTTTCATCCTTGTTCTTCTTTGATTAACCTCCCTCTCTGCCCAATCACTGTTCATATGAACAACACTCACCTCACTTTACCACGTGATGTTCTTTCTCTTCAATAATTATTCACTTTACATCTTACCTGAGGACTGCCGTACTTTATTGATTACCCTTATTTCACCGTCATTTCTCTATTCGTTGACAGAGCAGTATCAAGAGCTATCTTTAGCTTTGAGCAGCATGAAGCCTTTTCAAACACGACTTATTAAAAAAAAAACGAAATAACTGCGCATGTTGTAAATCAGGAACAAAAACAAAGTTGCTGGAAAAGCTCAGCAGGTCTGGCAGCATCTGTGAATGAAAAAAAAACAAAGTTAACGTTTCGGGTCCAGTGACCCTTCCTCAGAACGACTTGTTAAAATCCCAGGATCGCTAACGTAACATCTTTCTCATCTAACAAGGTGTAGAGCTGGATGAACACAGCAGGCGAAGCAGCATCAGAGGAGCAGGAAAGCTGACATTTCGGGTCGAGACCCTTCTTCAGAAATGGGGGAGGGGAAGGGGATTCTGAAACAAATAGAGAGAGAGGGGGAGGCGGATAGAAGATGGGTAGAGGAGAAGATAGGTGGAGAGGAGACAGACAGATCAAGGAGGCGGGGATGGAGCCAGTAAAGGTGAGTGTCGGTGGGGAGTTAGGGAGGGGATGGGTCGGTCCAGGGAGGACGGACAGGTCAAGGAAGTGGGATGAGGTCAGTGGGTAGGAGATGGGAGTGGGGCTTGAGGTGGGAGGAAGAACAGGTTAGGGAGGCGGGGACGAGCTCAGCTGGTTTTGGGATGCGGTCGGGGGAGGGGAGATTTTGAAGCTTGTGAAGTCCACATTGAGTCCATTGGGGATATCGGCAGTTGCTACTATCTCTGTAACAATCTTTCTCATCTAGTTCTAGTTTTCATTTGTCTGAAAATGCAAGATTCTGGTGACGATCATCAGCTTCTGATAATGACAACAAGAAGCACTGCACATGCTCCAGCTCACAATGGAGTCTGGGTGATTGATGTCAGTGCGGGACCAATTGGAGCACAGGGGCACCGTGGATGACCGGGCGGATGTAGCTGCCCTTTTAATCAATCAGAGTGAAGAAGGGGCAGGACCAGTGTAAACCAAGTGATCACCCACGCACGCAGTGCACAGTCGCTGAGACCGAGATTTGTGCAATTGAGGAAAGAGCAGGACACGGTAAAGAAAGAAAAATGGCAGAAAGCGGGAGGGAAGTGATATTCGTATGGGCTTGGAAGTTTTACAGACACTTAGTGCACGTCAGAAAACACACATTTGAAACTCCCAGACTCATGTTTGGAGAAAACAAATCAACGCCTCAGATGGCAATAGGCCCGTGTGACCACCACCATCTTTATTGGGGGCAATAATCCGCGGGGCACATGAGCGGCAGCTTTGAAACTTTGAAAGGGCCAAGGTGAAGCTGGTCGCATGCGCAGCTGTCTCTGGTTGAAAGTGAGATAACAAGGTGTGGAGCTGGAGGAACACAGCAGGCCAGGCAGCATCAGAGGAGCAGAAAAGCTAACGTATCGAGCCTGGAACCTTCTTCAGAAATAAAAGTGATCGGAGAGGATTTACACAGAGCAAATTCAAACCAAGAGAAATGTTTGTTTCTTCTGGATTTCTTTCTCAGAGTGCGGGATCACAGCAGCGAGCACTGCTCTTACTCACTTCTGTGCTCCCTGATCACCTCTTTGTCGGTGTCTAATCTCTTCAGTCTCTAATGATGGATATATTTGATCTCTGTTTAGCATTTTACTGTTACTTTCCTATACATTTTGTAAATGAATTTTCCATGCTGCCCACCCCCTGACCTTGTGCTGCTCTCTTACCAGATTAATTTTTGAATGGTATCTTTCACAGTCAGGAATTATTTTCCCAGAAAGAGAGTGCATTTTCCTTCCATTTCAGACCATCAAATTCTACAGCATTTTTATTCCATGTCATTCATTTTGCACTTCTGGAACATTTACTCTGTTTCTCCTTCCACAGATACCAGCGATCGTTGCCAAAGCCCTGTTGAATGTGGAAAAGGTGATGTTTGACTTTCGTGTGCTGCTGCAGTTCGTATGATGAAGGCGCTCCCACAATGCGGTCATTTGAGAAGTTACGGATCATTCATCTAGCGATACTGAAGAGCTGATGGTGTATGTCCAAATCAACAAACAATTTTTAATTTTATCATGTTTATAATTTCACAAAAATATGATCAAGGAACTTTTGACGTAAGGCCACAGATATAAATATTAGGTCAGGTGACCAAAAGCATTATCAAATTGGCAGGTTTTCATGACTATCTTAAAGAAGGAAAGCAAACCTGAGAGGTTTATCATGGGAATTCCAGACCATGTTGCCTGGCAACTGTAGAAACAGCCTCCAATAGTGAAGCAATGATTAAACACATTGTTGGGGTCTGAAACTAAATGAGTTGTTGAAGTCTCGAAGGGTGTGTCGTGCACGGAGACAGATACCATCACAGCCAGGAACTAAATCAAAGGTGAGAACTTTAAATTGTTGTTGCTTTTCAATCGGAGCCTCTGTGGGTCAGGGAGCACAGCAGTGATGTGTGAATAGGTTTTGGTACAAATGAACATGTGTGCAGCAGAATTTTAGATATTAGGGACGTTGAATGTGGGAGGCCGACTGGGAGTGTGTTTGGATAGTTAAGTCTAGAGGTAACACAGGAATAGATGAGAGGTTCAGCAGATGAGCTGAAACTAAGGTGTCATTGTCGGGTTATTGTCCCTGAAGTGGAAATAAATGGTTTTGGTGCAGGGCTCTGCTGTTATCCTCACCTCACCTCAGGAATTCAGCTGTTTGTGAATTTGTGGATCAAGTCTGTAAAAAGATCAGGAACTGAGTGCCCGGCAGAACCCAAACTGGGTGTCACTGAGCAGGTTACGGCTGAGTAAGTGCTGCTTAATAGTGCTGTTGACGACACCTTCCATCACTTTACTGATGATAGAGTGTAGACTGCTTGAGGGGAAATTGGTCGATTTGGATTTCCTCTGTGTTTTTGTGCTGAACAGACCTGGGCAATGTTCCAAATTGTCGGTAGATGCCAGTGCTGTAGCGGTACTGAAACAGTTTAGCTTGGCGGGTAGCAAGCTCTAGAGCACAAGTCATCGGTACTATTACCAGAGTGTGGCTAGGGCCCATAACCTTTGCACTATTCATCCATTTATTAATATTATTTGAAATGAATCAAATTGGATGAAAACTCACATCTGTGATGTTGGGGACCTCTGGAGAAGGTTGAGATGGATCATCCAATTGGCACTTCTGGCTGAAGATTGCTGCAAATGCTGCAGTCTTATCTTTTGCATGGATAGGTTGGGCTCCTCTGTCAGTAAGGATGGGGATTTTTGGCATGCTTCCTTCAGTGAGTTGGTTAATTGTCCATCACCATTCACGACTGGGTGTGGCAGAACTGCAGAGCTTAGATCTGATCTATTGGTTATGGGGTGGCTTAGCTCTAATTCTTGCTGCTTATGCTATTTGGCATGCAGATAGTCCTGTTTGGTAGTTTTACCAGGTTGGCACCTTATTTTTAGGTATGCCTGGTGCTGCTCTTGGCATGCCCTCCTACAGTATGTATTCAACCAGTTTTGATCCCCTGGATCAATGGTAATGGTTGAGTGCAAGATATGCTGGGCCATGACGTTACAGATTGTGCTGAAGTAACTTCTGCTGCTGTTGATGTCCCACAAAGCCTCATAGATATCTGGTTTTGAGTTCCTATATCTGTTCCAAGTCTGTCCCATTTAGCCAATGTTAGTGCCACTCAACACAATGGAGGGTATTCTCAAGTTTAAGATGAGGTTTTGTCTCTACAGAACTGCGCGGTGGTCGCTGTTATCAATCCTGTCATGGACAGATGCATCTGCAGCTGGGAAATTTGTGACCATGAGATCAGCTATGTTTTTTTCCCTTTTGTTGGTTGTTTCACCACCTGCTGCAGTCCCAGCCAGGCAGCTTTGTCCTTTAGGACCCGACCAGCTTGATTGGCAATCCTGCTGCAATCTACTCCTGATGGTGGACATTGAGTACATTTGGTGTCATTCACACTCTCAGTGCTTCCTCCAAGTGCTGTTCAACATGAAGGAGTATTTTTTTTATTAAAATTTAATCTTGGGATTTGGAAATCGCTGGCTGGACCAGCGTTTATTGCCCATCCCTAACTGCACAGAAGACAGTTAAGAGTCAACCACATTGCTGTGCGTTTGGAGTCACATGTAGTCCAGACCAGGTAAGGATGGCAGATTTCCTTCCCGAAAGGACATAAGTGAACCAGATGGGTCTTTCCTGATAATCAGCAATGGTTTCATGGTCATCATTAGACTCTTAATTCCAGGTCATTATTTAATTCAAATTCCACCATCTGCCATGGCAGGATTCGAACCCAGGTCCCCAGAATGTTATCTGGGTCTCTGGATTAATAATCCAGCGATAATACTGCTGCCGATTTATCAAACGAGGGAGGATGGTACATGTAATCAGCAGGAGCCATGAGACTTCCAGGCGTCAGAGTCAATGTCGAGTACTCTCAGGTCAAATCAATCCGGTCAGAATACCACTGTGTTGCCATGTCTGCCGGGTCTGTCCTGCTCGTGGGACAGGTCTTATCTAAGGACCGTGATGGTGACGTGTGTCATTGTCTGTAAGGTACGATTCCATGCATATGACGCTGTTTCCTGACAAGTCTTTGAGTCAGCTCTCCAAATTTTGCCACGAGCTCCCAGATATTAGTAACGAAGAGTTTGTGGGGTCGATAGGGCTGATTATGCAGTTATCTTTCCTAGTGCCTTGGTAGATGCCAAGTGGTCCACCCAGTTTCATTCCTTTGTTGAGACTTTGCAGTGATTTGCAACTGAGTGGCTTGCTGAGGTTGGCAAATTTCTTTCCCCGAAGAACATTAGACTTTTTTTCTGCCCTTAGCAATGGTTCCATGGCAACCAGTTGATTCTTAGTTCCAGTTATTTTTTATTGAATTCAAATTCCATCATCTGCTGACATGGGATTTGAACCCGGACTTCTGTTGTACATTTTAATATTCTGGATATAAGTTAAGTACATCAGGTTTGTTCACTCATTTTTAAATATCACTAACACAGGCATTGTTTCTTTGCAAAACACTGTCCATCATCCTGTCTCCTCCATCCTCCCCTCCAACAACAAGTGAGGGAGACACATGGAGTTTCTATGTCACTAAGATTGAGACAATCCAATCAGATGCCTCTGCTGCTTCCCTTTCTTTCACTAGCCCACCAAACCAAGTTGCCTTGCATGTTGCTCCTCGTTCCTAAACTGGCATCTTTCTCCAGTCCCGTGTCAAGCCTTATCAGAGCTCATCTTAACCTTTTCCCGATTCTCGCTAAACTACAAACATTCTAACTCTCTTTCTTATTTCTCCTCCTCCTCATTGCCTCTCCCCCATGCCAATTCACAGATATTGTTATTTGTTCTGTCTGTTTCTCTTTTCTGGTTATGTCCTTCTCGCCCATTCTGTTTAAAACCAATATTTGACCTCACCGTCATTGGAAAATCCCACTCCATCTCCACTCTCTCTTTCCTGTCTGAAATCCATGTAGTCAATGTCCCTCAAGGATCTATCCTTGGCCCATCCTGTTTCTCACCGACATACTGCCAGGAGGTGAGATCTTCCACAAGCACCGTGTTAGGTTTCACACGTATACTACAATGTTCAGATCTAACTCCCCTCCATCACTCTCCTTTGCTCCAGTGTTACTCAATTATAAAACTGCTTATCATGCTTCCACTACTTGATTAGCTGAAATTTCCTCCAATAACACTTTGTGATAGTTAAACCTATTGCCTTCAGTTGTTATTACAAATTACTTTTCCTTACTGCTGAACTGAATCCATTCCTCTCTGGGAACTGTCTGAGGCTGAACTGCACTCTTCTCAATAATGCTCTCATATCTGTCCTCAAGATGAACATATTACCATCCATCTTCTCGATCACAAATGCCATAACTTTCAATCTCTAAAATGATCCTTCTCTCCACCTCACTCCAGCTCATTTGCGACTGAAATCCCTTACCCATATCTGTGTTGCCTTAAATTTGACGATTCCAAAAAACAACCCTCTATTCTCTGCCTGATCAAGAATCTGCTCCCCCGATGGGAAATATCCCCTCAGCATTTATCCTGTCAACTTCCTTGAGAATCCTATATTTTTAATTAGATCATCTCTCATTCTTCAAAAATCTAGTTAGTAGATTCCAGACCAGTTTAGTCTTAGCTTAAAAGATAATCCCTCCAAACCAGTGATCATCCTAGTTAATCTTCTCTGAAATGCCTCCAATGAAGTGATATATTTGCTTGAATAAATGGACCAAAAAAGCTGCTCACATTCCTCCAGATGTGGTCTTACCAGCAATTTGTACATTTGTCCTGAGACATATATTCCAAACTCTTATACTTCAAACACCTTGACATAAGGGATAACATCCCATCACCCTTCCTGATTACCTGTTGCAACTATGTGCTCGCTTCGTGTTTCCTGCACAATTATTCCTGACTCCCTTTGTGTTGCAGTTTTCCACAGTTTTTACCTTTCAAATAACACTGCGTTCTTTGGTTGTCTCCTCAAAAATGAACAACTTCACATTTTCCCACATTATACTCCATTTGCCAACTTGGCGCCCATTTATCAATATCTCTCCATAAACCGTAACCTTCATGGAACTTGGCTGTTATGCCTTTTTTTTATGAGATCCTCCCTCATTCTAATCTTTTTGTTGGGAGCACTGGGAAAGACGACACATATGTAATTGCTATCTTTTTAAGGGGCATTCTTTCGAATGATTGGGAGAAGCTTACTGTCCATTGTTCAGAATCGAGACAACTTGTCCATCAAGCTGCGTTAGCTTTTCCGGCCCAATGTCTCATTGATGTGGCAGTGCAGCAGCATAGAAGGAAAGAAAAGGAAGCAAATCCTGCTGTCTGCATCTCACTAACTCTTGGCCATTCTTTGCCATGTGTCAAAGACCTGCTGTTCTATTCAGTGACATGAACTCCCAGTGGAAAATCCCAGAAACCCAAATAGATTTCCCCTTGAATCAACTGCTGACCTCCACAAGGGATAATGTGCAGCAGGGACAATGCACAGTTAACCTCGGCCAGGAGGAGGGGATGTTGTGAATTTCTACCCTGGACTGACAGTGACGGATTTTATGAATTTGTGTTACAGGATATTACAAGTGGACTTTCAGGTGGGAAACTCAATAATTGTAACACCAAACTCTGACAGAAATACTCAATTCATCAGACCTGGATATTCGCATTGTGTGTGAGTATTGTGTTCCTGCTCATTCCCATTTGCCGTGTAAAATTTCTCTCTTAAATCACCCCATTCTCTCAATAGATCTTTCCTAAAACTTTCAATATATGTCCTGTAATCCTTTTTATGATCAGTTGATGAGTCTCCATTTTATCATCCTAATGTATATCTTTTGTAAACACCTCTCTCAAAGGTCCCCTCAATATCCTTTGTTACAAGGAGAACAATCTCAGTTTCCCCAAACACCTGATTCCCCAATGACTGTTTGCTGTCTATAAGGCGCTCATCCGGATTGTGTTGGAACATTTTCCACTTAGCTGCATCAGTGCAGCCCCAACAACATTAAAGAAGGTGAACATCCTCCAGATGAAGCACTGTGTCAGATTGGTGTCTCATCCACCACGTTCAACATTCCCCACACCACTGAGGCACAGTGGCATCACTGTGCCAAAGGTAAAGTCACCATTGTCCTACCTGATCATAGGGCTGGTTTAACCTGAATATTACCACACCCCAGGCGAGGGGAGAGGTTGAGAAGGAGAGTCCATCCATTGTAGATGGATATTCTCAATATGTACCAGCAACGCCCAAGTCACATGAAAGAATAATGTCAAAAACAACCCTAACCATGCAACTAAAGACCCTCTTCCTACAAATCATTCTGTTACATCTTCTCTGCCCCCTATCAGGGACCCTCCTATCCTTCGCAATGTGTGCGTGATCTTTGGTTTGCACAGACTCAGCTAGTCTCTGTTCCTGTCTGTGATGTCATCATGCTGTGACAATTGCACTGAACCTCACTGTCTGTCAGGTGGTAGACACAGATATCCTCATAACATTTAAGACATATTTAGATGCACACTTGTGATGCCAAAGCAGACAAGTCTATGGGCCAAGTGCTGGAAAATTAGATTAGAATAGTTAGGTGGTGGTTTTTAACAGGCACAGGCTGGATGGGCCACAGAGACTTTTTCTGTACTGTGGACCTCTGAGACACTTCACACAGGAAGATGCCAATCAATATTTCAAGCCATTTCAGAAAAGGAGTTATTAGAATAAATGACGCATGATTGGTCAATGTTTTCGGGAGAAAAGTGAGGTGTAGAGATGAAGCGGTTTACCAGGAAATTCTGGAGCTTGAAGCCCAGGAAATTGAAAGTGCCGCCATCAAGTGGAGGAATAAAAATGGGGTATCATCATAAGGATTGTATTAGAGGAAAGCACATATCATTGAGAATTGTGAGGCTGGAGGATATTAGAGACAGGATGGGTTCTGAGACTGGAGAAGTTTACAAAAATAGGGAAAAGTGTGAGTTTGGAGGAGGTTACAGAAATGGTGAGGATTGTGAGGCTGGATTAGATTTCAAACAAAGGGAGGTTTGTGAGGGTAAATAAAATTACAGAGCTAAGGAAGTTTATTTGGGCTGGAGAAATTTACAGAGATAGGAGGGTGTTGAGGCTGGAGGAGATTACAGAGATAAGGAGGTTTGTGAGACTGGAGGAATCTACAGAGATCCTGAGAGTTCTAAGGCTAGAGGGGGACTCCAATGATAAGAAGGTCGTGAGGCTGAAGAGGAATTCCAGCGATGTGGAGGGTGGTGAGGCTCGAGGGTGATGCCTGCAATAGTGCAGGTAGTGAGGCTCGATTGTCATTCTCATGATAGGGAGGGTAGTGAGGTTTGAGGTATGATTCCTCGATAGAGAAGGTGGTGAGGCTTCAGGGCGGATTATCGTCTAAAAAGCACAGTGGTGCACTTACAGCACATGGAGTGCAGCAGTTATAGAAAGTGGTTCACCACCACTTTCTCCAAATTAAATAAAAATGGGCAATCAATATTAGTCTGGGCAGCAAAGACCACATCCCATAAGTAAATTAAAATTCTGACGGGTTTCTGTTTTGGAGAGAGCGAGCAGAAGCTCAGATAATTCTCCTTGGGGCTGATTAGCAATGATTTAGTCGAGTAGTAGATTTGTTTCCAGGATATTAGTTTGCAGAAAGAGCAAAATTATTAACATTGTGGCAAATTTTGGTAACCGCAGAATATAACATTCAGATAATTGGCAAATACAGTTTGAAGATTACTTGACTCAGCAAATTCCCAGGATCGGGAACAGTCTGAATGGCAGCTGGATTCAGCAGTTATTCTCAAAAGAGATTTGGGATTTAACTTTTCAAGGAATGATCAAGAGGGCCGTGGACAAATGGCGGGGGAATTGGGTCAGATTTGCAGCACCTCGAGAGTGAGAGTGAAGCCTTTGACAGGGTTCCACATGGTAGACTAATTAGTAAAGTTAGATCAAATGTGATTCAGGAAGAGCTTGCGAATTGGAAACAAAATTGGCTTAGTTGTAGGAGAGAACGTGGTGCTGGAGGATTTTGCAGAGTGGAGTTCTGTGACCAGCCGTGTTCCACAGCAATCGGTATAGGGTCCACTTTTGTTTCTCATTTATATTAATGGTTTGGATGAGAATTTAAGGGACCAGATTAGTAAGTTTGCAGATGATACCAGAATTGGTTGTATAGTGGTTATTGAAGGTTATCTAAGATGACAGCGAGATCTTGATCAATTGAGTCAATGGGTTGAGGAGTGGAAGATGAAATTCAATTTGAATAAATGCGAGATATTGTATTTTGGTAAAATGAACAAGGGTAGGACTTACACAATTGATGGTTGCACCCTGGGTAGTGTTGTGGAACAGAGAAATGCTGAGATTCAGGTACATAATTCTTCGAAGTTTATGTAGACAGGTAGACAGGGTGGTTAATAAGTTGTTTAGCACACTTGCCTTCATCGCTCAGACCTTTGAGTATAGGAGTTGGGATGTTATGTTGAGGTTGTACAGGACATCGGTGAGGCTTCATTTGAGGTATTGTGTACAGTTCTGGTCGCCCTGTTACAGGAAGGATATGATTATTAAACTGGAGACAGTTCAGAAAAGACTCGCTGGGACGTTGCCAGGAATGGAGGGCTTGATTATCAAAATAGATTGCCAAAGCGAGGACTTTTCTCACTAGGAGGTTAAGGGATGACCTTACAGAGGTTTATAAATTATGAGGGACACAGATTATGTGAATAGCAAGGGTTTTTTTTCCCCAGGTTGGGGGATTTCAAGACAAGGGGATATATGTGTAAGATGAGAGGAGAAATACATATTAAAAAAAGACATGAGGGACATTTTTTTTTACAGAGTGGTTCATGTGTGTAACGAACTTTCAGAGGAGGTGGTGGATGCAGGTACAGTCGCATTGTTTAAAAGACATTTGAATAAGTACATGTATAAGAAAAGTTTAGAGGGATATGTGCCAGATGCAGGCAGATGGGATTAGTTTAAAAATAAAACTTATATTTTTAATAAAATTTCAAAGTTCTAAATTGGAGTAAGGCCAACTTTGACAGTATTGGGCAAGAACTTCCAAAAGATGATCGGGAGAGGCAATTCGCAGGTAAAGGGATGCTTGGAAAGGTGGGAGGCCTTTAAAAATAAAATAAGGAGAGTCCAGAGACAGTATGTTCCGGTTCATGTGAAGGGCAAGGCTGGTAAATGTAGGGGATACAGGATGACTGGAGAAATTGAGGCTCTGGTCAAAAAAAGAAAGCAGCACATGTCAGGTATTGACAGCAGGAATTGGGTCAATCCCTCGAACTATAATGGCAGTAGGAATATACTCGAGGGAAATCAGGACGGCAAAAAGGAGACGTGAGCTATCTTTGGCAAATAGGGTTAAGGGGAATCCCAAGAGGTTCTGAAACTACATTTGGGACAAAATAGCAACCAGGGAGAAAATAGGGCCCCGTTAAAGATCAACAAGGCTGTCTGTGTGGAACTGCAGGCTGAGATAGTAAATGAGCATTTCGCATTAGGATTTACTGCAGAGAAGGATACGGAAGCTAGAGAACTTGGAGACATAAATAATGAGTCGTGAAAAGTGTCCATATTACACAGGACTAGGTGCTGGACGTCTTAAAATGCATAAAGGTGGATAGGTCCCTGGCACCTGATGAGGTGTTATCCACAAACTGTGGGTGAAGCTAGGTAAGTAATTGCTGGACCCCTTGCTGAGATATTTCTATCACTGATAGACACCAGTGAGGTGCCAGAAGACTGCGTGGCTAATGTGGTGCCATTCTTTAAGAAAGGTGGTAAGGAAAATACTAGGGAACTATCGACCGGTGAGCCTGATGTCAGTGGTGGGTAAATTGTTGGGATTATGAGGGACAGGATTTGCATGTGTTTGGAGAAGCAAGGACTGATTAGGGATAGTCAACATGGCTTTGTGAACGGGAAATGTTGTCTCACTAACTTGACTGAGCTTTTTTGAAGAAGTGACAAAGAAGATTAATGAAGGCAATGCAGTGGACATTGTCAATATGGACTTCAGCAAGGCATTCACCAAAGCTCCACATGATAGACTGGTTAGCAAGATTAGATCAAATGGATTCCAGTGAGAGTTAGCTATTTGAAACAAAATTGGCTTGAAGGTAGGAGACAGGATCATGGTGGAGGGCTGTTTTTTTTTCAGTCTGGAGGACTATGAACAGCAATGTGCTACAAGGATCGCTGCTGGGTCCACTGCTTTTTGTCTTTGATATAAATAATTTGGAATGAATATCGGAGGAATAGTTAGTAAGTTTGCAGATGACACTAAAATTGTTGGTGTAGTCGACAGCAAAGAAGATTACCTCCAAGTACAATGGGAGTGTAATCAGATGGGTCGATGGGCCAAGGAGTGACAGAAATAAGATTAGTTTAGATAAACGTGAGATATTGCATTTTGGTAATAAAAATCAGGGCAGGACTTAACCACTTAATGATGAGGCCCTGGGGACTGTTACGCAACTGAGACTCTTTGGGGTGCAGGTGCACAGTTCCTTGCAGGTGGATTGCAGGCATAGAAGGTAGTGAAGATGATGTTTGCTATGCCTGCATTTATTGGTCAGTGCATTGAGTATAGGAGTTGGGAGGTCATGTTATAGACTGAACAAGACATTGATTATGCCGCTTTTGGAATACTGTTTTCAGTTCAGGTCTCCCTGCTATAGGAATGATGCTGTTAAACTTGGCAGGGTGCAGAAAAGATTTACAAGGATGTTGCAAGAGTTGGAAGTTTCGAGCTGTAGGGAGAGGCTGAATACGCTGGGGCTATTTTCCCTGGAGCATTGAAGGCTGAGAGGTGACCTTATAGAGGTTAATAAAATTATGGTGGGCATGGGGTGAATAGCCAAGGTTGTTTTCCCACGATAGGGGAGACTAGAACTAAACAGATTGGTTTAAGCTGGCAGGGAAAGTTTTAAAGCGGGTGGTGCCTGTGTAGAATGAGCTGCGAGAGGAACTGGTGGAAGCTGGTACAATTACAACATTTAAAAGGCATCTGGATGGGTATGTGAATCGGAAGGGTTTAGAGGAATATGGGTCAAATGCTTGCAAATGGGATTAGATTAATTTAGGATGTCTGGTCGACATGGACAACTGGGACCAAAGGGATTGTTTCGTGCTGTACAGCTCTGACTAAGCATTTTTTGTTTTCATTTCAGATTTCCACAATTTTACTTCTGCACTGTTCTTAGTCTTTCAGAGGGATGAAAAGGTTGAGTTACAGATTTATACAATGCCTGTCCTTCCTCCCTGGCTCTCCCACCTCTCTCTTTTGGTAGTTTTGTGCAAACACTGATTGGATCCCTTACCTGGAGGATATTTATGAATGAATTTGTGCAAATGATAATCCAGCATATTCCCCAAGTATCGCTCCACAAATGTCCAGAGGATTTCTCGCAGTTTCACAATCTGTGTCTGTTCTTCTGGTTTCTCACTCACTGCATTTACTTTCTGTTTGAAAGCTTAGTTTGCAATTGGAGAATTCAAACAGTTCCACACCCAGATCTGACAGTAACTTTGTTTATCACAACCCAATTATCTCAGGATTTTGAACATTGGAGGAAAAAGCAGCATTCACACTGGGGAGAAACGCACATGGTCTGTGTGTCGAAGACTCTGTGAAGATTCATCTGAAATGTCTAAACACCAGCGCGGTGACACGGGGGAGAGACTGTGGAAATGTGCGAATTGAGGGAAGGGATTTCTTTACCCGTCCCAGCGAGAAACTCACCAACAGAGTCTCACTGGGGAGAAGCCATTCACCTGTCTGATTGGGGGAAGGGATTCACTTCACCATCCACGCTACTGATACACCAGCCAGTCCACACTGGAGAGAAACCATTCACCTGTTCCGATTGTGAGAAAACATTCACTCAGTCAGCAAATCTGCAAACGCACCAGAGAATACACACTAGAGAGAGACCATTCACCTGCTCTGATTGTGGGATGGGATTCACTCAGTCATCTAACCTGCTTAAACACCAGCAAGTTCACACTGGAGAGAAACCATTTACTTGCTCGGAATGTGGGAAAGCATTCACTCAGACAACTCAACTGCTGATACTCCAGCGAATTCACACTGGAGAGAGACCATTGAGCTATTCTGTGTGTGGAAAAGGCTTTGCTGACTCGAACTCCCCGCTGATACACCAGCAAGTTCACTCTGGAGAGAGACCATTCATCTGCTCCCAGTGTGGGAAGGGATTCACTTGCTCATTTAACCTACTGAGACACCAGAGCGTACACACTGGGGAGAAACCATTCACGAGCTCTGAGCGTGGGAAAGCATTTACTCAGTCATCCAAACTGTTAACACACCAGCGAGTTCACAAAGAACCACAGTTGAAGGATTTTGCTGTCACTCTCACTATCAAATGAACCATGGTTTTGGGCTGTTTGGACTGATGTCACTAATCCCTGCTCAATTAAAGGTGCTGGTGTTGTGGATAAAATGTTAATAACGGTTGTCTATCTGTAAGGTAGAGCTTGGAAATAGTCACGTTGTCACCATACATCGACACATTCACACTGACTAAAGACTATCCACCTGCACACTATGTGAAAAGGGATTTCCTGGTTCATCAGGACTGGTTGACTACCAGCAAATTTCTGAGTAACTGTTGATTGGTTTTTGATTCTGCTGTTAGCTATATCCAAATCATGTTTTTTGGACTTGTTTCTGGAGATCATAGAATCCCTCCAGTGTGGAAGCAGACCATTTGGCCCATCAAGTCGACATTGAACTTACGAAGAGTGTCCGACTCACACTCACACCCAATCTCGACAACACTGCATTTAACATGGACAATCCACATAGTCGGCACATACATGGGCACTATGGGCAATTTAGCATAGTCAATCCACTCTAACCTGCACATCTTTAGTCTGTAGCAGGAAACCAGAGCACCTGGAGGAAAACTGCACAGACACAGAAACTGTGCGAGCTGCACGCAAACAGCAGCCTGAGGCTAGAATCAAATGCAGAAATAGAGACAGTAAACATCCATTCAGCCCTTTGACCTTGTTCCTCCTGTCATCTACTTCAGTTCTCCTTTCTCAAATTATCCCTATTTCCCTCATTTCTGATGTACAAAAATCTAACAATGCCTGATTTGGAAACACCAGATGACCAAGAATCTACAGCTCCCTGGAATAGAGAATTCCACAGATTACAGTGGTGCGAGTGAAGAAATTGCTCCTCATCTCAATCTGAAATGGCCACACCCTTATTCTGATACAATTATCCCATGTCCTAGATTTCCCAGCCATAGGAAACTTTTACTCAGCATTGTTCCTATCAAGCATCTTAAAAAAATTCAATTAGATCTCTTCTATTTCCCTATATCCCACAGGTTAGTCGTCAGTTAGTTCAGTTGGCTGGACGACTGATTTATGATGTAGTGTGGTACCAACAGTGTAGGTTCACTTCCTTCACCAGCTGAGGTGACCATGAAGGACTGTCCTTCTTGACTTCTTCCCTTGCCTGACTCTCAGGTTAGCCACCACCATTTGTCTGTCTCGAATGAGGGACAGCCTGGTTGTCCAGTAGCACTATGGTGACTTTGATTTTATCCCACAGAATATAAGCCCTGTTTACTCAATTTTTTCTGCTCAGAAATTCCCTCTTCCCAGTAACCAGTCTGGAGAACCTTTGTTCCACTCACTCTAGATCATGTTAGTTCAGTCATCAGAAACTGCTCACAGTCCTCTAGGGCAGACCTCTATCCTGAAGAATGCTCACAGTCCTCCAGGGCAGATCTCACCACAGGAACCTGCTCACAGTACTCCAGGGGAGTTCACTCTCGTTCTTCAAAGCCCTTTGTAAGAAAAGCTTACCTACCATTTGCCATTTGTTGCTGCATCTTCTGTTACGTTCTGTCATACATGTCCAAGGACACCAGATCCCTCTGGTGACGTTTCAACACTCAACATTCATGATTAAAATGTCAGGGGCAATAACTGTGTCACCCATTCTGTCCGAGAGCAGGTACTGCCAATGCTGTTCACATTTTGCTGTCTCTGGGCCTGACTTTTGTTTCTCCTCCGAGCCCGTTTGTTTATTAACTTCTCATTATAGACAATGTTGCCTTGTACCATCATTGTGATGGACTTTGAAGTTTGTCATTTAGTTACTCCAGCCTCCAAACTGCTTGCAAAAACATTGTTCTTTCATGCAAACATGCTAGTTAGGAGCAAAGTCAGAAGTCAAACAATACCAGATTATAGTCCAACAGGTTTATTTGACGTCGGAAGCTTTCAGACTGCTGTTGTTTCATCAGGTGACTCCACCTGCAGAGGGAGCAGCTCTATGAAAGTTTGTGATTGCAAATAAACCTGTTGGACTATCATCTGTTTTCATGTGACTTCTGACTTTTTCCACCCCAGTCCATGATCGGCACTTCCATATCAAATTTAACGGTAGGAATTGGCCATTCGTCATCAAGCCTGCATTCCACTCTCCCTTTCCTTGACACAGTCCTAGTTTATGAACTATTCAATACTAATATAGTCCAGTTCAGGTAAAAGGTTAGCAACACGCATTTTTCACTAAATTTCTCTTGCAAAACTGTTTGTCTTGGTGAGTGTTTCCAACATTTTCTGTTTATAGACTGGATTTCCAACATCTGCAGAATCTTGAATTTTGGTTCACTGTGGATCCGTCTGCTTAGTCTGTCCCAGTTAGGAATACATGGAGCTGTGAAAGAATGAGAAATCAGTGACTGTCACCCCATTCAACGAAAAAAGCTCACTGTCAGATACGCAATCAGGGTACTTTTAATCTTCACATCTGGACTCCAATCCACAAATTTTGCCTGCAAAATAAAGGCGATTTTCCTCCCTTGGGGTATGAAAGATGCTAGTATCTGACCTGTGCACAGAAAAATGTGCTGATCCCTGTTCTGGGAACAGTAAAGATGCTGATCCCTTTGCTGGGGTCAGTAAAGATACTGATCCCTGCCCTGGGGCCATAAAGATGTTGATCCCTCCCCTGGGAGAGTAAAGGTGCTGATCCCTGTCCTGGGGATGGTAAAGATGCTGGGAGCAATTGTACAAGAGTGCAAGATAGACTCAAAATCAGAAAGAAAAGTAAAATACTGAGGATGCTGCAGATCAAAGTAAAACAGGAAGTGGTGTGGATACTCCTCAGGTCTGGCATCTGTAGAGACAAACACAGAATTAATGTTTCAAGTTCAAAGTCACTCACAGTCAGCTAAACTTGAAATGATGAATCTGCTTCTCATTTCAGGGAGGGTGTTTTTGGTTCAGTAGGATAAACTAAAACAAGGCTGAGTGTAAGAATCTGAGATGGAGGTGAATCCTTTGTTGAGCATGCTGAATTGCTCACATTTAGTGTGAAAAGCTCTATAATTGAGAAAATTATACATAGATCCCTTGAGGCTGCATGGTGGCACAGTGATCAGCACTGCTGCGTCACAGCACCAGGGACCTGGGTTTGATTCTAGCCTTGGGCGACTGTGTGGAGTTTGGACATTCTCCCTGTGTCTGCGTGGGTTTCCTCCAGGTGCTCCGGTTTCCTCCCACAGTCCAAAAATGTGCAAATTAATTAGATTGACTATGCTAAATTGCCCATAGTGTCTTGTGTGCAAAATGCAGGGATAGGGTAGGGTGTGAGACTGGGTGAGATGCTCTTTGGAGGGTTGGTGTGAACTCAATGGACTGAATGGCCATCTTCCACACTGTAGGGATTCTATGATGATCTCGATGGCCCTTTATTTGTTAGTTATGCCTGGTCAATATGTCTGCACACCTTTACAATTACGGATTCTATTGCTCTCCACAGACATGTTTCAACTCTTAATAGATATTTGTTTATTGGAAACAATGTAATCTTTCATTTTGTGGATAACAATCAAAGGAAAGTTTTAAATCCAAGCAGAAGATTGGGATTAGTCATGTACTATATCCCTGATTGCATTTTCCCAATCTTACCTGGTGACCATTGTGACTCTGTCCAGGGGGAAATGCAGTCTCTTCAGATCTTAAATGGTGTCCATAGCAGTGACGGATCTCACGATGAATACATAAACCAAGACGTTGTATGATTTCTCGTATATATTTTCTATTTAGTCTGCTGTCGATCAATCCCCAGAGACCGAGATAACGTTCTGGGGACCTAGGTTTGAATCCCACCATTCCAGATGGTGGAATTTGAATTAAAAAAAAAAAATCTGGAAATAAGAATCTAATGATGACCGTGAATCCATTGTCATTATTGGAAAAACCCATCTGTTCACCTATGTCCTTCAGGGAAGGAAACTGCCATTCTTATCCAGTGATGTCATCATCCCATGAATGATTTTTTTAAAAAATTAATTTAAAAGACTCCTGCAAGTACATTTATCTCTGTCTTAATTTATTTGACAACTGACAGTTCAAACTGTTGATGGTCTCTTTCACTTTTGATCAAGTTGTGGCCATTTCATGGTTGAAACAAACAAACAAAAAAATTGCATGAATGGAACCATGGTTGTTCTCGTAGGAACAATGCGTGCTCTGACATGTTTGAAAAAATACCTCATCTCACTTATGAACCAGATATCAAAGTTGACCATATCTCGATGCTGTGTACCATGAAAGCGAAATTCTTCACCATCTTATGTACTTGTGTTGCTATTTCAGGGAACTATAGACTTGAACCTCCCAAACTGCATCACCTCAAACTAAACTTCAAATGCCATTTCTCTGCACAACATTCCAATTGATCTATATTTCGTTTGAACTTGCCCCCCTCTCACATTAAATGCATGCCCCTTAGTATTAGACGTTTCAACTCTGGGAAAAAGGTTCTGAGTGTCAGTTCCAGCTATGCATCTCATAATTTTGCAGACTTCTATGAAGTCTTCCTCAGCCTCCACTGCTCGAGAGAAAACAACCCAAGTTTTTTTAATGTCTCCTCATAGCTCATACACTGTAATCCAAGCAGCATCCCAGTAAACCTCTTCTGCACCCTCTCCAAAGCCTCCATATCCTTCCTGTAATGTGTTGACCAGAATTGAACTCAATACTCTAAGAGCAGCCTAACTAAAGTCTTATAAAGTTGCAACATTACATCTTGTACTCAGTATTCCTTTCTTCCTTGTACAAGTCTCTTCCTTGTCGAGTCCGTGAGCTTCTGCACTTTCCCACGCAGCTCTTTCATTTACAAACTTTACCTCACAACCCAACCCGCAGTCCCAGCCCTACAGCTTCGCCATATACTGCACTCTTCCCACATCAAAACCATGATGGCAGTGAACAATGACGACTTGTACTTCCACAACAACCCACGTCCTTTGTCTCCCTCCGTCACTAATATGTTGACTTTCCCACTGATTCCACAATTAATGTCCACTCTTCCTCCAAGCAGGCTGTCCCCACTGCCCCGTAGTGACGTCCCCAGATTCACCAGTACTGCAGTGCCCCCCGAACACCTTGAAAATTTCATCAAACTGACCCGCAATGGCAGGAACGGACAGGGTCAGCTTGGATTGATGAACATAATTCAGGATCAAAAAATCTACTGGAGCATTTTGAAGATGTAATTAGTAGTGAGTGTGGCCACCTCTCTGCACTGTTGTGATACAGACTCCCTGATCCTGATTGCCCCAAATGGCTGACTGACAGTGTCAAAGTTCCTGGCTGATATCGAATGATTCCTTGGACACGCTGTGTCAGGATCTCCTGACTGAATCCTGTCTCCCTTGCCCTGACTGAGAACTGTTTCCCTGAGACTTGGAGACGTGATCATTTGGTTGAAACGCATGCGTTTGTTGCCTCAGCTGCTGACCAGCCCTTGACTGACTGCTGGTAACAACAATGGTAAGCTGCCTGCTTTATGCCTGCGATAAACAACCAGGCAAGACAGGAGCACTGTGAAACATTAGGTTCTAGTTGAGACATCAAAGTGCAAAAATGCCAGGGAAAAGCAGAGATATTGTGCTAGTCCCTGAGCAGAACACGTCTCAGGTGCTGAAAAGCTTGTAGAGTTCTTAGAGCAAGAATGTACTTTGTGGACAAGCAATTCTGCATCTTGATGTAGCATTTTTATTTAACTCTGGCTCATTTCGCTGGATCTGCAAATATCTATTGGTCTGGCTAATGTGGGAATTGGCTTTCGGAGTAATATGCCACTGACTTGGTCATTCGCAATTGTGTCCCACATCAGTGAATCGGTAATCTGATTAAACTCACAGGTCTTGACTTGAGAAAAATAAAGCAGTCACATGCACACCTGTTTGATTGGTTGCTCTTCCACTCAAATGAAAAATGTGCCTTGTTTACGTCATATCCTTTCCTGGCTCGCAGTGTTGCCAAAATCTCTCGTTCAATACATCCAAGTCATCGTCATCAAATTCAAAACGAGTGAATACTTCGATAGCTTTATCTTTTTTTTTTTCTGAAATGCCATTTGCAATTAGGTAGTGTTGGCACGTGATTTTCTTTTACTTCTGATGCCATGTGTGGATATTCGGGGATGGTGTTGGTGGGAAGATGCGGCATGTACCATTGATGAGGCAATAACATTCAGAGCAAGTGCTGAACATGCAGAAAAGGAGAGATTAACAGTTACCTTGGAACAAGCATATTTGGAGAAAGTTGGGTGGAAGTACTGAAAGAAAGCACTTTGGTGGCATGGTGGCTCAGTGGTTAGCACTGCTGCATCACAGCTCCAGGACCCAGGTTCGATTCCAGCCTTGGGCGACTGCCTGTGTGCAGATTACACATTCTCCCCATGTCTGCGTGGGTTTCCTCCGGGTGCTCCAGTTTCCTCCCACAGGTCAAAGATGTGCAGGTTAGGTGGATTGGCTATGCTAAATTGTCTGTAGTTCAGGGAGAGGTAGATTAGGTGGGTTATAGGTCTGGCTGGGATGCTCTGAGGTTCGGTGTGGACTTGTCAGGACGACGGGCCTGTTTCCACACTGTAGGGATTCTATGATATGGTTCCAGAGCGTTGAGCATATTCTAGTATATCGTTCTTCAAAGATAGTAGGAACTTCAGATGCTGGAGAATCTGAGATAACAAGGTGTAGCAGTGGATGAACACAGCAGGCCAAGCAGCATTACAGGAGCAGGAAGGCTGACGTCTTGGGCCTAGACCCTTCTTCAGATTGGTTCTTGGAGTTTTGATCAGGCTGCTTTTAAAATTGGTTTAATGAGACTGCACCATTCCTGGAAACACTACAATACCAGGCCGTTGCGGAGAGTGGATGGAGCAAGCTCCTATTCCAACTCCCTGCTCCAAAACTCAGGTAAATATAGGGTCCTTAAGTAAAGTACATATCAGATATTAAAGCTGATAAGAACAGAATTTTTTTTTATTTAAAAAAAATACTTTATTCGTAGAAAATACAAAAAATAAACACATTTGCACACCTGCCCGGTCATGCTCGCCGCCCCGGTTTACCCTGGGGGGTACGCGCAGCAACTAACGGAAAAAAGCAAAGGCAAAAAAAGCTCCGGCGGTCGCCAGCTGGGCCCAGTTTCTGAATAGGGCCCTGTTACAGTCCGGCCGAGGGGTCTTACACGGTGGTCTTTCCCCACCGCGCCTTGGCGGCGGCTGCCCCAAGCTTTAGTGTGTCCCTCAACACGTAGTCCTGAACCTTGGAGTGCGCCAGTCTACAACACTCAGTCGGGGTTAATTCTTTCAACTGGAAGAGCAGCAACTTGCGGGCAGACCAAAGAACGTCTTTCACCGCGTTGATGGTCCTCCAGGTGCAGTTGATGTTGGTCTCGGTGTGCGTCCTGGGAAACAGCCTGTAGAGCATGGAGTCCCGTGTCACGGAACTGCTCGGGACGAACCTCGACACAAACCATTGCATTCCTCTCCAGACCGCCTGTGCATAGGCGCAATCCAGAAGGAGGTGATTGACTGTCTCGTTCCCCCCGCAGTCACCTCGAGGGCAGCGTGCGGTGGCGTAGAGAGCTCGGGCGTGCATGAATGATCTCGCTGGCAGAGCCCCTCTCACCACGAGCCAAGCAATGTCCTGGTGCTTGTTAGAAAGTTCTGGCGATGAGGCATTCTGCCAAACGACTTTGGCAGTCTGCGTGGGGAAACACCCGACAGGATCAACCCTGTTCTTTTCCCGAAGGGTCTCAAGGACGCTACGTGCCGACCACTGACTGACGGCCTTGTGGTCAAAGGTGTTTCCCTTCAAAAATTTCTCCACGTAGGACAGGTGGTACGGGACTGTCCAACTACTTGGAGTGTTCCGCGGCAGCGAGGCCAAGCCCATCATTCGCAACACCGGGGACAGGTAGAACCTCAGTAAGTAGTGACACCTAGTCTTTGCGTACTGAGGATCTATGCACAGCTTGATGCAGCCACACACAAAGGTCGCCATCAGGGCGAGGGTGGCGTTTGGCACGTCCTTCCCCCCGTTTTCTAGGTCTTTGTACATGGTGTCCCTGCAGACCTGGTCCATCCTCGACTCCCAAATGAAGTGGAAGATGGCCCGGGTGACCACAGCCGCGCAGGTCCGGGGGATAGACCAGGCCTGCGCCACGTACAACAATACCAAAAGCCCCTCACACCTGACGACCAGGTATTTACGCACAATGGAGAGAGACCTGTGCACCCACAAGCCCAGCCTCTGCCGCAGCTTTGAGATGCGCTCCTCCCAAGTTTTAGTGCACGTCCCAGCTCCTCCAAACCAGACACCCAGCACCTTCAGGTAGTCTGTCCTGATGGTGAAGGGGATGAAGAGCGGTCGTCCCAGTTGCCAAAGAACATGGTCTCGCTCTTGCCCCTATTGATTTTGGCACCCGAGGCCAGTTCGAACTGGCCGCAGATGTCCAACAGCCTACTCACCGACAGTCGATCGGTGCAGAAGACGGCGACGTTGTCCATGTACAGGGAGGTCTTGACCTGCAGGCCTCCGCTGCCTGGAATCATCACCCCGTTCAGGCTGACATCCTTCCTGATGGACGCGGTGAAGGGCTCCATACAACACGCAAACAAGACAGGAGAGAGTTGGCAGCCCTGCCTGACTCCAGACCTGACAGGAAAACTGTCTGATTCCCACCCGTTGATCGAGACTACGCTAACAATGTTGGTGTAGAGCAGTCGGATCCAATTGCAGATCCCCTCCCCAAAACCCAATTTGGAGAGGACGTCCCTCATGTATGCATGAGAGACCCTGTCAAAGGCCATCTCCTGTTCCAGGCTGACGAGGCAGGTGTCCACCCTCCTGTCCTGCACGTAGACGATCGTATTCCTGACGAGCGCGAGGATCTCAGAGATCTTCCTGCCCGGCACAGCACAGGTTTGGTCAGGATGAATCACCGACTCCAGAACAGACCTGACCCGGTTTGCTACGATGTTAGCCAGGATCTTGTAGTCTACGTTCAGCAATGAGATCGGTCGCCAATTCTTAATTTCTTCCCTCTCCCCCTTCCACTTGTAAATGAGGGTAATGATGCCCATCCTCATGGACTTGCACATTTCCCCTGCCTGAAGCGCGCTGTCATACACCTCCAGCAGGTCCTGGCCAGCCAAGTCCCACAGAGCGGAATACAACTCGACCGGTAGGCCATCGCTCCTGGGAGTCTTGTTCCTCTCAAAGGACCTGAGGGCTCTGGGCAGCTCGTCCAGGGATAGTGGCCGGTCCAGCCTCTCCCGTGTGCCATCATCTAAGACCTCCATGATAGACGACAGGAACAACTCAGAGGCCATGCTGTCTGTGGGCTTCGCGTCGTACAGTCCGGCATAAAAGGATCTGCTGATCCTCAAAATGTCGGACTGAGACGACGTTACCGAGCCATCATTTTTGTTCAACCTGCTAAGCACAGAGTTCTCTTTGTGCACCTTCTGAAAGAAGAAACGTGAGCACGTCTCGTCCTGCTCCACGGAGCGGACCCTGGACCAGAAGATTATCCTGGAGGCCTCCGCGGTGAAGAGCGAGGCTTGCTGGCCCCTCACCTCCCGGAGATCCTCCGTGACATCGACCCCCATCGACTGCAGAAGGAGCAGGTTCTGCATCCTTTTCTGAAGTCGCGACAGCTTTCCCCGCCTCTGTCTCGCCTTCCGAACACCCTTGAGGACAAAGAACCTCTTGATGTTCCCTTTGACCGTCTCCCACCAGTCGCCTGGGGACTCAAAGAGGGGTTTCACGGTTCTCCAACCGGCATACTCCCTCTTGAGCTCCTCGATGTTCTCTGAGGTCAACAGTGTTGTATTGAGCTTCCACGTTCCCTTCCCGGCCTGCTGGTAGTCCTGTAAGTGACAGTCGGCCAGCAGGAGGCAGTGGTCAGAGAAGAACACCGGCTCAACGCCGGTGGACCTGACCGAGAACACTCGGGACACAAACAGGAAGTCTATCCTTGAGCGGATAGACCCGTCTGGCCGTGACCAGGCGTATCTCCGCTGCGCTCTGTCTGCAGGGGTGCTGAAGACGTCGAGCAGTTTGGCGTCCTTCACTGTGTCCATCAGGAATTGGACGTGACGTCCAGTTTACTACCCTCACCATCTATCCCCGCACCGGATCTTCCATCTGCATCGATGATGCAGTTGAAGTCTCCGGCCAGGATGACCGGTCTGGACATAGCCAGCAGGGGTGGAAGCCGCTGCAGGACGGCCAACCGCTCACTCCGTACCGCTGGGGCGTACACATTGATCAGCCTCAGGGGAGCGTTCTTGTAAGTGACACCCGCCAGCAGGAGGCGCCCCCCCACCACCTCCTGAACTTGGGAGCTGGTGAAGTTGCTTCCTCGCAGCAGAATAGCCAGGCCGGAGGAGCGACAGTCGTTACCCCCCGACCAAATCGAAGTCCCACGGGTCCAGGCGCCCGACAATTAACTGTACCTGCTGAGGTGCGGTATCCCACACTCCTGCAGAAGCAGGAGTTCCGCCTTGACATTGGTCAGGTAGGCCAACGTCGAGACACATCGCACGGCAGACTTGACCCTCCGGACGTTAATGCTTGCGATCCGTACCCCCATTGTGAGTAGTTACTGCGGTACCCTCCCCGAGTCCATTTACCCCAAGGTCCAGCCCGTGTGCCAGTCCCTGCATCCCCATTGCGCGGGCGAGTTGTTGGACACTCCCGGGGCTATGGAAGCCGTCTGTGCTGCATTCTGGGTCGCTGTCTCTGTCCGGCGCCGCTGGAGCTGTGACAGAGGCAGGAACGTCCGGCTCTGGGTCAGGCTGGGGGCGTGCGGTTTCTTGCTCCCCTCCTGAAGCTCCACTACTCCCGGCCGCCCGGGGCTCTGGTGCGGGGTGACCCGCCAGGGCCCCAGCAGCGGGTGGCCGGATGTTGGCAGGAGCATCTGGATGACCGCTGTCACCGGGCAGTGGGGCGCTGCTTTCCTTCTCCCCGTCGACTTTCATCCTCTGCTTTGGGTGGCCTGCCTCCGAGTCCCCTTCATCGGAGGAGCTCTTGTAGCCCCCCTGCAGCTGCCTCTTCCCGCTTGGCGGTTGCGGTGCGGGGTCCTGCCGGCGTGTCTTTCTCCTCACCTTTTTCACCATCGTCCACTCCCCTGGGTCGCCCGTCGACTCCTCCTCCATGGATTCAGGGGGCAGGGTAGTCTGCAGGGCTGACCCACCGGCCTTCAGTCCCTCCTGCGGGGCTTGGACCTCCTGCACGCTTGGGGGGTCTGTATCCTTGCAGGGACCTGGCGTTTTCCTCTTGTCTGTGGGGGTTTGCCCCGCGTTGCCCCTGCTCGTGACCTGGGCATAGGTGTTCCCCTGCCGTGGGCATGCCCTGTAAAGGTGGCCCATTTCCCCGCAAAGGTTGCAGCACTTCTCTTTCTGGCAATCCTTTGCGAGGTGCCTCTCCTCCCTGCAGTTCCTGCACAGGGTCACCTTACAGTCCACCGCCATGTGCCCTGACCTTCCACAGGTGTGGCAGACTTTGGGCTGCCCAGCGTAGCTCAGGTAGCCCCTGCTCCCGCCGATTGCAAAGCTGGATGGTGGATGGAGGATGTTGCCACCCTCGCCTGTCCGCAGCGTCACTTTGACCTGCCTCTTGCTGGTCCATATCCCGAAGGGATCCATAACGTCATTACAGTCCACTTCCACCTTCACGTACCTTGCAAGGAAGGTCAGACCATCGGCCGCCGGCACATGTGGATTGCACATGTGGACCATAACCATACGACTCCTCTGTACTGGCAACACAAACAGCGGGACGGCGGGCAGGACAGAGAGGGGACCCTCACCTCCTTTCTCCTCGAATACCTTCAGAAGGTGCTCACACGGTTTTGCATTCCTGAAGGTCACGTCGAAGAATCCACCCCCGGGGAAGTCCTGCAGGCAGTAGATATCCGCCGCGATGAAACCACAACAGTCCAGCAGGACCCTCTTCACGAAGAAGGTGCGGTCCACCGGCACTCCTTCATCCACCTTCTTAACCGTCACTAGCACGGTATTTCGGACCCCCTGTCCCAGGGCACGAGCGCTTACTATCGCCATTGTTGCAGGTCGGCTGCTCCCCTGAATCAGCGTTAGGCCGAAGCCAGCATGCAGATCCACCAATTGCAGGGTTACACAGCCAACCCAACGTCCTCCTTCCACTCCCAATCCGGTCGCTCTCTCATCTTCTCGGTCCACTTTGATAAGAAAAGGAAACTGCACTTGGTCTGAGCCAAAAAAGGCCGAGAAGCAATGCTATTGTAACTCTGGACTACCTTAGGTCCCAGTTACTTTCCATATTTTCCATCAACCTGACTGTGTGCAAAGACTTGTAAATGACTGCTGACAGTTTTTACTGTTGTTCTAGTACTCCCGGGCTTCCTAACCAGGGCAAACAGTCAGTTTACACCAGCGTTTTTTCATCATCTTTTCTGTAAAACTCTCTTCGTATTGAATACAGATCATCGGAAATGTACCAATCAGGATGAGGTAGGGCAGAGTGGACGTCACTAACAATCCTCGTCAAACAGTTCCGCGACTGGCAGCGTGTCAGTGAGATTGCAGCAACAATCAGTACAGAACTGTACACTCAAAGAATGACCCAGCACAGAGGAAGGTACTTCAGCCTGTCATTGTCTGCATCAGCTGTCTGTACGGGCAACTTCACCAGTCCCACCCGCCATGTAAATCTCTCATCATTCAACTCTCTCCTGAGGGCCATGAATGATTCTGCTTCCAGCGCCCTCTCAGGCAGTGCACAGCCGGCAGTAACCACTCGCTGAGGATGGTGGGTCTACCTCCCTCGATAAATGTGACTCTTCATTACAAAAAAGGCGAATCACCACCCCCGCCCCCCAAACCCACCCCACCTCGTCTATTTCTTTGGAATGTGCAACTGCCTGCAGTGTCAATGTGCCTGCAGTTGCTAAAATGGTCTGATTTTGTGCTGTTCTCTTCTGCGAACTAAGCAAACTGAACTGTTAGCAATGCAAAAAATTTCTGCCTCTTCCCAAATCAAATCAAAGCAAATACTTGAAACAAATTCTAATTCTGATCGAGTAATATCACTGTCAGGAAGTACTGGGTCACAATTATGAACACAATTTCTGAGACTAATCCATCTGTCCTGGAATATATGAACCCTGGTCCCCAAACCACTTCAATATCCCCATCACGACTCCCCTCCCTTCATGGAAGTGAACAGCATGATGGTGGAGATTAAGTTCAGTACATTGAATAAGTCACGAATGGTTTGGCTTCGACTCCAAACATTCCAATTACAATCTGGTAATTTAGAATTGCAAATTAAGATTCAAGAGCCGTAGAGATGTAAAGGATGGAAACAGACTGATTGCTGCAACTCGTCTATTCGAACTAGATGTCCTAAATTATTTTAGTCCCATTTGCCAGCATTTGGCCCATATCCCTCTGTACCCTTCCTATTCATTTACCAATCCTGATGCCTTTTAAGAGTTGCGATTGTACCACCTCCTCCATACATGCAGCATTCTCTCCATGAAAAACTGCCCCTCAGGTCCCTTTTAAATCTTTCGCCTCTCAACTTAAACCCATGCTCTCAGGTTTGGATTCCTTTCCCTGAGGAAAAGATCTTGGCAATTCACCCTATCCAAGTCCCTCATGATTTTATAAACCTCTATAAGGTCACGCCTCAGCCTACGACATTCCAGGGAATCAGCCCCAGCCTATTCAGCCGCCTCTCTCTATAGCTCAAACCATTCAATCCAAGCACCATCCTTGTAAATCTTTTTTTCTGAAACCTTTCAGTTTAAAAACTTTCCTATATCAGGGAGATTATAACTGAATGCAGTATTCTATAAGTGGTAATGTTCTGTATATCTGCATCGCAACGTCTAAACTCCTTTACTCAATACATTGATCAATAAAAGCAAGCATGCCAAATGCCTTCTTCGCCACCCTGTCTGACTGTGACTCCTTATTGAAACATACAGGTTGTTTGCAGAATTAACAGGTTGAATGCAGAAAGGTTGGTTCCCTGCTAGGACAGTCTAGGACCAGAATACCCCACATCAGAATGGGGTTTCATATTTAAGCCAGAGAAGAGGAAGAAATTATTCTCTCAGACAGTTGTGAATTGGTGGAATTCTTTACAACAGAGGTTTGTTGTGGCTCGGCCAATAAGTACATTTAACGCTGAGATCGACAGATCTTTATCCAGTAAAGGTATCAAGGGTTATGGGGAAAGGCAATAAAGTGCAGATCAGACAAGGGTTCATTGAATGGCAGAGCAGACTTGAAGGTCTGAATGGTCTCTTTCTGTTCCTAAAATCGATGGTCTTGATATGAGGCTGCAAAACTCTCCGCAGTAAAATGTGCGAAATGAAAAATGCACGGAACCCCTCAGAATGCTGAACCGAGGTAAGACATGCAAAGGGCAATACACAAACGATAGTCAATGTGGGTGATTGATCCGGAGTGATCTGTATACCAGGGTAAACAGAAAAGTTGGTCTTCAGCACTCACATTGAGCTCGGCTCAAAGTTTTGGCAAAGATCTATCGCTCAGGTTGTGGGTGAGGTTGTTGACTTGCTCGCTGAGCTGGCTTGTTCTTGTTCAAATGTTTCGTCACCATGCTAGGTGACATCATCAGTGGAGCCTCCGTTGAAGCAGTGTTTTTCTCCTCTGCTTGGAATTTATACTGTTTGCTCTATTATGGTGAGTAGTGTCATTTCCGGTTTTAATCTGTATGTGTTTGTATATGGGGTCCAATTCTCTGTGTTTGATGATTGTGTTATGAGTGGAGAACGATGCCTCCAGGAATTCCTGTGTGTGTCTGTGTTTGGCTTGGGCTACTATGGTTACCTTGTCCCAATTGAACTGATGGCCTTCATTGTCTGAGTGTATCGATATTACGGAGAGTTCGTCATTCAGTTTTGCTGCTAGTTGATGTTTTTGAATTCTGATGTCTATTTTCATTCCTGTCTGTCCGATGTAATGTTTGTGGTAGTCATTGCATGGTATTTTGTAAACCACGTTGGTTCTATATGTTGTGGGAATGGGGTCTTTAATTCTTGTAAGTGTTTGTTGTAGAGTGGCTGTGGGCTTGTTGGCCACCATGATTCTGAGTGGTCTGAGGAGTCTTGTTGTCCGTTCCAATATATTCTTGATGTATGACAGTGTGGCCAGTGTGTGAGGGCATACTGTGTCCTCCTATTGTTGTCTGTTTAACATCGGTAACCTCACCAGTTCCCTCACACAAGGAAGTAACCACTGCTGCAGAAGACCATATAATCCCAGTTCCCAGGCCCGGAAGCAGAGAAACTCAGTGACCCAGCAGCGAAGATACAACTGGAAATGTGGATGGCAATGAGCGCACAGGGCTACTCTGTGGTTCCTGTGACGCAATCGGTGAGTGCGCGGTCCATCTATGACGGTATAGAGGTGCGTGAAATGCCGAGGCTGTGAGCTCCAACCTCACCCGGAGCAGCTTTTATTGACATGGAACAGGGATTGTTGGGGCATCAGGCTGTGGGAAATATCACAGAGCAATGTTGGTCAAAACAGAATTTGTAAAAAGACTAGTTTCTTTTGTTGGATCTTGATCTGTCCCGGGGAAATGTCTCAATTATCAACCATATTAGATATTGCTCTCCCATCCCCCAAGAGACTCCCCCTGCCTGTTAAATTCACTCTTTGTATGTTTATCTAAGTGTCTTTTAAACCTTGATTCTTATTTCATATCCACGACCTTTTCATCGGAACCAATTGAATTTTCATGTGTTTGACGCCATTAGGGAGAGGAAGTGAAAAAAACCTACAAGCTGTGGGGTGTGATTTTGGAAGGTAGAAGGGCGAGAAAAGGATGATAAAGAGAGAATGGGAAATGATAGCCTTCAGATGAATTTGAATGTCATTGTTCACGATCCGGGGAAAGTTACCACCCATAGATAAGCAACAATGAGGAATGTAACAAAAACAGAAATTGCTGGTGAAACTCAGTCGGTCTGACAGCATCTGCGGAGGGAAAGCAGGGTTAACGTTCCCAATTCAGAGACCCTTCTTCAGAGCTCTTCAGAATGAGGAATGTAAATGTTGGTTTAGCGTTTACCAAAAGTTCAGTCAAATCATGAGCCTGTCCACCTGAGTGAGTTGCTGGTCTGCTTGGCCCCTTTGACATTATGTTATGTTAATCAACATTGCTGTGTGTGTGTGTGTGTGTGTGTGTGTGTGTGTGTGTGTGTGTGTTTGTTTCTGTCAGTCACATTCTGGGTGGTGTGACACAGTGGAATTGTGTAGCCAGGAAGGCCAGCCAATATGTGTACTTCCATTCGAAAGCAAAAAGGAAATAACAATGTATTTCAGTTGAGTTACCTGGCAGGGTGTGGTGTAGAGGGAGCGTGCTGGGCCCATTACGCAGAGGTCACTGGATTGAAACCATTCTCTGTTGTTTACACCGACTAACTGATGTTTGTTACCTCAGCAGTAGCAGCTCAGTTAATTTTGCTCACATTGTCTCTGCATCAGCTTCTTGCTCTCAGTAACTACTTCAATCTGCATTAAACCGCATTTATCCTGACATGGACACACACCGTAAATGTTACAAACATGCACCAGCTGATACTTTTCCCTTTCACTCAATCCCTTTCTCACCAGGAACCAAGACTGGCGTGATGGTCTGAATGGCCTTCTCCTGTTCTCTGTCACTCTGGGATGATCTGAACAGTGAAAGTTATTCGCTACAGTGAGGCAATGAAGCAAGGAGATAGCAGTGCAGTGGTAATATTTATCCAAGTAATCCCTGGGGACTGAGACACAGCAGCTGCTGGAGTTTCAATTCAATGATTAAAATCTGGAATGTAAACCTGGATTTCACAACAGAGACCATGACTTTAATTTCCTGAAATCCCATTCATTCATGTCCCTTTGGAAGGGAAGTCCTTACCTGGTCTGGCATACAAGTGACTCCAGATCCACAACAATGTTGTTGACCCCTAACTGCCCTCTGACATCAGTTCAGGGTGAATTAGGAATGAACAACAAATGTTGTCCTGACCAGCGTTACCCACATCCCACGGGAGAATAAGAAAGAATAAAAACACATTCACAACAGGAAAAATTGGGCCTTCTGTCTGCATTGACTCGAATTCACCTGATCGCCCAATCTGGATAGAGACAAGGACACCCACACCACAGAGAAACCAGGGAACTGTGCGGACCGAGGGAAGGATTCAATTACTCACTGAGGTGGAAACTCATTTACTCAGTCACACTGGGGAGAGGTTGTTCACCATTCCCATGTGTGGGAAGGGATCACTCAGAAAAACAAACTCCGGAGACACCCACAAATTCACATATGGTTATATTCTGCTGTTATAGCTGCTGCAAATCCCCAACTAAGAATGAACCACATCTGGACACCTGTTTCCAGTGGAATTCTGAGGGTTACTCGAACTTAAATGTTGTCTCTGATTTCTCTCCACAGATGCTGCCAGTTCTGCTGACCTTTTCCAGCAATTTCTGCTTTTTATTTGTTTCGGATTTACAGCAATTGCAGTCCTTTCAGTTTTTAATCCAGTGGAGTTCCACTGTTTTCTGATATATAGCCATCATTAAAACCTAGTTGTAGAAGCCATAATTTATAAGTTTGCAGATGATATGAAATAAATAATCATGTCTTTGACCATGACAAAGAAAATCGTGGACTGCAGGGAGATATCAATCAAGTGGAAAGATAAAATGGTGAATGGAATTGAATCCAGTGAAGTGAGTGATAATGAATTTAGGGAGACTGAACAATGGAAGTGAGGAATAGTGAGTGGTGTAGAGGAACAAAGAGACCTTGGAATGAACATTCACAAAACCCTGAACGTGGTTGGACAAGTCTGGTCACTGCATTAAACAACTTTCTTTAATAAAAAGTCATGACAGAAGATGGAGAGCAGGCATAGGCTTTTTGGCCCACATCTGCTGCACCACACAATGATATAATCGCTGATACAGCTCCAAATCAGTTTGGTATGCACCTTGGAGAGGAACTTGCAGATGGTAGTGTTTTGATGCGTCTTCTACTCTTGTCTTTCCAAGTGGTACAGCTTGCGGTCTTGGAAGGTGCTGTCAAAGAAGAGTGGGTGAGTAACTGCAGTGCATCTTGTAGATGGTGCATACTGCTGCCACTGTCCCTCAGTGGTGGAGGGAGTAAATGCTGAAGGTACCGAATGGGTCACCAGCAGGTGGACTGCATTGTCCTGGATAGTGTAAAGTTTCTTGAGTGTTGTTGGAGCTGCATCCAGCCAAGCAGTTGGAGCGTGTTCTGTTACATTCCTGCTGATGCACATGCTTTGGGTAGTCACGAGTTGAAGTAATCACCATAGAATCTCTTCGCTTTGACCTATTTTGTAGGCACATTATTCAGATGGCAGGTCCAATTCCGTTTCTCATCAATATTAGATCGCAGGATGATGATAATGGGGAATTCCATGAAGATATACCCAGTGAATGTCACTTGGCTGTGGTTAGATTCTCATTTCTCGGATTTGGTCATTATTTTTTGGTACTTGTTGGTACAAATGTTCTTTGTCACATAGCAGGCTAACTTCAATGTTGTCCAGGCATACTGCATTTAGATATCTACTGCTTCAGTATCCAAGGAGCCACAAATGGTGCTAAAGTATTGTGCAATCATCAGCAAACATTCCCACTTCTGACCTTATGACGCAGGGAAGGTCATTGATGAAACAGCTGAAGGTGGTTGGGACTAGAACCTGATCCTGATGAACTCCTGTAGCTAAGATGATTGCCTTCCTACAATCAAAAGCCTCTTCTTCTTTATTCAGTATTATCAAACCAGGGTGAATTAGGGTAAGGAGGATAAGAGAATGTATAATGGAAGCATAAAAGGAAAAGGAGCAGAATATTAAAACACACAAGTAGAAAATTAACCTGTCCAACCAGTACAGCATAAGGTAAGAGTCAAATACAACCATATAAGAACATAGTTATTGTGGCTCAGGTAGTTTAACTGCATGTCCATAACAGTGAATCGCCAACAGTTACTTAAGGTTCAGAAACTATCTGTATAGCTTAAGATAGTCACCTAAGTATTACTCACTAGGAAAGGCTTGCATGCTGTGAGCTGGTGGTGGGGTTAGAGAATCTCGGAAGATAATGTGGAAGTGGAAGTCCTGCTGAAATTAGAGGACTCAGAACTTTGTCAGAAACTGAACAGCATCCTGTTTTTGTAGTAAGTAACTGACATATAATTTATTTTATACCAATGTTACATGCAACCGTTCTGAAATGAAAATGCCTTAATATGCTGTATTGAGCTGTAAAAGGTTAAGTTTCTCCAAGCTAGACTTAGAGACCTCTTCCGCATGTCTGTGGTACAAGTTTGATTAAATTCACATTGTTTTGATCTACTGAGGCCTGAAGATGCAATCTTTTCAAAAACCGACTAAGGAAGAATAATATTCTCTCGTTCCCATTGACTTTAGCTTTGTTATTTTTCCTAAATAAAATGCTCTGTCAAATGGATCCTTAAGATAGCGGATAGTCCCTCTCACATTTGGAATTTAGCTGTTTGGTCCACGTTTGCACCGAGATTGTAAGGAGACCAGGAGCTGAGTGGCTCTTGCTGAACTCAAACTGAGATCCATGACCATGACATTTCAAAGCAATTGCTGCTTGATGTCATTGTTGTCACCCTGTTTTGATTGCATTTACGTATCGACAGGCCAGACAATTGAATGAAGGCTTGTCCACACAGACCACGTGTATGGTTTCTCTTCACTGTGAACGTTGCTTTTACCTTCCATGTTCAAAGCTCCTGAGAATTGAGTGTTACTGGCAGCTCTTGATCCAACGTTTGACTTCAGCTGCCTGTCTGTGAATTCTCCCTTTCCAATTCCCTGGAAAATAAATTTAAAACAGTCAAAAGTGGAATGAATGCTGCTGGACTGTCATAAAGCCCCACCTGGATCATTAATCTCCTTGAAAGGACAGAAGTTGAAAAAAACAGGACAACAATCAGGCTGTGGGAACTGGCTACGGAGCCAGTCATTATTTGTGCAGAGCCAGGAGAGTGCGATGTTTGAGTAATACCACAACAATGCTGTCTGTGAAACAATACAAACTGTACAAACTGACCATAACCTTTGTCAGTCTGCAATTAGATAAATATAAATGATATGAGTTTGCTGAAAACGTATTACTGTAAGCAAGTGGGAATTCATAGACCACCTTTAGACACATGCAGACCCCTTTGTACTTGTGAGACTTGCATCTGGAGTACTGGGTTTAGTTCTGGACACTGTACTGATAGAAAGTTGTTAATATGTTGGAAACATTTCAGAGAAGATTTAATTGACTAATACATGGAATGAGTGGATTGCCTAATGAGGAAAGGCTAGAATTTAGAAAAGAAAGAGGAAATGCGACTGAAACATAAAAGATCCTGAGGGGACCTGACCAGATTGATGTTTGAAATATGGTCCCTCCTTTGAGAGAATCTAGAAGAGGGTCATTGTTTAAAGGTAAGGGGTGTGTCCATTTGAAACAGTGAGGAACATTTCCTTTCTCTCAGAGGGTTGAGAATCTTTGTAATTCCTTTTATCAAAAGGCAGTGAATGCAGAATCTTTAAACATTTTTCTAAGGCAGCAGCAGACAGATTCTTGATGACCAAGATGATGAAAGATGTTCGGGGATATGCGGGCACGCAGAGCTGAGGTTGAAATTACATCAGCCGTGATCTTACCGAGTTGCACAGCAGGCTCGAAGCGCCGCGTGCCCTACTCTTGTTCATCATTCCTATGTTCAAATAAACTGGAGAACAAAGAAACTCGAGTCTTGTCTGATTACTGGAGGTGAGGAGGGTGTTTGAGCTCCAACTGCACCCACCCAGTGAATTAGTTCCATTCTATACCCTCCCCCGGCCAGCTTCAATTAACATCTGGAAAATTTTAATCAAATCAATCCTCATCCTTCTAAATCTAAGGGAGTACACCATTGCTGCTGAGATGACGCATTTTGAAAGAAGGAGTATCGAACATATGAAATAGGAACCATAGCAGTCCGTTCTGCCCCTCGAGCCTCAAAAAGGTCAAAGTTGATCTATTTAGATTTCAATTCCACATTCCCACTTTACCTTGATTTTTTTTTTAAATTCCTGTGTGCATTGCTGGCTGAACCTAGTTGCCACTGAGGAGGTCGTAGTGATTTGCTTTGTGAACAACTGTGGTCCATGAGCTGTAGGTGGACCTACAATGGTGTTAGGAAGAGATTTCAGGATTTTGACCCAGCAACACTGAAGGAATAGCAATATAGTTCCAATGAATGGTTAGTAGCTTGGAGAGAATTCATGTCCAACAGAGAGTCTCAGAGATCTACGGCACAGAAAAAGGCTCTGCTGACTGTCTGATCTTGTCATTATCTTCCAAGTACTCTGTTATTACACCTTTTATAGCGGACCCTAATATTTTTCCCCACCTTCATTCCCCGTTTTCTCTCTGACTCCCCTTCTTAACTACTGGTGTTACGTTAGCTACCCACCAATTCACAGGAACTCTTTGAGAGTCTATAAAATTTGAGGATAACCACTAGCGCATCTGTTATTTCTGGGGCCACTTCCTCAGCTACTCTGAGATGAAGGTTATCAATCTCTGGGGATTTATCTGCCTGTAATCCCATTGGTTTTCCCAATATCGTTTTCCTACTAGAACTAATTTCTTTCAATTCCACATTCCTATTAAGGCCCTATGATCCCCTTAATTTTGGGACATTATTTGTGTCCTCCTTTTTGAAAACCTGAGACACATTTTATTGGCCTACCATCACTTTGTGTTCCATTACAATTTACCTGTTTCTGATTGTGAGGAGACCCTATTTTCTTCTTGACTAAGCTTTTACTATCAATCTTGAATTACAAGGTTAATGATGATCAGGAAACGGTTGTTGACCGTCAGGAAAAACCCATCTGGCTTGTTAATATCTTTCAGGGAAAGAAACTGTCATTCTTACCCGGTCTGGCCTGAGCGTTACTCCAGTCCCACAGCAATGCAGTTGACTCTAGACAGCCCTCTGGGCAATCAGGGATGGGCATTAAATTCTGGCCAAGCCAGCAATGCCCATATCCTGTGAATGAATGAAAAAAGTGCTATTGGTTTGAATGGTCCCTTCAATCGTACTCTCATATTTTACTTTCTCCTGTTATTAAATCCCTTTGTCTCCCTTTGCTGAAATCTTACCTGTTCCCAATCTTTTGGAATGTTGTTTTATTTGCCTAATTTGTATGTTGTTTCCTTAAATTTAATATCTGTTCATTTCCCTTTCTCTGCTACGGTTTGACCATGTTTCCCGTTTTGTTCTTATGCCAGAGATTGAGATGAATAACTTTCATATCTTGTCCAAGCCCTCTTACAATGTTTGCCATTAACCATCTCCCATCACCCATTTAAAAACTGATACACAATTTATCACAACTAGCTCACGCCTCATACCATTATATCTTCTTCCCGTTACTTACAGGACCCGAGTCTCGGAAACAACAATATCACTCTCCATCTTAGTAAAGAATCCGATCCGATTGTGGTCACTCTTCCTTCAGGCCCCATGCTCAACTTGATTGTCAATTATTCCTTTCTCGTTACCCAATACCGACCTGCTGCTTCAATGTATTGATTCACAAAATCGTACCATATAAACACTAAGCATTCCTCCTCCACTATATTGCCCCTGATATGATTTGCTCAATTTATATGTAGGTTGAAGTCACCCATAACTTTAGTCCATGTAAATTCCATTCTAATACCTTCTCCAATATTACTGCAATTTGGGGTTTATAAACAACACTAATGACATATTCTGTCTGTTAGTGTTTCTAAGCTCAACCTATACAGATTCTACTTCACCACACCCTGTATCCTGGCTCAGATCATATGACTTTCCGGTTTTAATCAGCAGTTCTAGCCTAATTCTTTTCCTTTTTGCTTGCCCAAACTATCCACCTTAGACAACACACTTATTCCAGGTTTCAATCTAATAAACCTTTTCTGAAGCTCCGAATAATTGTACAGAAGACCAAAACCTGCTCATAGTATTTGAGATTTGGTCTCTGTCGTTCCTTGTACAAATGAAGCAGAACATCCTTCCATTGATGTTCAATTCCTGTCATATTAAAGGATGCAGCCTACTGGCTTTCTGGATTAGAGAGAGATCTTGATCAATTGAGTCAATGGGCTGAGGAATGGCAGACTGAATTTTATTTGAAGAAATGTTTGTTTTACCAAAATTTAATACTTCACAGGGGCAGGAATATACAATTAATGGTTTGGCTCTGCATAATGTTGTAGAACACAGAGACCTAGGGTTTCAGGTACGTCATTCTTTGAAGTTTGCGTCACAGGTAGACAGAGTGTTTAAGACCACATTTAGTACACTTGTCTTCATTGCTCAGGCCTTGGAGTACAGGAGTTGGAATGTTAGGTTGATGTTGTAAAGGATGTTGGTGAGTCCTCTCCTGAAGTAGTATGCCATTCTGTTCGTACGCTTATAGGAAGGATATTATTCAGCTGGTGTGGGTTCAGAAAAACAATTACCAGCATATTTCTGGGAATGAAGGGTTTGAGTTATAAAAATAGGCTGGATACACTGGGACTTCTTTCACTGGAAGGTACGAGTTTGCGAGGTGACATAGAGATTTTTAAAATCATGAGATGTGAACATAAGGTGATTAGCAAAGTTCGTTTCACTCAGGTGGGGTAGTTCCAAACCAGGGGGCATATTTGTAAGGTGAGAAGAAAAAGATTTTAAAAAAGGCACGAGGGGCAATATTTTTTTCCACATGAGAGAGTGCTCAGTGTACGGAATGTACAACCAGAGGAAGCGGTGAATCCGGGTACAGTTACAATGTTTAAAAGACATTTAGATAAGTCCATGAATTCAAAATGTTTACAGCGACATGAGACAAACACAGGAAGGTGGGCTGAACTTAGTTTGGGAGCATGGTCGGCATGGACTAGTTGGAGCGAAGGGTCAGACAGCATGGAAAAAGACCCAATGATTAATGCTATATCTGCATATTAACTTTGTAAGTCATTCTTTATAAACCCTAAATCACTCTGCACCTCAGAATTCTGCAGCCATTCACCATTTAAGGAATATTCTGCTCTTACTTATTCTTCCTGCCAAAGTGAATGACGAGGCTGTAGACTTTCTCGCCGAGCTGGTATGTTTGATTGCAGACGTTTCGTCACCCGAATATCGTCAATGCGCCTCCAGTGAAGTGTTGGTGTTCTGTTCTTGTTATTTATTCGCCTTGGTTTGCTGGGCCTGTTGGCGTCACATCTGGTGACACAACACACTGCCTTGGTGAGCAAGTCTACAACCTCATGCACAACCCGAGCTACAAATCTTCTCAACAACTTTCAAATGAATGATTTCACATTTTCTTACATTATACACCACCTGCAAGATATTTTGCCCATACTAATGTTCCGGGTTTCAGAAACTATAGGAAGGATAGAAAGGGAGGCGAAAGAGGAGAGGGAGTGGCGTTTTATCAAGGAAAACATTACTGCTGTAAGTAGAAAAGATATTCCTGAAAAATCATCCGGTGAAAACATATGGGTTGAAATTAGAAATAAGAAAGGAATGATCATCTGATGGGATTGTACTATAGGCCTCCCAACAGTCAGAGGGAAATTGAGGAACAAATATGTCGAGAGATCCCAGATATATGTAAGAATAATAAGGTTGTAATAGTTGGTGATTTTAATTTTCCAAACACTGACTGGGACTGCCATAGTGTTGAAGGTTTGGATGGTGAATAACAATGTTAAATGTGTTCAAGAACATTTCTTTATCTACAAGTCAATGCTCCTACTAAAGAAAGAGAAAAAAACTTGAGTTTCTCTTGGGTAATAGGGCAGAAGTGACAGTACGGAACAAGATGATAGATAATAATTCTATCCGTTTCAAAACAGTTAGGGAAAAGGATAAGCCTTCCATGAAAGTTTTTAATTGGAGTAAGGCAAATTTAGAGGTATGAGACAAGAACATTGAGAAGTTGATTGGAGTAGACTGCAGGCAAAGGGACGTCTGATAAGAGGGAGGCTTTCTAAAATGTGTGATTAACAAGAGTTCAGAAGCATGATGTTCTTGTTAGATTGAAAGGTAAGGCTGGTAGGATTAAAGAACAATGGATGAAAAAGATATTCAGGTTTTAGTCAAAAATAATTTTAAAAAATCATACATTAGATATAAACAACTGGGTTTAAATGAATCTCTTGACCAGCATGAACAGTTTAGGGGCATTCTTAAACGGGAGACCAGGAAGGCAAATAGGGGATATCAAATTCCCTTGATAGATAATGTTAACGTTAATCCAAAGAGATTCTACAAGTGCACGAAAAGCAAGAGAGCAACTAGACAGTGAGCAGGGCCCCGTAAAGATCAAAGAGGTTACCTTTGTGTTGAATGTCAGGAGATGAGAAAGATATTAAAGGAATATTTCGCATGAGCTTTTATTGTGGAGAAAAAAGATGGAGGCTAGAAAACTCAGGGAAAGAAAGCAGTTCACATGGACGTCTTCAAAAATATAAAGATGGATATCCTGTAGAGCCACAGGTGATGGGGGAGATTTTTATGAATATTTCCCCTCAATCTTTACGAGGAGAGAATCGTGGCTGCTAAGGAATTAAGGGAAATATGGGAATGTTTTGGAATGCGTACATATTACCAGAGAGGTGGTGTTTCGACCTTATGGCGCTTTAAGGTGTATAAATACCCAGGGCCCGATCAGGGCAATCCTCGGACATTGTGGGAGGCGAGGGATAAAAATTGCAGGGGGTCTTACAGAGATTTTTGCTTCATTTTCAGCCACTGGTGAAGTTCAGTAAGACTGGAGAATGGCAATGTTGTTCCATTGTTTAAAAAAGGTAGCAAAGGCGAGCCAGGGAACTACAGGCCAGTGAACCTGATATCAGTGGTAGGTAAGTTATTGGACAGGATACTGAGGGACAGGATAAACCTACATTTGGATAGTCAAGATCGGATTAGGGATAGTCAGCATGGAATTGTGCATGGGAGGTCACGTCTGACAAATCTTTTAGAGTTTTTCAAAGAGGTAACCAAGAGGATAAATGAGGTAAGGCAGTGGATGTTGTCGATATGGATTCTAGTATGGCCTTTGACAAGGTTGTACACAGCAGGCTAGTCCACAAGGATCCAGGGAAAGCTAGCTAATTGGATACAAAATTGGCTCGATGGTAGGAAGCAGAGGGTGATGGTTGAAGGTTGTTTCATGGATTGGAGGCCTGTGACGAGCAATGTGCCACTGGGGTCGGGGTTTGGAGCTTTGTTGCTTACATAAATCATCTAGATGTGAATGTACAATGCATGATTAGTAAGTTTGCGGATGATACAAGACTAGAAGGTATTGCTGACAGCAAGGAAAGTTATCAAAAATTAAAGAGGGATCTAGATCAGATGGGGAAGTAGTTTGAGGATTGGCAAATGCAATTCAATACAGATAGGAATGACGTGTTGCACTCTGGAAAACCAAATCAACATAGGACTTATACAGCTCATGGTAAGGTCCTGAGGAGTGTTGTGGAAGAGAAAGACCTAGGAGTACATGTACATAGTTCATTGAAAGCAGCGTCACAGGTTGAGAAGGTGGTGAAGAAGGCATTTAGCATGCTGGCCTTCATTGGTCAAGGCACTGAGCACAGAAGTTGGGACGTTGTGTTACAGTTGTATAAGTCGTGGGTGAGGCTGCACTTGGAGTATTGCGTACAGTTTTGGTCACCCTGTTACAGGAAGGACATAGTTAAACTGGAACGTGTGCAAAGAAGATTTACGAGGCTGTTGCCAGGGCTAGCAGGCTTGAGTTAGAGGGATAGGTTGGCCTGGATAGGACTTTATTCCTTGGAACGTAGGCGAATGAGGGGTTGACCTTATTGGAGGTGTATAAAATCATGAGGGGCAGATTTAGGATGAATGCATATCATCTTTTTACCAGGACTGGGGAATTAAAACTCAATGTCATAGGTTTAAGGTGAGAGGGGAAAGATTTAGGAAGGACCCGAGGGGCAACTTCTTCTTGCCGAGAGAATGGTGCACATATGGAATGGGCTGCCAGAAAAAGTGGCTGAGGCAATTACAATAGCAACATTTAAAAAAACATTTGGATAGGTACACGGATAGCAAGGGTTTAAGAGGGATATAGACAAATATCCCTCTTATTTGGGTAATCCGAACTAGCTGAGTGGGCACCATGGTCAGCACGGATCAGTTTGAGCTGAAGGGCTGTTTCCATGCTGTATTACTCTATGACTCTAAATCTCCAGGTCCTGCTCTAGTGCATTACATCATATTGTGATAAGTTAAAGAGAAAATGTGGGGCACCTTACAGAAATATTGTATCATCTATAACTACAGGTGACGTGCCAGATGGCTGGAGAATGGCTAATGTTGTGCCTTTGCTTAAGGGATGTCAGGAGAAGCCTGGGAACTACAGACCTGTGAGTCTGACTTCGTTGGTGGGTAAGTAGTTGGAGGTAATTGTGAAAGATATGATTTATGTACTTAGAGAGGCAAGGAACAATTGGGATAGTCAACATGTTTTTATGCAGGGAGAAATTGTATTTCACAAACTTGATTGAGTTTTTTGAGGAAATAACAAAGAAGATTGTTGAGAGCAGAGCGGTAGACATTGCTTCCGTTGACTTTAGTAAAGCCTTTGACAAGGTTCTACATGGTGGACGCATCAGTAAACTTAGATCATATGGGATTCAGGGTGATTCAGTCTTGTCAATTGGACACAAAATTGCCTTAATGACAGGAGACAGGGACTGGTGGTGGCGGATTGCTTTTCAGACTGGAGGCCTGTTACCAGCCATGTTCCACAGGGATTGGTGCTGGGTCCAATTCTTTTTGACATTTTATATAATGATTGAGATGAGAATATAGAAGGCATGGTTAGTAAGTTTGCACATGACACCAAAGTAGGCAGCATAGTGGACAGTGAAGAAGCTGTCCAAAATTAGAAAGACATCTTGATCTATTGAGTCAATGGGCTGAGGAATGGCAGGTGGTGTTTAATTTAGATAAGGGCAAATTATTGCATTTTGGTAAAACAAACAAGAGCAGGACTTATACAATAAAAAGTAGGGCCCTGGGTAGTGTTGTAGAACAGAGACACCTAGGCGTTCAGGCGCATCATTGCTTGATTTTTGCGTTACATGTGGAGAAGGTGGTTAAGAAGGTGTTTAGTCTGCTTACCTTCATTGCCCAGACGTTTGAGAGTAGTTGGGATGTTATGTTGAGCTTGTACAGAACGTCGGTGAGGCCTCTTCTGGGGTAATGTGTCCACTTCTTATCGCCTGTTATATGAAGGATATCATTCAGCTGGAAAGGGTTCAGAAAAGATTTACCAGGATGTTGCCAGGAATTGAGGTTTTGAGTTATAAGGAGTGGCTGGATAGGTTGAGACTTTTTCCACTGGACTCCAGAAATTGGAGGGGTGACTTTATAGACATTTATATAATCATGAAGGGTATAGATAAGGTGAATGGCAGGTGCCTTTTCCCTGGGTGAGGGATTTCAAGAAAACGGGGCATATTTTTAAGGTGAGAGGAGGAAGATTTAAAAAAGACTTGAGAGGCAGTTTTTTTTTTACACAGAGGAGTGGTTCATGTTTGTAATGAACTTCCTGAGGAAGTAGCGGATGTGGGCAAAATTACAACGTTTAAAAGACATTTGGATAAGTACATGACTCGGAATTGTTTGGAGGGATATGGGCCAGGAACAGGCAGGTGGGGCAAGTTTAATTTGGGATTATGCCCGGCATGGACTAGTTGGACCGAAGGTAGGGCTGGTATGATTAGAGAACAATGCATTAATAAAGGTATTGAGGCGCTAGTCAAGAATGAAAAAGAACCATATTAGAGATAGACAACTAAGTTCAAATGAACTTCTTGAATTGTATCAAAAGTGTAGAGGATTTCTTAAGATGGAGATCAGAAAGGCAGAGAGGGCATGAGGTAACTTTATCTGCCAAGGCCAAGGATAATCCAAAGAGATTCAACAAGTACATATCCAGCAAGAGAGCAACTAGAGAGAGAGTTGGGCACCTTAATGATCAAGGAGGATGTCTTTGTGTTGAAACTCGGCAGATGGGAGAGATATAAAATAATTATTTCACATCAGATTTGACTGTGGAGAAAGCTAGCCCAAACATTAACTCTCCACGTATGAAATTGGACAGTTCCTGTTGCTAAACTATTTGAGCAAGGGCAAAAGAAATGGAAACTAGGTGATGCTTCTCGCGGCTGGACTGACGTTCTACTCTGTGTGGCTGCATGCGACACTTACAGTATATATGTCACCAGGACTGGAGGGTTTGAGTTATGAGAAGAGGCTGGGACTTTTTGCACTCTAACATAGGAGTTTGAGGGGTGACTCTGTAGAGGTTTGAAAATTGAGGGGTAAAAGATAAGGTGAACAGCAATGGTCTTTTCTCTTGGATAGAGGAGTCCAAAACTAGAGAGTAAATTTTTAAGGAGGAGAAAGATTTAAAGGAAAACAATAGGCAACATTTTCAGACAGAGGATAGTTTTCATATGGAATGAACTGCCAGAGGAAGTGATAGGTGCAGGTACTCTTACACGATTTAAAAGACATTTGGATAGGTACATGAATAGGAAAGGTTTAGAGAGGCATGGATCAAATGCAAGTGGGACTAGTGCAGTTTGGGAAACCTGGTCGACATGGACAAGTTGTTCGAAGGAGGCTAGGGAACTCACGGAAATAAATATTGATGTTTTGAACAGTTTGCTTTGCAGGAGAGAAAGTGCTGAAGGTCTTAGAAAATCTAAAGGTGGACAACTCTCTGGTACCTGATCTAGTGTATCCCAGGGCATTGTGGGAAGTAAGGGAGGAAATTGCCGGGCTCCTCGCGGAAATATTTGTATCATCTATAAATATGGGTGTGGTGCCAGGTGACTGGAGAGTGGTTAAAGTTTTGCCTTTGTTTAAGATGGGATGTATGGAGAAGCCTCGGAATAATAGACCAATAAGTCTGAATTTGGCTGTGGGTAAGCTGTTGGAGGTGATACTGAAAGATAGCATTTGGAGAGGCAAGGAACGATTAGGGATAGTCAGCATGGTTTTGTGTGAGGGAAATCATGTCTCACAAATTTGTTTGAGTTTTTTTGGCGAAGTAACCAAGAAGACTGATGAGCGCAGAGCAGTAGACATTGTTTACTTGGACTTTAGTAAAGCCCTTGACAAGGTTCCACGTAGGAGACAAATTTGTAAAGTTAGCTCACATGGGATTCATAGTGAGCTTGCCAATTGTTTATTTAATTCACTTGATGACAAGAGACAGGGTGTGATGGTGTAAGGACGTTATTCAACTGGAGAACTGTGACCAGCAGTGTTCCACAGAGATCGATGATGGGTCCACTTCTGTTTGTTATTTATATAAATGATATAGATGAGAATATAGAAGGCATGGTTAGTAAGTTTGTTGATGACACCAAATGTTATGGTTTCGTGGACAGGTTATCTGTGATTACAAAGAGATGTTGATCAATTGGGTTTATGGGCTGAGAAATGACAGATGAAGTGCAAGCTATTGCATTTTACGGCAGCATGGTGGCTCAGTGGTTAGCACTACTGCCTCACAGAGCCACAGATCTGGGTTCGATTCCAGCCTTGGGCAATTGTCTGTGTACAATTTGCGCGTTTTCCCTGTGTCTCCGTGTGTTTTCTCCCACAGTTCAAAGGTGTGCAGGTTGGACGGATTGGCCTGATAAATCATCCGTAGTATCCTGAGATGTATAGGTTATGTGGACTAGCCATGGGAAATGCAGGGTTATAGGGACAGAGCAGGGGTGAGAGTCCGATGGATAACAAGGTGTAGGGCTGGATGAACACTGCAGGCCAAGCAGCATCAGAGGGGCAGGAAGACTGACGTTTCGGGTCTGGACCCTTCTTCAGAAAATGTGAGTCTGGTGGGATACTTTTCAGAGAGTTAGTGCGGACTTGTTGGGTCGAATGGCCTGTTTCCACACTATTGGGATTCTAATTCTAAACAACGGAAAGGCAGGACTTACTCAGCCTTGGATAGTGCTGTAGAACAGAGACACTTTGGTTTTCAGTTACCTAATTCTTTGAAGTTTGCATTACACAAAAACATAAACATAAACATAGGCTCAGACCTTTCAGTACAGGAGTTGGGGCATCTTGTTGAAGTTGTACAAGATGCTGGTGAGGCTTCATCTAGAGTACTGTGTCCAGTTTTGGACACCCTGTTAAAGGAAGGATATTAGCTGGAGAGGGTTCAGAAGAGATCCACCAGGATGTTGCTGGGAAAAGAGAAATTGAGTTATGCGGAGAGGCTGAATAGGTTCGGACTTCTTTCTCAGGGCTCAAGAGGTCGAGGTTGAACTTGGAGGTTTATAAAAATCCTGAGGGGTGTCAAATGGCAGGTGTCATTTCCCTTGGGTGGGGATTTCAAGACTAGGGGGTATTTTTTAAAATCAAATTGAATTAGCTTTATTGTCATACATACTCACAAGTATAGTGAAAATTTTACAAGTTGCCACTTACAGCACCATCTTAAGTACAAAAGTACTCAGATATAACACTCCCCAGGGCCCTATCGTTAACAGTACAAGTCCTGCCCTTAAGGGGTAGTGATAAGGTGAATACAGATATCTTTTCCACAGGGTGGGAGATTTCAAAACTAGAGGGCATTTTTTTTAAGGCGAGAGGAGAAAAACAAAGACATGAAGGGCAATTTTTTTTTGGTTACACAGAGAGTTACACAGAGAGCTCCTGTGTGGATGCGGATACAATTACAATTTTTAAAAGACATTTGGATAAGTACATGAATAAGAAATGTTTAGAGAGATATGGGCTAAGCGTAGACATGTGGGACGAGTTTAGTTTCAGCACATGGTCGGCATGGACTAGTTTCCATGCTGTATGACTCTGTGACTGTATGATAGAAACTTACAGAATACTGAGAGGCTTAGACAGATGGATGTGGAGAAAATGTTACAACTAGTAGGAGAGAGACTAGAACCCAAGGGCACGGCCTCACAGTAAAGGGATAACCCTTTAGAACAGAGATGAGGAGGGGTTTCTTCAGCCAGAGACCGGTGATTCTGTAGAGCTCACTGCCGTAGAGGGCGGTGGAGTGTATTTATTACAGCGATAGATAGGTTCTTCATTTGTGAGGGGATAAAGTGTACGGGAGAAAGCAGAAGGCAAGAGAATGGAGCTGAGAAACATGTCAGCCATGATCAAATGGTGGAACAGAAACGATGGGCCGAATGGCCTAATTCTGCTCCTGCATGTTGGTTACTGTGGGTGACTTCAATCTGCACATAGATTGAGCAAGTCAACTCAGTAACAATACCATAGAGGAGAAATTCCAAAAAAAACGTCTCATACACATTCTGGGATCAATACATTGAGGGTCCAAATGGAAATAGACCATCTCGACTGCATATTGTGTAATGGCTGGGAGTGGGTTAGCTCAGTTAACTGGATGGCTGATTTGCGATTCACAGTGATGCCCACAGCATATATTCAATTCACATACTGCCTGAGGTCACCATGAAGATCCCATATTCTTAACCTTGCCCACCTGAGGCATGTTGACCCTCACGTTAAAGCACATTAGCCTTCTCTCTCTCTCAGTCCCCAAGTGGCAGAGCAGTCCTAAGGTCTTCTGAGACTGTGGAAACATTAATTTCAAAATATTAATTGTGTAATGTGAAGGGAATCATTAGCAATCTAGCCGTGTGAGGTCGCTTGTGGGAGAAAGAATAACTTAGTGATAGAACACCTCGTTAAGATGGAATGTGACAGAGTTGATTCAGAGACTAGGGGCCAAAATCTAAACAGAGGAAATTACGATGGTATGAGATGTGATCGGGCTACGATAAGTTAGGGAATATAACTTTAAAGGAATAACAAACATTTAAAGAAGACTTGGAGGAACTACAACTGTTGTTCTTTCCTGTCAGACACAAAATGAAACAGAAAAGGTGGCCCTGCCATGGCTAACCAGGGACATTAGGGGTAGCACTGGATCCAAGGAAGAGGGGTAAAAATTGGTTAAAAAGAACAGCAGATCTGAAGACTGGGAGCAGTTCAGATTTCACCAAAACAGGACTAAGGGATTGATTAAGAGGGTAAAAGTAAAGAGTAAGAGTAAATTTCTGGGGTATATACACACAAATTGTACAAGTTCCTAAAGATATAATGAAGAGAAAAACAGATTAATGAAAACAAATCCCTTACAATCAGAAACAGGGGTAGTTATAATGTGGAATAAAGAGATGGCAGACCAATTAACTACATATTTTGGTTCTGTCATCACAAAGGATTACACCAATAATATCTCTAAAATGCTGGGGAACACATCGGAAGCCAGAACTGAAGGAAATCAGTATGAGTCGGAAAATGGTGTTGGGGAAATTGATGGGATTAAAAGCCAACAAATCCCAACACTTAGTAAGCGACAGCCAGAGTACTTAAACTGGCTTGAGAGATAACAAAAACAAATTGCTGGAAAAGCAAGCTGGTCTGGCAGCATCTGTGAAGGCAAAAACAGAAATACTGTTTCAAACCGAAACGTTAACTCTGTTTTTACCTTCACAGATGCTACCAGACCTGCTGAGCTTTTCCAGCAACTTTGTTTTTGTTCCTGATTTACAGCATCCGCAGTTCTTTCGGTTTTTATTTGGCCTGAGAAACAGACGTATTCTGTAAATAGGGGCTTGATTCTAAATAAAGGAAATTGATGTTCATCTTTCAAGATGAACAATTCCTATGGATTGGAGGGTAGCTAAGGTAATGTTACTAGTTAAAAAAAGGTTGACAGAAAATATGGAATCGACCGGTTAGCCTAACACTGGAAAACTGTGATAGGATTGGACAGAGTTAGTCAGCGTGGATTTACAAAAGGGAAATCATGCTGTACAAATCTGCTGATATGTTTCAAGGATGCAACATTCAGAGTTGATAAGGAGGCAGTGGATGTCATTTACTTGGGATTTGAAAAGACGTTCTAAAGGCCCCGCAGAAGAGAAGAGCATGTAAAGTGAAAGCATTTAGGATTGTGTATTCATAGAGATACAGAGCTGGCTGGCAGGAAAGAAAGAGAGTCAGAATAAGCAGTCATTTTCTCGTGTGTCAGCCAGTGACCAGTGCGGTACTGCAGGGATCAGTGCTGGACCCCAGATATTCACACTATCTAATGATGATTTAGATGAGGAAACTTAAATGTCATATCTATTAGATTGTAGAAGACATGAATCTGGGTGGGACAGTGAACTGTGAGGAGGATGTGGATATGCTTCAGTATGATTTGATGTTGAGGGGGTGGGCAAAAATGCAAGACTGACGAAGTATTACGTGGCTAAGTTCGAGGTTATCCAATTAGATTATAAAACCAGGAAAACACAAGTTACTTACAGTAAGCATGCAGGTGCACCAGGAGGTGAAAAAGGCAAATTGTATTTTGACCTTCATAGCGAGAGGATTTGAGTACAGGAGCAGGGATGTCTTGCTGAAATTGTACAGGATCTTCGTGAGGCCTCGCCTGGAGTATTGTGTGCACATTTGGAATCCTTACCTGATGGAGGATGTTTTGGCTAAGAAGGCTGTACACAACAGTTCATCAGACTGATTCCTGGAATGGCAGGACCGACACATGAGGACAGAATGGATTGGTAAAGATGAACTTCACTGGAGTTTAGAAGAATGAGGAAAGATCTCACAGAAACCAGTGAAATTCTAATGGGACTAACCACGTAAATGCAGGAAGGATGCTGTCAATGACCAATGAGTCCAGAACCAGGGAGTCACAGATTAAGGACATGGGCTAGGCTGTTTATGACTGAGATGAGGAAACATTTCTTTTCGCAGAGACTGGTGACCCCCTGAAATTTTGCTGAAATTCGAGCAGTTAAGGCCAAAACATTGAATGTTTCCAAGAAGATATATGTATTTGCGAGGGATAAAGGGATCAGGCTCCTGAGTAAAATAATCAGCCATGATTGAAAGTTACAATGGCCTACACTGTTCCTATTTTCTATGTTTCTATTCTGTTGAAGGTGGGATATGAAAACAAGATGATTTTAACTGACACAGATATCAGCACTATCTGATCACCGCTGAATGAAAATCCTGTAACTTCTTACCAAACAGCAATCTGGGAGCAACTTCAGCACTCAGAGTGCAACCATTCAAGAAGGTCAAGGAGCAGAGTGATTTTGGAAGCTTCTGGAGTGGCTGCTCTCAAATTGTTGAATATTCTAAGAAAAGCAACATAATATGTAGGAAATATCTTTGGAAGTTTGCTGATACTGGGGAAAGGGGGGAGTGGGACCAGGGCTGGGGAAGGGGAGCAGTGAGAGGAACAGTGGGCTGGGTTTTGTGGTGGAGTGATGGGCGAAGAATAACCCCAATTTCCAATCCATGCACCATCCCCCCAACCCTGCTCGGTTCTGTCCCTCCACTCTCTGATCTTTCTCTCAGCCTCTTTCACATTGACAGTAAGCACAGCGACAAAGATGTGCATGTGGACACTTTTCCCATCAAACTCAGTCACTAGCACATGCACAAGCATCTGCCAACACCATACTATGCATACTCCTCAGTTAACACAGTCATGATTTAACCCAATAACCTTTGTTTCCAGCCCCATTCACACCAATGACAGTCACGGGATAAATTAAAATATGAAAACAAAACTGACCAAATTACTTAAGCAGCTTGTATGATGCATTGTTTCACAGGTACATTGGATTGTCAAACTTTCATGTTGTAACATTAACAACCTTTTCTCAGAAAGCCTCCGTTCTGAAGAACTTTGGCCCTTCCTTCTGTTTGATCATGACCTCTCCCAGACTTGCTGGCGCCAGTTCCCAGATAATGGCCTCATTAGTGGCCAAAAGAGTCTACAGAGTTTTTGATAAAGAACCAAACTGCAATTAACATCCAGGCCTGGCCTCAGAAACAAATAGTTTTTATATATATTTTTTTAAACGCAACTGCCATTCACTGTCCAGAGGTCACCATTCAGCTCTCCGATTCAAACCCAAAATCATTTTTCAAAAACTCAGCAAGGGTTCTAACACAGTACACAGCGAAAAGACCTCTATCCAGTGACACGAATTGAGTGAGTGGGACACTACGCGTTGGAGTTTTGTTTCAATGAGATCATGTGCGATTGTTTTAATCAGATTCTAAAGTGCTTTGACATGGTAAATGCTGAGAGGATTTTCCTTCTAATTGGAGAGAAACCATAATCTCAGAATGAAGTGTGCCAATTTAAAGCTGAAATGAGGAGAACTTTCCTCTCAGAGGGTTGAGAGTCTATGGAACTTCTGTCCACAAAGAGCTGACAGGGCAAAGTCTTGGTGTATTTTTCAGGCTAAGATAGATAGATTCTTGATCAGTAGGGAAATTAAGGGTTACAGGAAAACGCTGGAAAAGTGGACATCAGGAATGTCAGATCAGCCGCAATCCTATTGAATGGCAGAACAGGTTCAAGGGACCAAATGGCTTACTCCTGTTCCTGTTACATATGGTCTTCCAGTAGGCTGCCGAAAAAGTCGTAACCAATTACACAGACTGAGTGAGTTCCAGTGAACTGACGGTGAAAAGAGCTTTAACATACACTGAAATAAAATCTCACCACAGACAGTTGACAGAAACTATATGTTCTGTCTATTGGATTAAAATTTACCTAATCACCCAGCCAGGAGAGACAACAGATACCCACACTGTGGAGATACTGTGGAAATATCAGGACAATGGGAGTGATACAGTTCCCCACCTGAGCTGACCACACAATGGTGCAGTTACACCGGGGACAGACCATTCCCGTGCTCCATGTGCAGGAAAGATTCAGTCAGACACCCAGCTACTGAGACACCTGTAAGTATGCAAGGGGTTACAGAGTTGGATTCTGGTGGGCTTGCTGCTTTTTATCACATCCAGCTTCATCTGACCTTCACACTACACTTTTGCCACAGTAAAACCTCCCACCGGGACTAATAAACCAAAAATGCAGAGCCCCAGACGGAGACATTGGAGCGGAGTGGGGACGGATGGGAGAAAAGTCGGGGAGGGGAAGAGGGAGAGCCGGAAGCGGGGGAGGAGTAAAACAGGACCATGCCCTGTCACTGTTACGTCACCACACTAACCGTGCTTGCGCATTTCCCACTAAATCCAGATGCGGAGGCGGTGGCATTGGACCGCAGCCTGTTTCAGGGAAGAAGCCTGAGGCTCTCTGCAACCTAAATCGCAACACCAGAAAAACCCAGTTTGGGGCTTGAGACCTAAACTGGGCAATAATGCAACCCTTTTGCTGGCATATAGCAGCAACGCTGCCCCTCCCCCCACCTCTTTAACCTTCTCTCAACGTTTGTGGATGTCGTGAAAGAACATTTCATTCCTTTCGTCACAACAAAAATAAAGTTGCTGGAAAAGCTCAGCAGGTCTGGCAGCATCTGTGGAGGAGAAAACAGAGTTAACGTTTTGGGTTCGGTGACCCTTCCTCAGAAATTCTGCTGAGCTTTTCCAGCAACTTTGTTTTTGTTCCTGATTTCCAGCATCCGCAGTTCTTTTGGTTTTCATTCATTCTGTCGCTGCCGGCACGCAATTATTTCTGAAGAAGGGTCTAGGCCCGAAACGTCAGTTTTGCTGCTTGGCCTGCTGTGTTCATCCAGCTCTACACATCGTTATCTCAGATTCTGCAGTTCCGACGATCTCTGCAGCGACTCGCCGGTTTGATGACGTCACACGACCAAAAGCAAAGAAGGGGCTGGACTTGAGGATGGCACCGGAACTGCTTGTACTCCAACCGATTGAGGACGAGGGGGGGCTGCAAAAACATCCTCGAACGGAAGGAGGAGCGGCGTTATCCTTCCAACCAATCGGGGAAACACAGGGACGGGACTGGAATTCGAACCTCCTTCGGAACGAGCGACGGGCGGGGTTAGTGCTCCAACCAATCAGTGCACGGGAAGGCGGGTCTAACAACGTGACCAGAGCATGCGCTGTAGGCGTGATGGAGCCAGAGTGTTGTTCTCTGGATTGAAGGAGGGCTGTTGTCTGTCTGTTGATTTTTTCTGAAGAAGGGTCGAGGCCCGAAACGTCAGCCTTCCTGCTCCTCTGATGCTGTTTGGCCTGCTGTGTTCATCCAGCTCTACATCTTTGTAATCACTGTTGACTGTCCGTTCTTTTTACAGCGCATTCAATGGGAAGGATTCTCAGATCATCAATTCCAACCAGGTATCACAGCAAGGTCTAACAGAGACACTCTTTTCAGCAGCATCTCAGTGTCATTGGTCTTTCACCGTGCAAGGTAAAATGTTTGTCTGTATTGTCTGTGGGAAAAGATTTCTGAGATTAGTCTCACTGGAAAAGTTCCGAGAAATTCATAATCGTGTGCAGTGCACCCCCAGAGGATATGTCTGGGCACCACAATTTACGAAGAAGAGTCTGGACCTTCCTCGGGGTCTGCGCAAGTTTACTCCAATGATTCCTAGACTGAAGTGTTTTTATTATGAGCAACGGTTGCAGGAATCAGTTTTAGATTGATTATAACACAGAAAGAAATAATCTAGCCTATTTCATCAATCTGCCAGTCCTGAGCCCATTGACCCAATTGATCAAAATCTCTTTGTAATCAAGAAAATTAATAAGCTGTATCCTTTATTATTACAAGAATTGAACATAAATATAAGGGTATCTGCTTCATTTGTAACGAGAATAGGTGAGATCATGGCTTGAATAAAGTGGTGTAGAGCTGGAGGAACACAGCAGGACAGGTAGCATCAGAGGAGCAGGAAAGTTGATGTTTCGGCTCTGAAGAAGGGTCCCAACCCAAAACATCAACTTTTCTTCTCCTCTGCTGCCTGGCATGCTGTGTTCTTCCAGCTCCACGTTTTGTTAACTTTGACTCCAACATCTGCGGTACTTGCTATCTCTCTTGAACAAAGAGTGCAGGTTTTGGCCATCTTCTGCAAATTAATTGGAGCTGTTTCAGAGGAAGATTTGAGATTAATACCTGGAATCAATGAGTTGTCTAAGGAGGATAGACTGGGCAGGCAAACAGGAGAAGGAGGTGGGTAAGAACTGCTGATTAAGACAGGCAAGTTATGTAATGTAAGCAAGGATATAGGCTGTGATGAAGTAGAACATATATGGAACTAAAAAACAGTAATTGCTGGACAAGCTCAGCCAGTCTCACAGCATCTGTGGAGAGAAATCAGAGTTAACGTTTCAGATCGAGAGACCCTTCTTCAGAACGGAAATGTGAACTCCTATTTCTTTCCACAGATGCTGCAAGCAGACCTGCTGAGCTTACCCAAGTAATTTCTGTTTTTGTTTCTGATTTACAGCATCTGCTGTTCTTTGGTTTTATAGAGTGTTAGTTAAGCTTAGAAACACTAATTGTTGGCAAACGAGAGTAAGATTGTACATAAGACTCAAAAATACAGGAGCAATATTGGGAAATGTATTAGAATGGAATGTAGAGATGCAAGTAATAAAGTTAGGGCCGTAAATATGGGTGACTTTAATCTATATACAAATTGAGCAAATCAAATTAGTAACAATATGATACAGGAGGCATTCTTAGCACGTATACAGAACAGTTTTGTGAATCAATACAGCGAGGAAGCAACTGGGTATTGAGTAATGAAAAAGGAATTTCATTACGGTGGCTTAGTGGTTAGCACTATTGCTTCACAGCACCAAGAACCCAGGTTCAATTCCACTCTTGGACGACTGTCTGTATGGAGTATGCACATTCTCCACGTATCTGTATGGGTTTCCTCCGGGCTCTCCAGTTTCCTCCCACAGTCCAAAGATGTACAGGCTAAGTCGATCGGCCATGCTAAATTGCCCATATTGTTCAGGGAGGTGTAGATGAAGGGGATGGTTCTGGGTGGGATGTTCTGAGAGTCGGTGTGGACTTGTTGGGCGAAAGGGCCTGTTTCCACACTGTAGGGATTCTATGGTCTATGAATAATTCGTAATAAAGTTGAGCATGGGCACTTCATCCACCTCATTAAGGTGGAGAGTGATGCCATTCTTTCTGAGACTAGAGTCCTGTCATTAAATAAAGAAAGTTAGAATGATGTGAGGTGTGAGCTGGCTGTAATAAATCAGGATTTAAATGGGTTTTGGGAGATTGTCCGTGCACTCTTTAAATGTTTGCCATGATCTATGTACAAAAGTTATTCATCCCAGTCTGGCAGAAGAACAATACAGGAAACATGGAGAAACCATGGCAAAAAAGGGAAATGATGGCTAGTATTAAATTTGCCAAATAAATCACCACATTGGTAACAGTTTAGAATTTAACAAAGGGATTGATTAAACGGCAGAAAATAGAGTATGAGAGTATGCGTGCAGAGACCATATAAATCAATGGTTTTCTTTTGTTCATTCACAGAATGCAGACATCGCTGGCTAAGCCAGAATATATTGCCCATCTATGATTGCTAAGAGTCAACTGCATTGCTGTTGGATTGGAGTCACATGTAGGCCAGACCAGGTAAGGATGACCGTTTCTTTCCCGCAAAGGACATTAGTGAACCAGCTGGGATTTTCCTGACGATCAATGCTTTCATGATCATCATTAAACTCTGAATTCAAGATTGATAGTAAAATGTAAACAAAGATGAACATAGGGTCTCCTCCAATTGGGAACAGAGGAATTAAAAAAAATGGCGTACAAAGTGATGGCAGACCAATAAAATACATCTTCAAAAACAACAACAAAAACAAAGTTGCTGGAAAAGCTCAGCACGTCTGGCAGCATCTGTGAAGGAAAAAACAGAGTTAAAGTTTCTGGTCCAGTGACCCTTCCTCGGAACTGATAATGGCTGGGAAAACGTCAGTTTATACAGAGAAAATAGGGAGGTGGGTGGGGTAGGGAGTAAACGATAGGATAGAGCCCAAAGAGAGAGAAAGACAGTTGGACAGACGAAGGAGTTGCTAACGATCAGGCTGGGAGGGTGAATAGTTGTTAATGGGGACTGTTAGTGCAGTTGTTTTGGTTTTTTTCCCCTTTGCGGGAAAGAAACGGTCATCCTTACCTGGTCTGGCCTACATGTGACTCCAATCCAACAGCAATGCAGTTGACTCTTAGCAATCATAGATGGGCAATATATTCTGGCTTAGCCAGCGATGTCTGCATTCTGTGAATGAACAAAAGAAAACCATTGATTTATATGGTCTCTGCAAGCATACTCTCATACTCTATTTTCTGCCTTTTAATCAATCCCTTTGGTTTTTAGTTAAAATACATCTTCATACCTTCAAAAAGGAGAACACAAATAACATCCCCAAAATAAGGGGAAATCACAGGGCCGAATGGGAAGGTAGAACTAAAGAAATTTGTGTTGTAGGAAAATGATATTGGGTAAAATAATGGGATTAATGCAGATGAATCCCCAGAAATTGATAACCTTCATCCCAGAGTACCTCAGGAAGTGGCCCAAGAAATAACAGATGCACTAGTGGTTATCTTCCAAAATTGTACAGACTCTGAAAGAGTTCCTGTAGATTTGAGAATAGCTAACATAACCCTAATATTTAAGAAGGAAGCAGAGAGAAAATAGGGAAATTGCATGATGCTAGTTATGGGAAAAATGCTAGAGTCCACTTTAAAAGGAGTATTAACATAGTATTTGGAAGCTAATAACAAGATCAGACAGAGTCTGCAAGGCTTTTATCTGTGCTGTAGATCTTTGAGACTCTTTGTTGGGCATGAATTCCCTCCAAGCCACTCGCCGTTCTGACTTGGAAATATATCACTGTTCCTTCACTGTTGGGTCAAAATCCTGAAGTCCCTCGCTAACAACATTGTGGGTGACCGACAGCCCATGGACTGCAGTTGTTCAAGACAGCAGGTCACCATCTTCATAAAGGTTATTGGAGCCGGCCAGTGATGCCGGCATTCCATGACCAAATTTTGAAAAAAGACATTTTCGAATTGAAGCCTACATAGATCAGCTATGACCTTTTTGAGGCTCGAGGAGCGAAATGGACTACTTCAGCTCCAATTTCATATGTTCTCTGCCCTTTTACCAAAATGCATCATCTCACCAGGAATGTTGTATTCCCTACAATTTAGAAGATTGAAGCATGATTTGATTAAAATTTAGGATGTTAACGAAGCTGGTCATGGGGATGGAGAGGAGCTATTTCCACTGGGTGGGTGAAATTGGAATTCAAACAACATGCTCCCCCGTAGGAATTAAACAAGACTTGAGTTTCTTTGCTCGCTAGTTTATTCAAATACATGTCTAAGGAACAAGAGTAGGCGAATCGGCCCTTTGAGCCTGCTCTGCCACTCAATAAGATCATGGCTGATCTGGGTTCAACCTCACCTCTATGTGCCTGCATATCCCCAACAATCATTCAGCATCTTGGTCGTCAAGAGTCTGTCTGCCTCTGCCTTAAAAATATTTAAAGATTCTGCATTTACTGCCTTTTGAGGAAGTGAATTCCAAAGACTATTAATCCTCTGAGTGAGAAGAAATGTTTGCTTGTTTCTCTTTTCACCGGGCTCTCCCTTATTGTTAAACTATGAAACCTACTTCGAGATTCTCCCACAAGAGGAAACATTTTTTTCGGCATCCGCCTGGTCAGGTTCCCTCAGGATCTTTTATGTTTTAGTTCAGTCATCTCTTTCTCTTCCAAACTCCAGAGGATACAGGCCTGTCTCGCCTCTCCTCATAAGGCAATCATCTCACCCCAGGTATTAGTCCTTAAACCTTCTCTGAACTGCTTCCAATGTATTGACACATATCCATAAGTATGCTAACCAGTACTGTACACAGTCCTCCAGATGCAGTCTCAACAGTATGCTCCGGGTATTGCACATACCTGAAGGTGGTACATGAATTCCCACTTGCTTACAGTAATGCGTTTCAGCAAGCCTAGGTTATTTGCATATCCAGTTACAGACTGGCATAGATTATGGTCAGCCAGTTGTACACTTTCTCTTGTTACACAGACATCATTGTTGTGGCATCACTCGAACGTCCCACTCTGCTGGCTCTGCAGAAATAACCACTGACTGCAGCCTTGTTTATCCTTTATTTCTCAACTTCTGCGTTGTCAGTTAATGATCCAGGTAGGTTTTCATGACAATCCAGCAGATTTTATTTTACTTCTTCCTGTTTTCAATTTATTTTACAGGCAATTAGACAGAAAGTTTAAATCAAATATGAGATCAAGAGCTGCCAGCAATGCTCGATTCTCAGGACCTGAGTCTCGCCAGCCTTGGAACATGGAAGGAAAAAGTACCGTTCACAAGGAAGAGAAACCGTACAGGTGGTCTGTGTGTGGACAAGGCTTCAGTCAATCATCTGGACTGTCGATATGTAAATGCAATCACAATAAGGAGACAACAACTGTGCTGAGCAACACTTGCTCTGCGATATCATGCTCATGAATCTCAGTTTCAGTTAAGCAAGATTCACTCAACTCCACATCTCTTTACATTCTTGGTGCAAAATGGACCAAACAGCTGAATTCTAGAGCTAAGAGTGACTATCCTCTACATTAAGGTTCCATCTGACAGACAGTTGTATCAAGCAATCATAAAGCTAGAGTCAATGGGCATCAGAAGATATCATTATTTCTGCGATATGGGGTTTTTACAAATAGCTTTCAGACGTGAGTAGATCATAAGACTGTATTCAAGCTCGTACCACATATCTGTGGAAGAGGTCTGTCAGTCTTGCTTGGAGTCACTCAGCCATTTTCAGCTGAAAACAGCATATTAATACATTTTTCTGTCTCAACAGTTACATTCAATATTGATACATTCAAAACAGTGTTAACGTTTTGGGTCCGGTGACCCTTCCTCAAAACTGGATTCTGAGAAAGGGTCACTGGACCTGAAACGTCAACTCTGTTTTTTTCCTTCACAGATGCTGCCAGACCTGCTGGGCTTTTCCAGCAACTTTGTTTTTGTTCCTGATTTACAGCATCCGCAGTTCTTTCGGTTCCTATTGTTGTTGTCCAGGCTGAGTGACGGCTCTTGCGCTGCCCTTTCTACAGCTCACCTGTTGCTATTGTGTTTGCATCATTCATTCCTTTAGAGCTGATATGAACATTGATTTAGACCAGGCCAGCCGCCAACTACATCGATATGATTTAAAGAAAGAACCACAAAGGTGAAACCGCACTTTTCACCGAGCCATACATAAATATGATTTTTGAGAACAATTAGAGCTTCCAGCTGGAGTAAATACAGAGAATATTGCCTGTCAGCCACTGCGTACCTAAGCCCGTAATACAGAATAGAACTTGGAAATGAAAAATTCAGAATTGCCAGATTTTGTCTCCTTTTCAAAAGCTGTAGTTTTGAATAGTCTGGTACTTCATGAAGATGATGGTAGGCAGTCTTACTTGAAGGTGATGACCCTTTTTGGTAAGTGAATCGGTCTTAACTGTCTGGATGGCTATCAGCTTTAGGAAGAGAGGTAAACATTCTCAGAATCAAACAGCCTTACACAGGTTGATGGGCTGCTGCCTGTAATGTTTCAACAGTTGCTGCTGCTACTTTAGGAGATGGTGCGTCCGAGTAAACTGCCTCTCAGTATGAAGACTGCCACAGGCAGCCATTTCCTGTTGATTCTTTTCTGAAACATAATTCTTTTCACTTTTCTTCCTAAATTCCAAATCTGATTTCGCAGCTGAGGCTATGAAGCACTTTGTGACTTTTGAGGTTGTGAAGTTGCTATGTAAAGACAAGATCCTTTTTTGATTTTTCACCCCTTCACCAGGGACAAAATGCATGTTTAATGGTTTGGCTGTTTCCAGAGCAAGCAGAGTGTCTTCGATTGAAAGGATATCATCACTTGCTGTATGGTGTTTAACTCGCAATTAAGGTGGCACAGTGGCGCATTGTTAGCACTGCTACCTCACAGCCCTAGGAACCCGCGTTCAATTCCACTCTCGGGTGAATGTCTGCGTGGAGTTTTCTCTGGATGTTGCCACAGTCCCAAGAAGTACAGGCTAGGTGGATCGGCCATGCTAAGTTGCCTGTTGTGATCAGAGATTTGCAGATTAGGTGGGTTTTAGGGTGATTGGTCTGAATGGGATGCTCTGGGGGTCGGTTGGGCTGAAGGACCTGTTTGCATGCTGTCGGGATTCTATGATTGTACTTTTATATTCCCCTTTTACACTCTGCTAACCTCCTTATCCTTCTTCACCCTGAACGGATAATGCAGAAGTGGGAATGTTTGCTGGTGATTGCACAATGTTGATACTGAAGCAGTGCAAACATAAATGCAGTAGCCTTAGACAAATTTTAAGCTTAGCCTGCTAAGTGACAAAGAACACTTGCACCACACAAGTAGCAGATAATGATCAAATCTGGCAAATGAGAATCCAACCATATCCCGTTGACTTTATTTTCATTTATCTTTGCTGAATTTCCCATTCGAAAATCCTGGGGCAAATGTTGAGGAGAAACTGAACTGGACCTGCCATAAAAATATTATTTCTACAAGTGGGTAGAAATTTTGTGGTGATGAAATCAACTTTTGATTCCCAGAAGCCTGTGCATCATCTGCAAGGCACAAATCAGGAGTGTATTGGGATACTGTCCATTTGCTTGGATGGGTGCAGCTCCAACAACACTCAAGAAATTGACGCAATGCAGGAAAGGCAGTCCACTTAAATGCAACCCCATTCAGTACTTTCAATATCAACTCTCTTCAGCACCAAGGCACAGTGGCACCAGAATACACCATTTACAAGATGCAGTAGATTAACTCACGCAGCCCACAGACTGTACCACTTGGATGGACAAGAGCAGAAGATGCATTGCAACAACTCCATCTTCAAGTTCCTCTCTAAGGAACATTCCCACCCTGATTTGGAGCAGTATCAGTGATGATCGCACTGAGTGGTGGAGAAGACTTGATGGGTCAAATGACCTATTTCTGCCTTCCATCTTCTGCCATATTTTATTTCCAATTGATTAGTGCAATGACCAGATTTCTGCTCAGTCCTCTAGATGGTCCCTAAACTGGCAGCCCTCAAACCCTCTCGACCCCTGATCTTCCTGTCCAACCACCTTCAGGGATCTGTGAATCTCTTTTTTTACTGTAAACCATTCATATTCTTACGGTTTTTGTGCTCTCCCATAGTTTACCGTTCCTGATTTCATTATCATTCACTCCTCTGAATTGAATTCCTGTCACCATTTTCTTCCCAATAGTTTAATATATCCGTGCAGCCCACAGCTTTCTTTCTCATGGGTACCTATGTGACCAATTGTTGCATCATCTACAAACTTCTAAATCATGGCTGCGACAAATAAGTCTAAATCATTGATCAACGTCATAAAACAATGGAACTCATAGAAGGCATGTTTAGTAAGTTTACGAACGACACCAAAATTGGTGGCATCATAGACAGGAAAGAAGGTTCTCTAAGCGCTCATTAACATCCCCATTTCTGGTTGTACCTTTGCGGTTGGGCCACTGAGTTTCTCTGGTTCCAGGCCTGGGGACTGGGATTATATGATCGTCTGCAGCAGTGGTTACTTCCTTGTGTGAGGGAACTGGCGAAGTAACCGATGCTAAACAACATTTCTATTGAAAAATACATTTCAACTATATCCTGCACTACCTCCTGATTCTTTGGTGTTTTGTAGAAATCTATCAATCTCAGTCTTCAACATACTCAATGATGGAATCTGGAGGCATCGAAGTTAAAGATTGCAGCCCACTCAGATTTCTCACATCTCAGTCCACTGTTCGCCAAGTATTCCTGCTGTGTGCCCAGTGTTGTTCCTAACACGTCATCGGCTATTGTACTTTTCATACTTTTCAAGCATATTTTCCTATATGGTGCCGTGATCTTATAGTGATTAGTACTTTGCGTTGTGGCTGCAGCAACCTCGGTTCGAATCCGAGTTACGGCAGTGGGTATTCTCCCCATTTTGCTCCTTGTGAATCATCTTTCGATAAGGAATTAATTGATTTGCATGAAAATAGTCTCTGAGGTGATGAATTTATCCTCTCAAACGCCCACTTTCTCCCATGTCTGCGTTTGAAGTATCAGAATACCAACCCATCTCTTCTCGCAGATTTTTCTCCCTCCCACAGTCACTAACCCTCCTTTACCTCCCTCCTCCCACTTTTCTGAGGCACTGCACAATCTATCACACACTTCCATATTCACACCATTTAGTCTGTGCTGCTGCGGTCACTGTTGCTGGCTGAACCCGCCACAATCTTACCATGGGGACCTTCAAATCAATCGATCCATTTGATCGCCGCGGTCGTGAGATGAATATCCTTTACTGACATGGACCAGTGATTGTTGGAGCATCAAGTTCAGGAAAAAGACACAGGATAAATTTGAGCAAAAGAGTGTTTATTGGAAAAGACCAGTTTCTGTGGCTGTCTACGTCATTTATTTCATTTGTTCATTCGACTGCAGTGACAGTGTTGTGTGCAGTTCTGTAATTCCCATCATAGGACAGATGTGATAGGAATGGAAACGGTGCAGAAGAGATTTAGGAGAATGTTGTCTGGGCTCAGTGTCAGTTACGAAGAGAGGTTGGACAGACGGATTGTTTTCTCGAGAGCAGAGGTGATTCAAAGGGAACATAATTGAGATGTACAAAATAGAGGGGTATGGACAGGGGAGACTGAAAGAGCCGTTTCTCTTTGATGAAGGGAACGATCACCAGGGAGCCGTAAATTAAAGGTAAGAGGCAGACAGGTTTGAATAGATACGCGGAAAAACTTTTTTTTTCAGCCAGCGGGTGTTTGGAATCTGGAACTCACTGTCTGTAAGGGCCGTAGAGGCAGAAACCTTCCTAACTTAAAGAAGTATTCAGATGCGATTTGTGGTACCAAGGAATACCACGCTGTGGGCCAAGTGATGGAAAATAGGATTAGGATAGTTAAGTGGTTGTTTTTGTCCAATGCAGATGCAATAGGCTGAAAGGCCTTCCAGTGTTTGGAAGTCTGCGGTAGTAGACTGGTTAGTATTTCTGCCTATTACACTGGAGAGCAGCATTCAATTCCCCACTGGGAACAATCCCAGTATTTTGAAGTGGCTCCGTGTTGCTTCTCAGTGACAGGGACCCAGTTTTGACTCCAGCCTTGTGGTGTTTGTACGTTTTCCCCGTGTCTATGTGGGTTTCCTTTCGCAGTCCAAAGTTGTGTCGGTTAGATGGATTGTCTATGCGTATTTGCCCCGTCATGTGTAGGCTACGGTCGGTTAGCCATTGTAAATGCAGGTTTATGGGGATAGGGTGGAGGATTGGGAAGTTTTTCGGAGGTTCGGTGCAGAATCAATGGGCCGAATGATCTCCATCTGCACTGTAGGGTTTCTATAATCTCCACCTTTCAGTTTGTATCTCATTAAGGATTTTGAAATTGTCTGCTCCGTTCAGAAGTGTGGGTTATTAATATCTGTCCTTCCATTCTTGATGGGACACGTCACAGGAAGGACAGTGCTGTCTGAGTCAGCGTGGGGAAGGACTGCAGCTCACGGGGAGACAGTGTGTCAGTGAAAGTGCCAACACGTGCCTTCTGCAAGCTGTACCTTGTGTCTGTGTTGAAATGAAAATGATTTGATGGATTTGTTCTGGATTGAAGTGTTTACTGGAAGCAGGAATCTGAGGAAGAGACAGGGCAAACCGATCCAGATTTGATTGCAGAAATAGCAAATACCTTTCCTACAGCGCTAATGAGATTGTACAGCACAGAGGACAGTTTTGATGCACCGAATTTGTGTTCGTGGGTCCAGCGTGCTTTCAATAAACTGGGTTACCAGGATATAAAAACTTTAGAAAGGACACCGACGGTGCTTACTGGGGTTCACAGTTATAAAGATATTCAATATGACACAGACAGCGTTTATTAGGATCGTACAGTCGTTCAGTGGTCAGCACCTGGATGTGCAGGTTAAATGGGTTGGCAATACTAAATTAGCCTACGGTGTCCAGGGACATGTAGGTTAAGCCATGATTAATGCGGAGATAGGGTGTGGGGCTAGGTCTGGGTGGAATGTTCTTTCGAGGTTCGGTGCAGACTCGATTGGCTGAATGGTACTTTCCGCACTGTAGGGATTCTATGTTTCGAGAAGAAAGGGCATGACGGACTTTAATCGGGTGTAAAGACATTTCAGAGGACACTGACGGGGTTTACTGTGATGGGATTTTATTCATAAGGGGATGGTGGAAAAGTGGGAACTGCTATCCCTGACACAGGGAATACCTATGGATGCTTTCCAGATGATGTGAGGTTTGGAGAGACTAAACAGGAGGAAAGTTCCCTGTTTCAAATGAACCAATATCTGGAAGTCAGACATTCAAAACCATCGATGAAAGATAAAGAAAGGATGGGAGCTGAATTTCTGTTACTCCGAAAAACCTTTTCCGAAATATTTTGAAAGACACACACGGAATGAATTTCACAGGGAGAGATAGAGGCTGTGTCCGGTTGAGGGGTCAGGGATGGGATGTGGTCGGGGGTAAGTGTGGAGAAGCAATCTCTAATTTGATTGACTTTAAATGTAACGAAATTTCGTGAACGTGTGCAGCTGAATAAGATTGAGTAAATAAAAAGGTCAGGGCTTTGGAAGATTTGGCATAATTTTCCACGTGAACAAGTATGAATGGAACTGAGCGGACATTGTTTTTAAATTGCAAAGCAAAGATATTGCATAATGAACTGTTGCTCGGAGACCAATTTCCAGCTTTCATAAAGTGCCTTAAAATGCGACCGTATCACCACAATAATATTTGTTCCATTTAGCACTCAGTGATCTCCACCCAGGAAACCCACGAACAAGACAGGTTGGTTTTTCAGTTTAACCCTCTGTTCTTCTCAGCAGCATTTTCTTTAAGCTGAAATAAATGAGGCCCAGCGTTGATTACAACATTAGACATTCCAATGAGATAACTCGAATTCATTTTCGATTATTGCAATGAACTGTGTGAGTTTACATTAAGTTGAATAAAGCAAAACGAGCAAAACAGTTTTCCCGGTATTTAACCCAGTTCAGGGTCACCCATATGAGAAAGGTCATGGCGTTAAAACACCACTTCATTTCACTCTCCAGAAATGCTTCTTCGCGTATTGAGTATTTGCAGGATTTGTGTTGACAACTGAGAAAGTTCCCCAGGACTCAACCCCAGAAATTGATCTTTTCCAAAAAAAAGACTATTTTGCTCAAACATGCTCTTTATCCTTGTCCTGCTGCTCCACGTCAATAAAAGCTGCTCCGGGTGAGGTTGTCTTACATTTACATCGAATGAAAGGAAACAAGAAAAATAAATAATGAGAGATCACAATCACAGATTTATCCAGTGGGATTGTTGATGAATATTTTAAACTAACACTCGACACAAGATTCTGATCAATATTTCAAAGAGTCCTCATTAAACTGGTGGAGAGACAGATGCTTGATGAACGTCGTGAACATCCTCGGACAAGGGCAACTATCTATGTGGAAAAATCCCATAGCCAAACTAAGGGCGCGCAACTCTGTGTCGTAATGGGCAGCGCATTAAACTTCTACAGAATTGGGATTCAAAGGTTGTGGGCTCAAGTCCCACCAAAGTTGACTTTTACTTTAGTTTCCAAATGAATCAATGATGTTCTGTGAAAACTGCTTAAACATCAGCTCCTGTCATCCGGATCCCTGCTGCTGATCAAAGGAAGTTCGTCACTTTCTCACGCAAGTTTTCAGTGAATAATTAGACCAGAAGTGACTGCTCATCCGACAAACCTGCATACTTGATGGAGAAGTACAACATAGCATTCCAGTTATACCTCTGATTTGTCACCTTGAATATATTTAGAGACCTATGCATTTCAGATCCCCAATGAGGGTTGTGAGGATGGGGTGGGAAAAATCTTTGAAGCTTCAAATTCGCCGTGACTTTCGAGAATGGCGAGTCAGTGGGATGGGTTGAATGTCCTCTTCCTGTTCCTATGTTGGTATCTTTCGGTGTTGTTTCAGGCAGAGAGTTTTCAACAATTGCTGAGAACATCTGAGTACTGCATAAATCCCTGCCGACCGCCATTCTGAGCTAATCCCAATTGCCCGCCCATGGTTACGTATTCCTCCATTTCCTGCCTGGTCATGAGTCTGTCTAAGTGCCTCTCAAATGTTGCTATCATGATGAAGACAATGATGAATCGACCCCATTGAATAACAAGTTCATCATTTTTACCCCAGTCCTCCCATAGCTGCAATGGGCAGCCCCTGTTGCAACTTCAGATCAGACAGTGGAGGATTCTCACATGCGCTCTATCAGACTGCATGCTTCTTCACACATGCTTCCAACTGGATACATGGAACACGTGGCCGTGTGAATATTGGAGATTCAGGGGTAGATTTCTCACTTACCGGACCAGAGTTTTGGCTGCGGTGCTGCAGATGATCATCTGATATTCTAAATCCAATTCTGGTCTCTTCTTATTCAATAACTTATACCGTTAAATTCAATTTATCTTTGTGTTCCATTCTCATGCATTCAGTTGTCATGGAAGTCTTAGAACGTGTCCTTTAATGAAGTAATGGTAAAGCTTGATGACAATGGGTGTAGTGTGGGTCCTGTCGTCTGTGTGAACTTGTCAAAGGAAGTTGGTGAAGTGTCGCTGAATAAAATTCTGTGAAGAAATTGCACGATGCCGTGAAAAGCCTCATGACAGCGGGAATGTAACTATTTTCTGTGAGGCATTGTTTTCCAGACTCGAGGAGAGTGCGCAGTGCTGTTCGCAGGAGTCAGTATTGGCACCAACCTCTCCTCTGGACAGATATTAATGAACCATAGTTGAGTACAAAGTGCACAGTTTCAAAATGCTAAATGATCAAAACTTGCAAAGAAACTAAACAGCGCAGAAAGCCACATGAACTGCTTTTTACCAATAAAATTTATCTTGCTGGACATTGGTCTGTGTTCTATTCCTGAGCCTTATGACACGATCAGGGCAACACGTGAGCAAGTGCAAAAAGGGAAATGAGTGCAGTGCCAGAGGTCATAGCGGGAGCAGCACCAGATACACGGTGAAGTTAATTTCCCGCAACAGGAACTCTTCCCAAACAGCAGACTGAGGTGAGAGAACTCAGAGTGAGGTGAAGCTTTGGAATTCGGTGCCTCAGAGACTGTGGAAGTCAGTTATCGAATCTGTTCAAGAATGCGACTGACAGATTTCTACAGAGTAAAATCATCAAGGGCTCAGGGGACAGTGGAGGAAAATGTTGAAGATGTACATTTCAATAATCAATGCAGTTTAGCGCTGTGCAATTAAGCAAGAACAACTTTGGAACCAGTCACAGGCAGTTTGCCAACCGTGAATGTATAACCAGAAATATGGAGGCAGTACAAAATGTGCCGCTCCAGTGGCGCAATCGGTCAGTGCGTGGTACTTACATGTCAGTATAGAGGAGTGTGCAATGCCGAAGTTGTAAATTCAAGCTTCACCTGGAGCAGTTTTAATTTGTCGTGTCTCGAGAGGGTAATGAGGAAAAGCAATTTTGAGTTTATGGGAAAATACCTGTTTCTGTGATTTGGAAAATGACTCAACGATCGATAAACATCCTGCAAATATTCGAAATGCAAAGAAATATCTGCGGAGAGAGAATAAAAGTGATTTTTTTCAACTTGACGTTTTTCACATGGCTGACTGCACTGAGTTAAATTGCGGGAAAAAAAAAATACTGTTTAACTCATTCCAAATTATTCAATTTGCTGAAAACTCGCACAGTTCATTGAAATAATCAAAAATGAAATTAGATTTATATCATTCAACTGTACAAATGGTACATTCAACTTTGGTCAGAATTTTTATCAGCTTTTAAAAAAAAGCGCCTGAGAAGAAGGAAGGGTTAAATATGCAAAAAGACATAGTCTTATTTGTGGATTTCTTGGATGGAGTTCAGAAAGTATGAAATTTACCTAACATCATCGGAATGTGCTCAAATCTTTAAGGCAACAGTTTAAAGCGGGAATTGCGTCTCTGAGCGACGGTTTCCTTCCAACTCGAGAGGGTCTAACTTTACTTTTTTTTATTTTAAAATGTTCAGCTCCATTTATTATGCTCCACGGAGACTGAACTGCCAATCTTATTCAGCTGCATGTGGAAAATAATTTTCTTTACACGTGAAGTCAAAGAAATTCTAAACTATATCCCACCCACCCACAGACTTTGTCTCACTGTTAACGCGCCTCCTTAGGCACCTACGGGTGCAGGTGCATAATTCTTTGAAGTTTACATCACATATAGACAGGGTGGTTAAACAGGCTTTTGGCGCCCTTGCTTTCATTGCTCAGTCGTTTGAATTTACAAGTTGGAAAGTTCTGTTGAGGTTGTACATGTCGTTGATGAGGCCTCTTCTGGAATACAGTGAGCAGTTTCGGTCGCACAGTTGTAGGGGACATATTATTAAGCTGGCGAGTGTTAGAAGAACTCTACCAAGATGTTGCCTGGTATGGAAGATTTGAGTTATAAAGAAAGGTTGGATAGACTTAGACTTTTTTCGCTGGCGCTTAGGAGAGGAGACCTGATAGAAGTTGATAAAATAATGAGACGTGTAGACAGTATTAATGGTATTAGTCTTTTCCCTCGGATGGGAGATTTCAAGACTAGGGGATATTTTTAAGTTGCGAGGAGATAGTTTTAAAAATAAACATGCGAGAGGCAGAACTTCGCAATGACTGTGAATAAAACGATTGCAAGTTCCAGAAGAGAAACATGTCGCAGAGAAACGGGTGACAGTGAAGCAGGCATGTGAGGACAAATGTGTTTCGTTTGCCAGTGAAATTCACCGCTTCGCAAAGTGGAGAACATTGAAGTGAGGCAGTGACGGCGATTATTTTTGCTGGTTATTCACCTTGTGAATGCTCTTTCCGCTGATATCCCTGTTAACATCATAAGTCGACAGGATGAAAGATGCAGCAATACGTGTGGAGCAGTGGTGAAATTGATACGGCGTCTGACTTTGAATTGGAAGATTGAAATGTTGTATCTTCCCTTTCTGGAATGAAGTTGACAGCTTTCCTACATTTGCAAATTGACAGTTGCTTCCGAAGCGGAATGTTTTCCCAGCGCTGCTTTTTTGTCAGATTCTGAGCAGCTGAAGTGATTGGATCGCTGGGTTTTGGAAATTTAAAGTTGCCCATGAGCAACATCGGTGTGGGACTATTTCAACTCACTGTCCATTTCATGTCTCAGCTCATGGCAACGGCTCCCATCGTCAGGGAAACTGCTTGTGTTCCACATAAAGCTACGTTTTGCCGGGGAACAGTGTGTACGGCGACAGAGCATGGACATGATGAATAAAGAGCGCATAAAATCCTAAGGCCTCTGTCACTCTCGGAGGATATATCTGTGTATCTCCCTCTGTGGCTTAACATGAGGATGATTACTTGAAGGGGCTTTAGCATAGTTTTATCATCTCAAACTTCAGTCCCATTCGTTGATTACAGGGATAATCTCATTGAAATTTGTACTCTAAAATTAAGAACACCAAAGGCGGTGGGAGAAACGCTGGGAACTGGGGATAGAATAGATGGATGCCTGAAGACACGCACTGACAAGATGGCCGAATGGTCTTTTTCCACACTACTAAAAACTCGAAGATGGGGACAAACTGATCTGCAGCCAAAATAAGCAAGAGAATGAAAAGGCTAAAGCAGTGTCATTGAGAAAAGATGGCAACAGCTAAATTGCTTTTCCTGGTGTTCTAGTGGTTAGAGTTCGGCGCTTTCAGCGCCGCCGTCCCAGTTCAATTCCGGATTAGGACACTTACGTTGAGTTAATTTTTCAAAGTTGCACCATCATGAAATTTATGGACCATGAGCAGCTGGAAGTTACTGGACAATTTTCTTTCAATCACAGTGGCTTCTTGGTTGAATCTTGTCACAATTTGACATGTAAAAAGCGGCAGACCTCTCGAAGTCAAACTCTGACAACATGTGACTGCTAAGTTGTAAAGTGCATGCCAGTTTCCAACAGGTCAGTTAAAATAAACACTGGATGCATCATCCATTACAAATGACAGGCTATTTGACGGATTACACTCCTAGCTAGTTAATTGGATTCACCCAGCTGATTTTACACCACATGGCCCAATTTGGCAAATTCGGCGTCAGCTGCTTCTGATCAGAACCTTTTCTATTCGTAGGTTTGATTGAAATGGGACCTCAAGTTACAGTTATGTAAACAAAAATTCATTGCTTGACACATGGTCCTATCATGTTATTATTCTTAGGTTGCAGTACAAGATGAAAATACAATCTGCGTGGGTTTCCTCTGGGTGCTCTGGTTTGCTCCCACAGTCCAAAGATGTACAGGGTCGGTGGATTGCCCATAGTGCCCAAGGATATTTAAGTTAGGTGGGTTAGACATGGGGAATGGGTCTGAGTTGGATGGTCCTTGGCGGGGCGGTGTGAACTTGTTGGGCCAAATGGCCTGTTTTCACGCTATAGGGATTCTGTGATTCTATGATACCCTCAACAGTAACCGTAGCAACAGAGATGTTTGAGAATTTGGTATTATCAAATTCAGAAATATGGAGTAAAATGCCCAGTCAGTGATAACCCCAACAGCTGCAATCCCTCAATTTCTGACATCCCATGGCTAACTGATGCCTCTCTTCTAAAGGAAAATACTGACTAATATGGAGAGATTATTAACACAGTCTCTTCAAAGATGAAATAACTTCCATTACACCGAGACTAATTGAACAACATCCTCATTCACATAACACCTGGCATATCCTGTACGTGGTTGTGACTGCTGAAAGGTTAATTGCATCACATTAGCAGCGCAAAAGCAGGCCATTTGGCTGAACTGCTCCATGCTGATCTTTACACCTCTCCCATCTTGCTTCAAACTCTTAATATGCCTCTTTGTGTCCCTTATGACATCTAACTTCCTCTCAAATACATCTGTGCTAATCTTCTCAACTAGTCCTGGTTGCAGCAGGTTCTGCAATCTGACTGCTCTGAGCAACAAAGCATCTCCTGAATTCTTTATTGGATTTATTCGTGACCATCTACATTTAAGGTGCAGTTTAGACTCCCCCTACATCCCCCATCAAGCAAAAAAAAACACAACAATATTGAAAGGCATGCTTTTCCCCTTTCATACAATTCCAAACATTTTGCACAGTGCAATTTTCCGTACTAACTTTTCGTCTCTTGTCAAAGTTGATCAAGCCATTCTGTAAGAGATAGACAGGGACAAAGAAAACTAATTCAATATGTACAAAGATCAAATAGTACTCCAAGATCATGAAATTTAAAAGATCAGAAGTGAAATACAAGCTCTGTAAACTTGGTTCCATTTTAGTATTTTATCGTCAAAGGTCAATCACAAATGGTGTAGACTGGTGTAGACACAATCAGAAGTCTCACGGCACCGGGTTACAGTCCAGTGGGTATATTTAAAATGACAAGCTTCCGAGTTCTGCTCCTTCATCATGATAAATTATTACTTTATTGCAACAGTACTTTCTACAAACAAAGAGGGCAATGAAACAAGGCTGATCGATGACATCAGAGTGTTGGAACCTCTACGTTGCAGTGACCACGGTGTGACTGAGTTTCACGTTTATTTTAAGGGAGGCCAGTTTGAATGTAAGACGAGCGTTTCATACCTAAATAAAGACAATGGTATGGCTTGAAGTGAGGGATGGCTGACATGAAGTGGAAGATTAAGTTAAGAAATTGTTCAGTGCAGACGCAATAGCAGAGTTTTAAGGAAATAATCCAGAATACACAAAAAAAGCCCTCCAGTGTGTCTTTGTCAGTTTTCCATCGGTTTTGAAGATGATCACGCGTATTTTCAGCCTGACTCTGATTTCACAATCCCATTGCTTCACAACACCCAGAAGGTAAGGGTCAGGTAAATGACACAACAGGTGCAAAAACCTCACGACACGCACAATAACAGATAAAGTGCTAAGGAAGCACGCAACACAATGAGATGCAGCGTACTTATTTACGTAAAAGGCTTTTATATATAATCCCTATTACGTAAAGACTTCCCTCACATTGGAAAAAAAAAATGAATTTCCGACTGTGTAACTCTGTTGAACAGCTAAATATTTACCTCGATACAGCACGACGCTGTGAGGCAGTGACATACTACCTTGTGTAACAGCGTGGTCGAGTGAAAGCATGCTGCCCACCAACCAGAACTCAATACATCAGAGTTTTCCAACGTTCTGAAAAATGTATTTACTGCTCCTATCGTCACCTGCTACCCTATATCACCTGAGCTTCCCGCTTCCAGTAAACACTTCAAACCCGCACAAATCTATCATATATTTCACATAGCTTTTGCACCCAACTAAACTGTCACGGGTATAATGAACCGATTGGCCTTCTCTGGCTCTCTCACTGTGGCATGACCTCAATGGTAAAGTGCATTGTGTCTGATCCACAGAATACCCTGCAGTATTTCCCCACGCCGATTCAGACAGCGCCATCCTCCCTGTGACATGTACATGTTGTGTAATATTTTGTCGTGCAATGTGTCCCGCTGTGTCAATATCACGTTTGTCTAACTTCCCACATTCTGCTGGTCAAACAGTGATTTCACTCAGAATCACAAATTTAGCACAGTGCAGATGGAGGCCATGCAGCACACCTGAGCTCTGCCGGTTCTCCACAATAAGGAAATGGGTCATTCTCTTGACTACTTCCTGCAACTCTGCACGTTGCTACCTTTAACGTAACCATCGAATTCGTTTTTCAATAACTCGATTGAACCTCACTCTTTGTCGCAATCAGTGCTTACAATGATTACAGACTCTAACCACTCCCTGTGTGAAAACATTTTACCTGATGTAATTTTTGCTTTTTCAAATGAACCTCTGCCTAATCACTCTCGATCCTCCCATGCATGGGCACATTTTGTCCTTATTGATTCTGTGTAGACCCTTCATGACTTGGAAATCTTCAATCAGACCAGCTTTCAACCTTCCAGCCTATCTTCATCGCTGACATTCCACATACGCGGCACCTTTCACGTGCACTTTTTCAGCATTGTCTACAGTCAAATAGCGTCTCTGCTTTCGGAGGTTTCCCGCCCAAATCTTTGTGATAATCCAGATGGAGGATTTATTCAACATAAGATTGCATGGGTTAACCTCCTGAACCCCTTATTTTCATTTTCAACACGCGCCATGTTTGCTACAATGACACCTCTGGTGCCGAAGCTCACTCCTGTTTCAAGAATTCCGACTTCATGAGGTGCAGCTCTTTTTTTCGAAAAGCTGATCAAGCGACCTAGCAAAACTAAGAGCTTGCCTGGCATTTGAATCCGGGACCACTCACAAGCTCATTGAATACAAATCCCCAAGCAAGAATCATACTTCGCGACCAATGAGCCAGTAAAACCCTTGCATTTCCAGCGTGGAACCAGGTGTGAAGCAGAATTCAGTTTCTAGAACATCTTTTCATTCTGTGTCTCTGCTCCCGAGACAGTATTGTTAGTCCCTTACCCTGGGACCGAGCACTCTCCACTGGTGGATTATGAAACCATTTTCTTCCACTTGCAAGCAGTGCTGGGGGAGGGAAGCATGCATGCCCACTTCTGATCTCTCAAACACTTGCTTTATTCGCATGAGCCGGAAATTAGCAACTTTGGTTGCGAACTTCCTCCAAATGTCTGTTTTCCAAGACAGAGACAAAGAAAGATGCCCAATTGCTGGGAAAGAGAGAAGTGGACCCTGGAGACTCTTCCGTCAGTTCTATTTGTGCTGCCTATTTGGTGTTCAGGATTCGTCTTCATACAGCAATCCTGCAGAAAGACTTTTGCAACGCGGGATCAGTTTGTTTGCTGTGGTTGGGCAACAGTTAACATCTGACACTAACAGTCTCAGATTAAGAAAATCCGAGTGAAACTCTCACTCATGGCATCGTTCCCCTGCCAAAGGAAGCCGTTCAATTCATCGAGCCCACGGCGACTCCCTGTCGCTTGTATCTCTCTGTCCTTTTTTTTTTCAGGAACAGTGATATCCGTCCGAATAATGGTGTCTGTGTCGTGATGCTGTCTTCGATGGGCTGATCTTTGAGTTGATTTGATTCGATTTATGACTGTCATGGTCCTCTTGTTGTTCACCACTCCCCGTATCACATGAAAGACGTTGCTGCCTGAAACAGTGTGCGGAATTATGGCAGGGCGCCCTGTGCATCGAACACGCTGCAACTAATGTGTTTCACTGGCTTTTTATGGAGGTTTCATTCAACGTCGGATGGCATGGGCAAACATCATAAGGCATGTTTTGTGTTTTGCTTTGCTCTGTTGGCCGCAATGGCACCTCTGCCTCATCCTTCCTTCGGGAAGTCCGAACTCATTGAACACAGACTCTTTTTCGGAAAGCTGATTGGCAATTTGGCAAAACCGAAAACCAGCTATCAGGGCTCGGCCAGGAATTGAAGCCGGGATCTCTCACATATCCACAACGTACAATCCCCAAAGCGAGAATCATGCCCCTGGACCAACGAGCCATTTTCCGATTTCTCGGCTCAGCTCTGAACCAGCTGGAACTTTTTCAGTGTGAAGTACATTTCACCTTGCTCCTGGGATCCAATGCAGCAAAGAATTTCAAGAACATCTTCTGATTCTGTCTCCCTGCACTCAACACAGTGTATAAAATTCAGGCTCACTGTGAACGTGGAGGGGGCTGTCACACTGTGGTTTCTGCACCTGCTGTTGAATAAAGATCACTGTAACTGCGTGGAATGAGAGGAAAGGAATTGTTGTTTTTTGGAAGCATTACCTTATGAAGTCACTGTCACTCTGTTATAACAGAAGAGGAGCTGGAATCTCCTGATCGATTGAATCATGAATTTAGGTGTTTATAGATTAAGTGGTAAAATATCAGGATAATGATATTAACACTGCGCTATCACCAACTGAACGAATCGGGTGCCCAGAGGGAGGCGGCTGTGTTTTAACCCCATGATGAACAGTTATGTTTTACTTCTCGCACTGGGGAGCTGAGAATTTACCCAAACAATGCACAACACATACTTGACCCATTGTTACCATGTAAAATTGAGAGGGAATCTTTGAGAGCAATCTAAAACAACAGGAAAGAAGATTTCAGGTCAACATGCATCAGCACCAACAACCTCCGTCGTAGTATAGGGTTTAAGGGAACTTATTGGCATATGAACAGCGTGCGCAGGATGTGAGTTAAAGACGCAACGATCTGATCTGGAAACAGATGCGCAAACTTTACATCACAAGCTCACACGTGCACTGCTGCTGTACAGGATTCAGGGAAGTGATCGAAACATAATAATTTTAAACTATAATTAGCAAAGGAGGTCAAAGGGTAGTGCTAATTCTCTGTTAAATCACCACAACGCCTCTGTCTCTCTTCATTCCTCTTCTTTCTCTCTCTGCCTGTCTATCTGTCCCTGTGTTTCCTCCATTCCGCTCTTCTTTACTTCATTGTCCTCACTTTTCTTTCCTCCTCCTCTACCTTTTTCCCTCGTACATCATGCTCCGAATTTGCCGGACACCGGGAAGATATGTCACAGGGCGAATCCAGGACTTATTCTGGACACTTTTTCAAATGCAACGAGAGAGAAATGATCTGAGAGAGAAGAAACAACTGATGAGACTCTAGTCCCTCCTTTAGATATTCTTCAGTAAATTCAGCCGCCAAGGATAAATATTTTTCCAATTTCACGAAGAAAACCCACCATGAGTATCAATAATAAAAATAAAGAATCCCAAGAGTAGTTTAATTTGAGGCCAGACACGGAAGTGTCTGAGATGGCAATGTAGAAATAAAAATACCTGGAGATGTAATTACACTTCATTGAATGATTCAGTACCACGTGACCAACAACTATTTCATATTCATGTGCAAGGAGCCAGCATCATCATTGCGTCACAATAGTTGAAGGCCATCGCCGCTCATGCCATAAGACGTCATGGTGCAGCTGGAAGCCCCGGGGAGAGTTTATTAAAGAAAGCTCACTGAGGACAGACTGTCCTGTGGTGGGAAACATTTGGATGGCCAACCGAAATCATTTAATGCGCGACAAAATCTCCAAATTGAACAAGTTCGAGGCATCCTCCTTTCTTCTCACTTAAATTTCAGCACCCATCAAGCTAGATAATGATGACTGTGGGCAGTTGATTGAAGTCCGAAATGATGAGACACGATGTCAAAGCCATTTAAATAGAACAGCCCCGCCCCCCAGCTTTGAATTATAAACTCATTGCTTGATCACCCGACCAATGCCTTAAGTAAAGAAGTTCACATGAAATCACAGCCTGATTACAGCAAAGACTGTTCCTATGTCTCCATGATGAATACCACACCCTTTATTTTGGAACAGTAAAACTGATAGAGGAAAATTGTCATTTTGGTAGTTGCAATATGAGGTCTGAACTGGCTGACACCTGGTTTCCTGAATCTTACAGTTTGTTTCACATCAGTATCTGTATTGCATTTAGTCAGCACGTTCAGCTGTAAACCAAAAAAAAATAAAGAACTGTGGATGCTGTAAATCAGGAACAAAAATCAGGACTGTTCTGAGGAAGGGTCACCGGGCCAGAAACGTTAACTCTGTTTTTGCCTTCACAGCTGCTGCCAGACCTGCTGAGCTTTTTCAGAAGCTTTGTTTTTGCCGTTGTTAACCAATATATCTTGTGAGCTGAAATTTTCACTGTTTCCGGGTCGCACATTTCCGACCCGTCAATGAGCTGTTCGAAAATATTCTCCAATCATTGAACATTCTGCAGATATCCAGTACATTCAGGCCCAGGAATCTTACAACAATATTCTTTCAAACTCAACATGAAAAAAAAACCGAACGTACACCTATACATAATTTGTGAGAAATCTACGGAGCTCTCGGTTTAAATCAAAACCACAAGCACAAGACAATCAATATTCTAAACCTACACACTCCAATTATCTTCTACCAGCGACAAGCAACAACTGCGGCTTCTTTGAAGTCTCATTCTGCTACTTTTGATCGTCCAGACCCCCGCATGGATGCCGAATCTGAGTTCTAGCTCTGTTTGCAGTCGGTCCCATTTTGCACGGCGATAGTGCCATGTAACGCAATGGGTGGCATGCACAACGTGAAGGCAAAATATCGTCCCCTCAAGAATTACATTTTGATCACCTCCTGCAATTACTGTCATGGACAGATGTGTCTGCTGAGGACAGATTGGTGAGGATGAGATCAAGCACGTTTTCCCTCTTCTTGGTTGTCTCACCACCTGCTTGACCAATTGAACAACTATGATTCAGGGATAGGAGGAACTGCAGATGCTGGAGAATCTGAGATAACAAGGTATAGAGCTGAATGAACACAGCAGGCCAAGCAGCATCAGAGGAGCAGGAAAGCTGACGTTTCCGGCCCACACCCTTCTTTACAAAATCCTGACGAGTCAGCATTCCTGCTCCTCTGATGCTGCTTGGCCTGCTGTGTTCATCCAGCTCTACACCTTGTTATCTCTTAACTATGCTTTGGGATCTGACCAGCTGCTGCCGAGCCACTCTTAATGATGGACATTGAAATCGCCAATGCAGAGTTCATTCTTACCAGCCTCAGTATACCATCCAAACGCTGTTCAACATGGAAGACTACGGATTCATCAGCCGAGAGAGAACAGTAGGCGGGAATCAGCAGCGGTTTCCTTGTCCACGTTAAACTGGATGCCCTGAGACTGAATGGGATCAGGATGCCATGTTGAGAAGTCCAAGTTCATTTCCTCGAACATGTCACATTGTGCCAGCACCTATGCTGAGTCTGTCATGAAGGTGGAACAGGACATATCCATGGATGGGGATGGTGAATCTGGGACATTGTCCATACGACATGATTCCGTGAGTTTCAGATTGATTGTCATTTTACAAGAAAAACAACTGCCCTTTGCCAATTTTCCACTTAAAAATAGAGTCTGTGACATTCATTGTGGATACATGGGAACAGTCTGATCCCACCCCCTGCAGAGACATCCGTTTCACCGGGAAACAGCTCTCCTGAACCCCGGACCATCTCTCTTCGAACCTTTCCACTTTTTGTCTGTTCCCAAGTATCTGATTGCACTGCCGCAGAGATCCTGTTTGAATTCCTGATCTTTTCGAAAAATCCAGATTATTTCAACGTCTTAGATCGGGTAATGACACCGTGAACATCAGAGTCAATGCTCCAGTGTCATAAAGATGGGGAAGATGTCTTGACTGGCTCTGCTCATGAAAACCGTTCACCCTTCACTCTCCCCCGAGTCTGGTTCACAAAGAGCTTTGAAAGATTCCCGAAGCTGGAGACTGGGTTTTCTATGTTGTTTCCTTCCCATGTTTCGCCTCCCAACTAACAAATTTCGCGTTGTTTTTCATGTTATGGGTGGGGTTGGGCAGTTTGATTGAGCTGATAGTGAGAAATTCTTTCCACTGACCAGGGTGAGTAACAGTTCGATTCCGTCTTCTCCGAATGTGAGATTTTCACTGCAAAGTCCCTTGGGGATCTCAGACAGTCTTAGATTTCATAATGAACCACGTTCACACACTCCCAAAGACTTTCGTGAGAAGAGAGGACACAGATCAGATAACAAGGGCTCAAGTGGGATTGGAACGCGGGACTTCTCACAGCCTCATCAACGACCCTCACACCTCTACACCAACGAAAAGTTTCATCGAGCATCAGCTTTCTGTTGTCATCTAGTTGACCCTCATACAGTGATCTTTGGATGTTGGAGACCGGTTTCAAGTTCTATATGCTCCAGAGGTGTGTAATAACATCTTTGAACAGGCTGCTTACATTTAAAAAATCTCAGTTCGGGCAGTGAAAGCAACAATGAACAGTTTTTTTTTCTTTCCCATTCTGCCCCTGCTCCTGGGCTGATGCTATTTGCTCCTTTCCATGAGCACCGGGCTGTCTTCAATGGCAGATTGATCAAACTATTTCCCTCCACGGGCAGGCAGTGCTTGGGGATGGTATACGTTTCGCACTCCTTCTTGAACACTGGAAGGGTGAAGAAGCAGAAGAGGCAGAATCAGACGTCAGGAAATTATAAACGACGATTGGGAACTTTCATCAAGTGACATTAATTAGAGACAGAGAGAAGGATGCAGAGCTGCTGGAAAAGAGAGAAATCGCAACTGGAGACTTTTCCCTTTAGAAACTTAATATGGGATCTTTCTGTGCAGCCTGTTTGGTTTTCAGGATTCAACTTCACACAGCAATCTTGCAGAAATTATTTTGCAACGCGGACGTCGGTTTCTTTGTTACGACCGGGCAGGGGTTAATATCTGACACCAACCGTCCCATATTAAGAGAATCCAAGTGAAACACTTGCTCACTCAGAGTCATCCCCAACGTCCCTGAGCTGCGGAGCTGCAGACAGTTCAACGCGGAAGGCAGGATTAAAAACGAGCCATTGTTTTTAACTCGCCTTCTCTGTCACAGAGGCAGTGAACAAAATCAGAAGTCACACGACACCAGGTTATAGTCCAACACGTTTATGTGAAATCACACGCTTTCGAAGCGCTGCTCCTCCATCAGGTGAAGTGACACTTTTCACGGGCATCTCCACATCACAGAGACAGGGAGAGTGACGTCATAAACCCATGGCGTCATTCCCGTACAGGAAGAAGCCGTTCAGCCCGTCGAGTCCAAGGCAATTCTCTGTCACTTGGATCTCTCCGTGCTTATTCATAATCGGTAATGTACGTCCTAATAATGGTGAACTGTATCTGTGCCGTGATGCTGTCTCCGATCCTCTTGTCATTCACAACTTTTCATTTCACCTGAAGGACGCGACTTTCTGCAACAGCGTGGGGAATTACTACAGGATGTCCTTCGCATGTAAAACACTACAACTGATATTTTCAAATTCAACACTTTCTTCCTGCAATCTCAGAGAACAGTTTTAACAAATAAGACCATCGCAGACCGACACAGAACAGGAGAAAGCTATTCAGTCCTTCAGACGCGTGTCACCTCACTTGCGTAAATTTGGCCCATATATCAATATGAGATATTTATTTCAGATGCACTGACTTACGGGAAGCAGATCAAAACACATCAAAATGAAGACATCTGATTTCAATGAGATCGAGTTCAGTCTGAGATCCCTGAGAATGTTCGCAGTGAATATATCATGCGCGGGGAAGAAGGAAGCAAGTTTTAAACAACCGCTACCCGTAGTCAACAGACATCACCAACGGTGGTGAAAAGTCATCTGTAAGTGCAACTCTCTTTATCTTTAATGTTCTAAAATCCCATTTACCTGTTTACTGATCCTCACCTGTGGAAAAAGTCTCTTACTGTCTCGCGCCATGAAATCTCCATTTAACCTTCTTTGCTCTAAACAGAACAATCCCGGCCTTTTGAATATCTCCACAAATCTGAATTCCTTCAGCCCCGGCCATGATGAAGCCTGAAGATTGCGACGAGATTTTGGGAACAAAAATTCAGTTGGTAGGTGGAAACATGGAAAGAAAACGAAACAGAAACCCAATCTCCAGCTTCACGAATCTTTGAAAACATTCTGTGATCCAAGTGGAAACAAATGATATAATAATCCATCAGTGGAGCGAACCCAGTGCCAGGAGAAGGAGCAAACAGCACCATCGCGGGAGCAGGGAGACAGATTGAGAAGAAAATATTCTTGAAATTCTTTGCTGCTTCGAATTCCCCGAATAAAGTGGAATGTACTTCACTTGGAAAGGGGTGCGCCCTTACCAGATGGCTTGGTGGTATAGGGGTATGATGCTTCCTTCGGGTCTTATATGCTGCGGACATACGAGAGGTCCCGCGGTCAAATCCCTGACGAGCTCAGATTTTGTAACTTCACTCTTACTAAACTACCCGACCAGCTTTCTGGAAAATGAGGCTGGTCGAACACTTGTTCAAAGCGAAAAAGAGTATTTCCAGATGTTTGCTGCGCAATCTGAATGATTCCAGAGATCGCCAGAACTGGAGACAGAATCGCTAAAGTGTGGAGCTGGAAGAACACAGCAGATCAAGCAGTGTAATAGGAGAGCTGAAGTTTTGGGCCAAGACCATTCATCAGAACGAATTCTCTGCTGAATTATGTATGTGTGAAAGTTCAGGAAGCTGGTCCGGAAAGTGATTGGAGACAGTGCTGAACAGGTTCGCGTGAATGGTGACGTGTGTGAAGAATATCAGCAAGAAAGATAGATTGGAAAGTTGAGATAGTTCTCCTTGGAGAACGGAAAAGTGGCCTGATTAAAGCTTTCCAAGTTGTGAGGGGTATAAACAGAGGAAATCAGGGGGTGAAAATGCCCACAAACCTGTAAAGATTGAGACCGATTAGGCAGAGATTTAAAGTCATGAGGAAAAGAAGTAAGAATTACATGACAAAGAACGTTATTATTCAACGACTAAGTGGATGTGTAAATCCCTGTCTGACTGCGACAAAGAGGCAGATTCATGCCACACAAAAGGGAATTCGATGGTTCTGTTAAAAGTCGCAATATGCAGAGTTACAGGAAAAAGGCAAGAGAATGACATTGAAACAGACACTCATGTACTTATTGCGGAGACCCGGTGCACCCACAGCTGAGGCGAGCGACATGACCTCCGTCTGCGTTTTGGCAAATTTTGTGATTCTGAGTGGAATCACAGCTCGACCACCAGAATGTGGGAACTTAGACAAAGGTAATATTTACACAAGCGCGACACTTTTGAATGGCTGAATATTACATAACAACAGTGAAGATCTTTTGACATCATTCTTTAAGGTACAGGGCACACACTGGAAGAAAAGCTGAAGACTTGTTGAAAAAGTCACACGCTAGAGCAACAGAGTGGCGCAGCGGGAGCGTGCGAGGCCCATATTTCGGAGATCGAAAATCCGAAAACATTGGCTGCTATTTGCTACAGGCATGTGGGATTCTGTGCTTTGATCAGTTTTCCGCTTCCCATAGCTTCATGCGTCTGAAATAAATATCTCATATTGATACACTGGCCAAGCTTACACAAGGGAGGTGACATGCTTGTGAAGGTCTTCTGCTGTTCTCTGTCGTCTGCTCTGAACTGAATTGTAAAACCTCTTATCTGAGATGGGAATAAACTGGGGAAGTTGAAACACATCAGGTGCAGTTTTTTTCCATGCCTGGCAGTAATTCTGCACTCTGTTTCAAATGTGAATGTTGAGAGGATCAGCATGTCGGAGGCAACATCGGAAGGCACAGTGGTTCAGTGGTTCAGTGGTTAGCACTGTTGCCTCACAGTGCCACAGACCCAGCTTCAATTCTGCCGTCGGGTGACTGTCAATGTGGAGTTTGCATATTCTCCCCGCTTCCTGCGGGTGCTCTGGTTTCCTCCCACAGTCCAAAGATGTGCAGGTGAGGTGGATTGGCCGGGCTAAATTTCATGTAGTGTTCGGCGATGCATGGGTTGTGGGAGCTATGGGGTTGGGTGGGATGCTTCGAGGTGCAGTGTGGACTTGTTGGGACGAAGGGTCTGTTTACACATTGTAGGGATTCTATGAGCATTACGCTGCAGACACCACTATTAGGGAGATATATCACCGATACTTCAGAGAAATACAATCGACAGAGAGTCGCCGTGGCTCGATGGGCTGAATGGCCATGGGTTTATGACGTCACTCTCCCTGCCTTTGTGAGGGAGAAACAATGGCTCATTTTTAACCCCCCTTTCCGCGTTGTACCGTTTGCAGACACGCAACTCAGGGACGTTGGGGACTTCTCTCAGTGACTGAGTGTTTCACTCGGATTCTCTAATCAGGGAACGTTGGCGCCAGAAATTAACTCCCACTCTGGAGGCAGCAAAGAAACTGAAGCCCGCGTTGCAAAACTTTTCTGCAGCATTGCAGTTTGAAGACGAATTCTGAGCATCAAACAGGCTGCACAAAAACAAATTCGTATTAATTTACCCGAAGGAAGAGTGTCATGTGTCCGTTTCTTTCCCGCCAGCTCATTATCTTCCTATCCCTCAGATAACAGACTCCTCCCACCCTAAATAATTGAGAGGGAGCAGTAGAGCGAATGAGCTTCGCCCTCCTCCAGCACTGCCAGCAAGGAGAAAAACAATAGTTTAATATTCCGCCAAATGAGGGAGCCCGGTCCTGGGGGAATGGACAAATAGCACCGTCCAGGGAGCGGGGAGACAAAATGAGACGATGATGCTGTGGAAAATGTTTGATACTTGGAATTCCTGGAGAAATGTGAGATGTGTTTCACGCTCAGCGAGTCTCACCTGGTCCAAGAATGGCCTGTCTGACCTGGTGATGGTTCGTTGGTCTCAGGGTATGACACTTGGTTTGGGTCTTGTACCGTGTAGTACTGTAAGATGTCCTAGTTTTAAGTCCTCATGTCTTGCCTTCAGTTTTACCAAAATGTCCAATCTATTTTCTCGAAAATCAGTTTCGTTAAAAAGAGGTCGAACTGCATGATTTTGGGATAGGGCAGAGGTACAATTGCAGCAAAGACGGAAAAGGGATACAGTTGTTCAAAGGGACAACGAGAGTTTCAGGATGTTCGCGGAGACAATCTGACTCTTGATGATTCCTTCAGCTGCAATATTGCTCAATTGTGCATGCGAAACTTCAGAAAGCAGTGACGTGAAGTGATTGGAGATAGCACGAAAGAGGTTCATGTGAATGGCAGACAAAGAGGAGACTGGAAGAACATAGCAGGCCGGGCAACATCAAGAGAATTGCATCTGGAAGCATTGAAGGTGTTGGCAGCGTGGAGCATCGAAGGTAGTTCCAAATTTTAAAGCTTTTAAATGTACCTGTCCGTCAGCAATGAAGATAGAATGGAAAGTTGAGACAGTTCTCCTTGGGGAGCAGAAGATTGAAAGCTGGTCTGCTTGAAGCTTTCCAAGTCACGACGGTTCGAAACAAAGAAATAATGGCGTGAAAATGCGCCCATGCCATGCCTGAAAGGATGAAGGACAATTCGGCAGAGATTTAAAGCCATTATAACAAGAAGCAAAAGTGACATGAGGAAGAACGTTTTCACACAAGGAGTGGTTAGGATTGGTAAATCATTTTCTGACAGTGCCAGAGAGACAGATTCAATCGACACAAAACGGTATTCGTTATGTTAAAAGTAACAAATCACTTAATCTCTACTGTGTGAAAACTGGCCCTTTGGCCCAACAAGTCCACATCGCACCACAGAGCATCCCACACAGTCCTATCCCCCTATAACCCACCGAATGTACACATCCCTGAACACTATGGGTAATTTCACCATGGCCATCCACGTAGCCTGCATATCTTTGGACGATAGGATGAAACCGGAGCACCCGGAGGAAACCCACGCAGACATGGGGAGAATGTGCAAACTCCACACAGACAGTCGCCCGAGGATGGGATCCACCCCGAGTCCCGGGTGTTGTGAGGCAGCAGTGCAAACCACTGAGCCAGCGTGCCGCCCAAAACGTAGCGTCACAGTGAGAAGGCAAAAGAAAGATACTAAAAGAGACAAGCATTTGCCTATTGTGGAGATGGGGCACAGCTAAGGGAGACTGCATAGCCTCCGTGTGTGTTGTGGCAAATTTTGTGATTCTGAGTGAAATCGTAGTTCGACTAAGAGAATGTGGGAACTCAGGCTACAGTCATGTTTACACAGCCATAACGCATCTGTACAACAGAACAAAAATGAAGATCGTTTGAAGTCACAATCGAAGGAACATGCCGCACTCCAGATGAAAACCTGAATACTTGCCTGAAAAAGTATAGCTAATGAAGCTAGCCGAGTGGTGCAGCGGAAGTGTGCTGGCCCTATACCGCCGAGGGCGATGAATCGAAACCGTCTTCCGATAATTGCTGCATGCATATATTGTGTTTGATAGTGAGCTGTGTCGTGTAGTTTTTAATCAGCTTCTTGCACCTGAAATAAATATCTCATATTAAAGCACTGCATAAGTTTACACAGGTGAAGTGAATCGCTTGTGATAGTGTGAATCCTGGTCTCGGTCGGTCTGCTATGAGATGATTCGTGAAGCCTCCTCTCTGGGATGACTTGCAGTGTGCGCCGGTGCCTGGCAGTAATTCCCACGCTGATTCAGATGTGAATGACAAAACGATCCGGATGTCAGAGACAGCTTTATGAGGACAAATATCACCGATTGTGAAGAGCCACAGAACGATACAAGCGACAGAGAGTCGCTGCGGAAGCGCAGGGCTAAATGGCTTCTTTCTGCACGGGAATGACGCCATGGGTTTATGACGTCACTCTCCCTGTCTCTGTGACGGAGCGGGTGAGGGAGAAACAATGGCTCATTATTAACCCTCCCTTCCGCGTTGTACTATCTGCAGTCCTGCAACTCAGGGCCGTTGGGGACGTCTCTCAGTGAGTGAGTGTTTCACTTCGATTCTCTAAATCTGGGACTGTTGATGTCAGATATTAACATCTGGCCTGGAGGTCGTAAATGAATGGACGCACGCGTTGCTGAGATGTTTTTTGCAGGATTACTGTGTGCAGGCAAGTCCTGAAAACCAAACAGGCTGCACATAAAAATCTCATTTTAAGTTGCTGAAGGCACGAATCTCCAGTTTTGTGTTCTCTCTTTCCCAGCAGCTCTTCAAGCTTCTGTCTGTCTCTGGTAAATGTCATTTGATGAAAGTTTCAAATCGCTGTATATAATTTGCTGCACAAGCCTGATTCTACCCCTTCTGCTCCTTCCCTCTTCCAGGCTTTGAGAAGGAGCTACAGAGCTTATGTCATCCCCCAACACTGCCTGCCCATGCAGAGAAATGGTTTAATGCATCTGCCAATGGAGAGAACCCTGTCCCAGGGGAAGATACAGTAGCACCGTCCCGGGAACAGGGAGACAGACTGAAAAGAAGATGTTCATTGCTACTTTCATTGCCCGAAGCAAGCTGGAGCAGATAGAACTTGAAATCTGGTCTCTTAAAACTGTCTGAGTGACCCCTGATTTATTGTGAAGTAGGACTTCACGAGGCTGGGTCATTGGTCTCGTGGTCTGATTCTCGCTTCAAGTAAATATCGAGGGTGCGAGATGTTGCAGGTTTAAATTCTGCATGAGCCCTTGCTGCCTTTGACATGTGATTTTTTAAATCTTCGGGAGACCATGAAGGTGGTTCTTTATGAAATCCATTTCGGTCTATGATCCTAAAGCGTGTTTGCTGTGAATATATCACATGCATCCACTTCACCTGACGACGAAGACATGTTCTGTAACGTTGTGATTTCAGATAAACTCTTTGGACTATAACCTGATGTCGTGTGACTTACGATTTTATATCACACTCAGAGGAAGAGGAATCAAGTTTTAAACAACGTCTGCCCATGGTAAACTGGCTTCCTCCCAGGTGTTGACAAGCACTATATAGATGCAAATATGGCTCCTTTAAGAGTCCTTACATCCAATATTTTGTTTATTGACACTGGTCATTGGAAGAATCTATCACTATCAGCTTAATCAAACTGCCCATCCCACCGGGGCTACTCACCCCGAACATTATTCAGCAGCGCCAAAATTGTCAGTTGGTCGGTGGAAACATGGAAAAGAAACAAAACAGATAACCCAGTCTCCAGCTTCGTAAATCTTTCTAAACATTTTGTGAACCAGACTCTGGGGAAAGTGAAGGGTGAAATTCCCGATTGAGCAGGGCCAGTCAAGGCAGCTTTCCCTTCTTTAAGATGCCGGGACAGTGACTCTGGTGTTCTCGGTGTCATTACCTGATCTGAGACATTGAAACGATCAGAATTCAAAATAAAGTTCAATAATTCAAATAGAATCTCGGATTTGGCACAATCAGATACTTGGGAACAGGCAAATATCACAAAGGCTCCAAGGGAGATGGCCCCAGTTTCCGGAGATCTGGTTCCTGGTGACACAAATGTCTCGGCAGTGGTGGGGTCAGACTGTTTCCGTGTCTTCACAACAAACGTTCCAAATTTTATTTGGAAAAATAAAACTGGCAAAGGACAGTGTGCGATTCTTGTCAAATCACAATATCAATCTGAAATCTCATTGCCTATCCCTAATTAAACTAAAATGGAGGCGATGGGCCACTTGCTTGAACTTCTTAGCAAGTAAATACAGCTATTATGCCATTAGGGAGGGAATTCCTGGGTTCAGACCGATGCGACACTGAAGGTGTATTTCCAACTCAAAATTGTGAGATGCTTGGAGGGGGACATACGGACATCCTCATATCTCAGTTCACAGTAACGGTTCTCATTGCCTGGAGAAGTCACTTGTGATCCACCTAAAGCTCCCTTTTGTCAGAGAAACTAGTATCGGACTGAAAGCGGACGCCAAGCGCATGGAATGGGTGTAATCCTGAGGCGTCTGTCACCGGCGGGGGTCTGTCTATCTGTCTCCCTGTGTGGTTAAAAATCAGGATGACTTCCTCAATGGGGTAGTAAAGCAGTTTTACGATCTCCAACCTCAGTCCCATTCGCTCATTACAAGGATTATCTCATTGACATTTGTCCCTGAAACTTCAGAACACACAAGGACATGGGCCAAAATGCTGGAAACTGGGAGTAGAATAGATGGATGTCTGATGAGCTGCATTGACACGATGCGCCGAATTGTCCTTTACCACGCTGTAAAAACTGGAGGACAGGGAGAAACTGATAGACAGACAAAATGATCAAGAACAAAAAGGCAAAAGCAATGTAATTGAGAAAAGATACAAGCACTTCGGGCACCTTCTCCTTTTGTCTCGTGGTTCGGATTTGGTTCTCTCAATGCCGTGGTCTGTGATTCACAGTCAGGGAATTGGAGGTCTTCTCTGCTAATTCATCGTGATGACAGCATTGCCGAATGATTTTCAGAAGCAGGAAAGGAGCTGCAAGGTCACCTACTTTGTCCCAAACGATAAAAATCGAAAGAAATGCACAAGCTGTGAATCAGGAATAAAAACAGATGTTGCTGGAAAAGCTAAGCAGGTCTGGCAGCATCTTTGAAGAAAAAAAAAATCAGAGTGACGTTTCGGGTTCAGTAACCCTTCCAGTTGTAAGGAAGTGTCATCGGACCCGAAACGTTAACTCTCATTTTTTCTTCACCAATGCTGCCAGACCTGCTGAGCTTTTCCAGCAACTTCTGTTTTTGTCCCAAACGATATTCAAGGTAACATATAACTAAGAACCGCGGATGCGGGAAATCTGAGATAAAAACAGGAATTGACAGAGAAACCCAGCTGGCCTGATAGCATCTGAGGAGAGAAACAGAGTCACCGCTTCAGGTCCACTAAACGTTCGTCAGAACTCGGTTAGCTGTGCAATTCTATATTATAATGCCGGGGATATTATCACTTTTATATGTTGAATCGGCGTATTTATCACAATATCTCTTGAGTTTCCAACCGTTGACTTTACAACTTTAAAAAAACGTTACCGGCTCTAATGCTGCTGCCGTCGCCCTGAAGTGGTGAAAGGCTTGGCATAAATGGTTGACTTTTTCTTTTCCTTTCAGTTAGTTAGCGGCCATGTCGAATGAAGAATTGATCCTTTGAATTGGTCTACCTCAAGATGTTTCTCTATTTGTCTGTCTTTGTGTATCCAACTCACCACTTTCACATTTTCCGACTCCAAGTCTGTCCATATCCCTCATTTCCTATTTCTTCTGTATGAAAAGTATGAAAGTTGGAAAATGTTTGAGAGTGGCGATGCTGAGAGTCTTTTTCACTCTGGCTGTAGCGTCTAGATGTGGACTAATATTCTTCGGATAACATGCCTGTCACTTAGGCCTGAGGTAAGGAGACATTTTTTCCCTCAAAATAGAATGAGCTGTGAGAGTTCGAGATAGAATTTCTAATCCACCTAAAAATAAACAGCAATGCAACCTGAATTATACGATTACAATGATGTCTTTACGAGTGGTGTAAAGTGAATGAACGGTGACAGCAGAGAATGAGAGTGATCAACGCTGTCACCACAACATTACTCAGTAAGGGCATTGTTGGTCTTGCCTCATGCTGTTCTTCCTACTAAACTGCAGGAAGACTTTCGCAGTTCTACTGATCAACATTACTACTTCGATCGGAAAGCAGGGTAAACGAGAAATGTTGCAGATAAAGCAAAGGCACTGCTGGGATTTGAATTCAAGATCTAACATGCTTTGTGCATAGGTGCAGTAACCAACTTCGCCATGGCGCTTTCTATTATTCACATGTGCCTTTTCCCATTGATATGTGCACTTCTTTAAGCATGAAATGGGTAACTTTTTATTTCTGTGTCAGTGTTGCACAGTGAGAATTTCAATCAATCCCCACTTTTGCAAGCATGGAGAGTTCACAGCAGAACGTTCTCTCCTGAAAATGCATAGAGAGAGACAATCTCCTCTGGAATTGGTTTAAAACTGATAATTTCACCTGTTAAACTGACAGTAGAAAGCGAATTGGTTCATCCTCTCAGGGTCCGCGTTAATACACACAGAGGGACCCTCAAAACAGGAACAGAGTCACTGTGGTGAATCGTTCAACTCATCTGATTCCAGGGCCCTGGCAAGAAACTACTAGAGGTTTCTCGCTGAATTTGTTCAGGGCTTTGACTCGAAGAGACCATGACTCAAATATGAATGTAAATTTGACTGGACTGGGTCATTGCGCAGTGACAGTGATTAAAAAGTTTGCAAGTTCCAGCAGAGAAACAGGTGACAGTGAAATGATTGGATCACTGGGGTTTGGAAATTGAAAGTTGCACGTGAGCAACATGAGCGTGGGACTATTTCATCTGACTGTCCATTTCATAACCTCGCTCATGGCAACTGTCAACTTGCAAGGGTAGAAAAGCTGCCAACTTCACTCGAGTGAGGGAGGATACAACATTGCAATCTTCCAATCCAAAGTCAGACGCGTTCTCCATTATACCGCTGGCTCAAAACCTGTCGCTGCATCGTTCATTCTGTCGAATTGTGATGTTAGTAGGGACATCAACGGAAAAAAACATTCACGAGGTGAATAACCAGCTAAGATAATCGCTGTCACTGCTTCACTTCGACGGTCTCCACTTTGTGATGCAGTGAATTTCATTGGTAAACGAAACACATTTGCCCTCAAGTGTCTGCTTCACTGTCACCTGTTTCTCTGCTGGAACTTGCCAACGTTACATTCACAGTCACTGTGCAATTTTTTATCCCGTTCCAGTGAAATGTACGTTCACATTTGAGTCATGGTCTCTCCGATTCAAGACCCTGAACAATTTCAGCGAGAAACCTCTGTCGTTTTTAGCCAGGGCTCTGGAATCAGACGAGTTGAAGGATGCCATTATTGGTGCCGGCCCTTCATCGGACCTCAGCGCCGCCAAACAAGCTCCTGTTAGCGTCAGCCTGTTTTGTAGTTCCTTGCAGTACATCTGCTGAACAACAACATATCACTGATCTGCATCCTTCACACTGAATCCCACGGCAATAATATGAGTGGTTTGGAAACTTGGAGAGAGAAACTTTGCTGCTCAAGATAGATCTGGCGTGAAGAACAGGCACAACTGTGTGTACAAATCATTTCACAATGGTTCCTGCCAGGTTCACTGTTGTTCTCTCGTTAACATTCAGAGTTTGCATCTCTCGGGCCTGGATACAATTTCCACTCAGCAAATAAGTTTTGACTTCTCTTCTTGTGAATTATCTGAATGAAAACGAATTCCTGATTACACACAGAGTACACACCCTGAAACTTCCAGAAGCAGACCAGTGAGATGTAGCCTCCATGTTGAAGGACAGTGACAGCTGATGCACGGGAAAACTACCATTGCAACCCCCTCCCCCCACCAAACATCCCCCAAGCGTCTCAACATTCGGTGTTGGAAACATGTCGCTGTTCCTACGAGCTAAGGGGTTCAAGTGTTCAAGGAAGTAACGCATCACCTCTATCTCTGCGGTAATTATAGATGGGCAATAAATCCTATCCCAGTGAGTGACGTCCAAATCCGAGGCATCCGTGTTCAAAAGTTGCATTTTCTAATCGGACGCCTGCAATCGGTCAGGAACAAGTCCAGTTTGAACAGGTGAAATGATCAGTTTTAAACCAATGCAAGGGGAGATTGTCTCTTTCTGTGCACTTTCAGAGGAGAACCTTCAAATGTGAACTATCTGTGTTTGCAAAAGCGGGTTTCATTGAAATTGTCACTCAGCAAAATTGGTACAGAAAACCTGTTCCTGATTGCAAGCTTAAAGGAATGCATATATCGATGGGGAAAGCGCTAAGTAACAGGTGCTGTGGATTAGTTGGTTAATGCACCTGTCCAGGGAAAAGAAAAACCTCGGTTCAAACCGTAGCGGTGTCTAAACTTTACGTCCGCCGTTCCTTCTTTAAAGTTGTTTCTAACGATCCAACGAGTGAGCACACCATTCCTTCATGGAGTTTGGCCGGGACAACAGGTTGAGGCAGGGTACACTGCAGCCTGACTGAGCAATGTTGTGGAAATGACTCAGACACCACGAGCTGATAACCCTCATTCTCTGCCATCAACGTTTATTCACTTTCCACCGACAGGAGAGACATCATTGTAATCGTATGCTTGTAGTGGCGTTGCTTTTTCTTTGCTGGTGGATTAAGAATTCTATTTCGAAGTCAAACAACTCATTATGTTTTGAGGGAAGAAATGTCTCCTTACCTCAGGCCCATGGACAGACACAGTATCCGAGTAATATTAGCCCAGTTCCAGACTCGACAGGAATAGCTCTCAGCGCCTCCACTCTCAAACACTCTCCGAATTTCAACCTTTTCAAAGAGCAGAAATCAGAAATGAGATATCTGGATAGATGGAGAGTGGGAGAATTTGAAAGGGGCTGAAGTGGTTGCACAGAGACAAAGTGAGGCAAATAGAGACATATATTGAGGTAGATACTAAAAGGAACCATTTCGTGATTCGACACGGCTGCTAACCATTTTAGCAGAGCCTTTCCCCACCTCAGGGCATCAGAAGCAGCATTAGAGTCGATAAAATCCTTTTAGAACATAGAACATAGAGCAGTGCAGCACCGTGCAGGCCCTTCGGCCCACGATGTTGTGCCTAACTTTTACCCTAAAAGTTCTCATTGTCTGGAGAACTTGCTTGCTTTTAAAGTTGTAAAGTTGACGGTTGGAAACTGATGAGATATTTTGATAAAAATGCTGATTCGACAGACAAAAGTGATAATTTCACTGACATTATAATACAGAAGTGAATAACTAACCTGGTCCTGATGAACCCTCAGTGGATCTGAAGCATTAACTCTGTTTCTCTCCACAGATGCTGCCAGACCTGCTGTGGTTGCCTATCAATGCATTTTTTTTGTTTTAGATTTCCAGCTTTGGCAGTTCTTTGCTGCTGGTTATCTTGAACGTCGTTTGGGATAAAATAGGTTTCATCGCAGCTGCTTACCTGCTTCTGAAAACCAGTCGGCAGTGCTGCGGTCACGAAAGACTAGCAAAGGCGAACTTGCAATCCCTGACTCGGGATCGAACCAAGGCCGTGGTGGTGAAAGCACCAAATTCGAATTATTTCACGACAATGGAAGGCACAGGGATTCTCGTTGAATGACATTGCTTTTACTTTTCAATTTTTGCACAGTTTTTACTGTAGACCAGTTTCTCCCTGCATTCGATGTTTATAGCGTGGAAATAGACCATTCGGCCCATCATGTCAGTGCGTGCCAAGAGGCATCCATCTATTCTGGCCACAGTTTCCAGAATTTGCCCATGGCCTTGTGTGACGTTTCGAGCAAAAAAAAATCAATGAAATTATCTCTGTAATCAACCGATGGGACTGAGGGTTCGTGGTAGTACAACTGTGTTACAACCCACTTGAGGGGCTCATCCTCATTTTTAGCCACTGGGGGAGATGTACAGACGTCTCCCGGAGGGTGACAGAGGTCTCAGGATTACACCAGCTACATGTGCTTCACGTTCACTCTCCGTCCCCACACACCTTTCCCCGACAAAAGGCAGCTTTACGTAGAACACAAGCAAGTTCTCAAGACAATGAGAACTGCTGTTCTTACTCGGACATGAAACAGACAATGAGCTCAACTGGTCCTACATGCTCGTCGTGTGCAACTTTTAACTTCCAATTACTTTAGCTCCTGGGAATCTGACAACAAAAAGGTCCAGCACACATTCCTCTTTGGAAGCACGTGTCAATTTGCAAGGATAGAAAAGGCGTCAGCTGTGCTCGAGCCAGGTAGGACTCAAAACTACAATCTTCTGATCTTAAGTCAGACGCGTTATCCATTACGCTACTGGGCCAAAACCCAATGCCAAGGGCTACATCTTGTCGAGTTGCAATGGTAACAGGGACCAAGGTGGATATTGTGATTCACGCGGTAAACACCAGCAGAGATAATCACCGTCACTGTTTCACTTCAATGGACCCCACTTTTAGAAGCCGTGAATTTCACTGGCAAAGGAAGCACATTTTTTTTTTTTCAGGTGCCTGCTTCGCTGTCGCCTGCTTCTCTACTGGAACTCGACTTTAATTTATCCACAGTCACTGCGCTAGTTTATGACCCAATCCAGTGAACTTTCATTCTTTGAATCGTGGTCTCTTCCACTCAAGACTTTGAACAAATTCAGTGAGAATCCTTGGGTCCTCTCTAGCCAGGGCTCTGGAATCAGATGAGTTGAATGATGGCTTTATTCGTGGAGACACTTCACCGCAGTTAAGCGCCTCAAAACAAGCTCTTGTTAGCATCAGCCTTGGTTTTATACCTTGTTGCTGTACATCTACTAAACAACATCAGATTATCAAGGCTCTGCCTGTGTAAACATAACCTTTGACAAGTTCCCACATTCTGTTGGTCCAACTCATATTACACCCAAAATCACAAAATCATGAACAAAAACAAAGTTGCTGGAAAAGCTCAGCAGGTCTGGCAGCATCCGAGAAGAAAAAAAAATACAGAGTTAACGTCTCGAGTTGGAACTGAGGAAAGGTCATGGAACCCGAAATATTAAATCTTTTTTTTCTTTACAGATGCTACCAGACCTGCTGAGCTTTTCCAGCAACTATTTCTGCTCTCGTCATTCGCGACTGAAACAGCGTGGACAAATATTGCAGGGCATGGAAAAGAAACTGGAAGCAATTTGTTTCAGGTTCACCAGTTTAATCCCATCTCAGACAAGAGGTTTTACAACTCAGTTCAGAACAGGAGGAGACGATTAATACCTTGACCAGCGCATCACCTCACCTGTGCATCGATTCAAAAGATGTATTTCAGATGCATGAAACCGAAAGGTGATCACGATGCAAGGCATCGAACAAAATCTCAGGTATGTGTAACGAATAGCAGAGTACTATCAGAGATCTATCAGAAGCCTGGTTAATGGGCTCAGCACGCTCCTGTGGCGCCACTCTGCTTTTGAGGCAAGCCTGCTTCTTTTCGTTTGGCGTGTGGTATGTACCTTCAAGAATGAATTCAAAAGATTTTATTGTTGATGTGTGATACTCTGTTGCGCAGATGTGTCTCGTCTATGTAAACATTACCTTTGTCTAATTTCCCACATTCTGTTGGTCGAACTCTGATTTCAAAATGTGTCACAACGCAGACAGATACTTGCAGCCCACCTTAGCGTTGGCTGCTCTCCAAAATGAGTAAATGAGTGTCTCTTTTAATGTTATTCTCTTGTCTTCTCCGTGTAACCCTGCACATTGTTACTTTTAAAATAACCAGCGGATTCCCTTTTGTATCAATTGAATCTGCGTCTTGGATAATTTCGGGCAGTGATTTACAGAACCTCATACTCTGTTCAAAGCTTCAAACAGACCAGCTTTCAGCATTCTGTTCTCCAAGGAGAGCTTTCCCAACTTTCCAATCTATCTTCATTGCTGACATTCCTCATCCACACATCATTCAAATCAATCTGTTCAGCGCTGTCTCCAATCACTTCACATCCCTGCTTCCGGAAGTTTCACTCCCAGAACTGAGCAATAATGCAGCTGGAGGATTCATTCAGAGTCAGATTGCGTGGGCGAACAACCTGAATCACTTGTTTTGACTTTGAACGATTGTTTCCATTTGCCTTATTCACTACAATGGTACTTCTGCCCCATCCACATTTCAGGCAATCCGACATCATTTAACAAAGCTAGTTTGACAGACTGATCTGGCATTGTGGCAAAAGTGAATTGAGAAACCTGGGCTCGTCCAAGAGTTGAACCCGGGACTCCTAAAATGTTAAAACTGCATAGTACCCTGAACGAAAATCATACCCCTTGACCAACAAGCCATTCGCATACCCATTCACCCATCTATGAACCAACTGAGACTTGCTCAGAGCGAAGCACCTCCCACTTTGCTCTCAGAATTCAAAGCAGCAAACAAGAACATTTTCCTCTCATTCTGTCTCCCTGCTCCCAGGCTGGTGCTGTTTGTCCCTTTCCCTGGTGCTGGGTTCTCTCCATTGGTGGGTTACATCAATTTCTTCTACTTGGATCACAAAAAGTTTTGAAAAATTCACTAAGCTGAAGACTGGGTTTTTGTTTTTGTTCCTTTCCATCTTTCCACCTACCAACTGATTTCTACACACCCCAGCCCCAAAGAAAATCTCGCCGCAATCGTCCACCTTCATCCTGCCGAGGGATGAGGGTATTCAGGTTTGTGGACAGATCCCAGAGGCCGGGATTGTTCTGTTTAGAGCAAAGAGGATTAAAAGGAGATTTGATGGGGCAAGTGTTTGGATGAAGCAGACAGCGAGAAACTGTTTTGAGGTAACTGGCATTTTAGAACATAGAAGATAAAAAGAGGAGCGTTTATGTCGGACTTTGCACCACCCGTAATAAGGTCCGTTCAGCACGGGCAGGTGTTCTTTAAAACTTGCTTCCTGCTTCTCCATATGCGATATATTCTCCGCAAAGAGACTGAGGGATTTCAAACTCAATCCCATTGAAACTAGACCCCATAAGTGAAGAATGAAGCAAGACATTGAAAGCCCAAAATCGCCGGCAATTCGAACCCCAGAGCTGCTCCTCGTTACGCTCTCCACGTGAAACAAAAATCATACCCCTAGACCAATGAACCAGCAGCAGTGCAGTGCCGTTAACACCAAAATAAGGCGAGTTTCCTTGTAAAGTAAGGATATTCTTGTTGCTTCGGGATGTGAAAGCAGCACCGAGTTTTAATAACAGCTTTTTCCCGTCCTGACCACCTCTCCCAAGAGGCTGTATTAGCTCCCTTCCTCCGGGACACGGCACTCTCTATTGGTGACTGGAATAAGCCATATTCCATTGGCAGTCGGTGCTGCTGGAGAACAGCACAAATGCGCTCTCCAGCTCCCTGTCAAACACGGGCTTGCGGAGCAGGGGAGGGGAGTGTTGGGAGTGGGAAGTGTGGAAAGTGTGCAAGGCTGTGCAAAAGGCAGATTGTGCACGCACAGGAACTAACATTCTTTTGGGAACCTTGTCCAAATTACTGCATCTGATACAGTGTTGAAAATGCAGAGCTGCTCGGAAGAAGAGAATCTCTCTCAATTTGAGGGAACTGTATCTATGTGCTTCTCGATGTCACAGGGAGGTCGCTGCTGCCTGAATCTGCGCAGACTGCTACTGCAGCGAACTCTGTCCCTCCGGCACACTGCGCCTGATGTGTATAAACTTCACCACGTTGTTCCCAGCTCAGAGAATAGTTTTACTCTTCAAGCCATCCCAGAGTGACTGAGAATGCGAGAAGGCACTTTAGGCCATCATCTTGACGGCTTCTGGAGAGAAAACGGAATGTGTGAGAGTGGACAGTCTCCACTGGAGCATTTTTCATAATTTACAACCTTGACCCACAAGACAATAAAATCATTTTGAGAGATTGATTCTCTTACAGAAAGCAGGAAACAGCTGAGGTGGTTTAACTTGCTTCTGAAAACATTTGAGTAAATTGTGCAGAGCAGCAGGTACTTTCTCCCTGTTGTTAGTGAAATGATAAACAACTGAACACAAAGAAAGAAATTGCTTTAAAGTTTCAGCAAAGGTCTGTAGCTCGGGCTGTGGTTGAGGTTGTTGACTTGCTCGCCGAGCTGCTTTGTTTTCTTTCCCACATTTCGTCACCATGCTCGATGATATCATCGGTGGAGCCTCTGGTGCAGCAATGTTATTGTACTCTGATTGGAATTTATACTGTCTGGTCCATTACGGTGAGTTGTGTCATTTTTGGTTTTGGTCTGTATGGGTTTGTATATAGGGTCCAACTCTATATGTTTGTTGTTTGCATTACGGGTGGAGAACCACGCTTCTAGGAATTCCCGTGCTCCAATGATGATGTCACCTAGCATAGTGACGAAACGTCTCCACAAAAACAAGCCAGCTCAGCAAGCAAGTCAACAAAGAAATTACTCAGTGACAAATCTGTTGAATCAAGTTTGGTGAAGAATTGAAGCCGATGGAATGAAAAGCCCCATGAAAATGGGGATGTAACATTGTCTGTGAGGAATTACTTCCGAGACTCGAGGAGAGTGCACGGTGCTGTTCCCAGGCGTCAGTCTTGGGACCACCTCTCTTCTGGACAGATATTAATGACCCGCACTTTTGTACAGAGTGGACAATTCCAAAATCCCAAATTACACAATTCTCGCAAATAATGTAATCAATGCAGAAGGGCAGAGAAACTGACTTGCCTTTCAACAAATCTTCCACTGTCTGATCTGAAGCTAGAACATTTCAGCTCTGCAAGGGGTGCAGTAAAGTCGATGAGTTAATATTCGGTGGTGTCGATTCACATTGTCCTCATCCCGTTATTGTTTAAAACTCTCCGCCAGAAACATCACTGAAAAATGGGAACAAGCCTCACTATTCGGTACAGCCATGGCTGATCTAACACTTCAATGACTTACCCCACCCCATCCACACAACTCTATGTACCATTGGGAATCCAGACATTTGTCAATCTCTGCCATGAAAAATAAAATGTCAACTGTGGAAGGGAAAGTTCGTGTTGTGAACCAGTTGGGCTCCTCCACAAACATTGCAGGTTTGTCCAATGAGCAATCCATTCTGGTCTGATTATCGTTCAAACAGTATTATTCCCAGAAAGCTTAACCTGAAAATCTGATGAACTTCATCTGGTCAGAAGTGGAGCCTGGAGTGACAATGAATCTGCTTTTGCAGCTCATTGTCTTCTGTCAAACGTGAACTAAAATTCGACAAGGTGTAGAGCTGGATGAATATAGCAGGCCAAGCAGCATCAGAGGAGCAGGAAAGCTGATGTTTCGGGTCCGGACCCTTCTTGATTTCTGCTGAAACTTTAAAGTAATTTCTTTCTTTGAGTTGAGTTGTTTATCATTTCACGAAGAACAGGGAGAAGTATCTGCTGCTCTGCACAATTTATCTGCTCCTTTATCCATCTTCCATCCACATCCCCGTCTCTCTCTATATATTTCACAAACCCCTTTCCGTCCCCCATTTCTGAAAAAAGAGTCCAGACCTGAAACGTCAGCTTTGCATTTTCGGCCTGCTGTGTTCATCCAGCTCCACAACTTATTATCTCAGATTCTCCAGCATCGGCAGTTCCTGCTATATCTAAAATTGGACACGGGTGGGATTCAAATCCACAACTTTTGAATAGCTCAACGAATGAATCCATAGAAGGTCTAACACACTTCCCATTGCGCCACAGAGCCACACTCAGTACGACTTTTAAGTACAGAATGTTGGCTTTGGAATATTATCTTCGTGTCTTTCATCAAACATCTGTTCTTCGGAAAGAAGGGTCAGCGGTCCTGAAACGTAATTCCAATTTTTCTTCACAGATGCTGCCAGATCTGTAGAGCTTTTCCAGCAACTTCTGCTTTTACATCTGTTTGTCCTCGTCCCACTGGCCACACTATCCCTGTGTGATTTGGCACTTCAAGTGATCGTCTAAACACTCTGAAAATTTTCTGATGATTCTTAACTGAACCATGCGTTCAGGCAGTGAATTCCAGATACCCAGAACTCTCTGGGGGAGAAACACATCTTCCTTAAATCTCCTCCAAACCTTCTGTTCCTTGCTTTTAATCTTTATCGATGGTCATTCATCCTTTTCAACAAGTTGAAGTTCAGTCCATTCTCCCGAATTTATCCCCTTCATAATTTTGTCCACGTTAATCAACTCCCCACTGAGTGTTCTCTGCTCTCAGTAAAACAACTTCAGACTAGCTCGTTTATTTTCACAGAGGAAATCGTCCAGCCCAGGCAATATCCTAGTGAATTTGTTCTGGAAGGCCGCTAATACAATTACACTGTTCCTGCAGTTATAGCGATCAGAATGGAACAAAGTTCTCTGGACAAAAGCAGTAATTTCTAGAGAAATTCAGCACGACTGTCATCATCTGTGGATATGATGGATTTTTCGATTGATTGTCACGTCTACCGGTGTACTGTGAAAAATTTAGTTTACGAGCTGGAGAAGCAGATCATAGTAAGCAAGGATGTACAGATCAGAGCCTGTAAAAATACGTAGACAGAGGCATACAGGTCACACTGCAAAGGGCGTGCGCTCGGCGAGATCAACATTAGCAAGCTCAGCAAGATCATGCAAGTCAAGTGTCGTCAGTACTCGGATCTGGATGACCGTAGCTCCTTAAACCAGAAAGTAGATTTAAAACAACATTACTAGTTATTTTACAGATTTAGATTTAAATTTAAAAGTGCAGAACGTTAATAAGAAATGTTACAGGTAGATCTGCTCGAGGCATGTCGCAAAGAGTCACACGGTGTCAGTGCCATTTTGAAAGAAAATTCCAATGACTCTTCTTCAGAACTGATAGCACAGAGGAAAAGGCGGCATATATTACGTGTTCCGCTAAACAATGTGACCTGTGTGTATATGTCTGAATATGAATGTCATTGTGGAATTCATCACTTCTTATTTCAAGCTCATCTTATCTTTACATTCCTTCCTTAGACATAGATGGTGCTTCATTTTCTTCAAGTTTTTCTGGCTGCAATGTAGCTTTTTCGAGCATCCCGAACTACCTCCTTAAATGCCTGCCATTACAAATTTACTGACCTAGCTTTTAAACCTAATTTTCCATTTCATTTCAGCCAACCCTATCTTCGTACTGTTACCATTTTCCTCACTTAGGTTTTAAGCGCTCATCTTAGGACCAATCTTCCCTTCCTCAAAGTAAATATAAGTCTCTGTCACACTGTAATCTGTGCTACCTGGGGGAGTCTTCATTATGAGGTCAATAATAAATCCTGTGCCATTGCAAATGACCAGATATCGAGCTGTCTTGTTGCTTCTGGAAAGTACTGATCTAATAAACTGCCCCAACAACACCTCATCAAATTACCATTCAAACTTTATTCGTCAATCTGGCTTGCTCAATTTATACCATCATTAGAATCACCAAAGATTATTGTGGTACCATGACTTAAAAGGAAAACACTGCTTTAAATGGGGCAGCGGTAGAATGACAAAGGTCTAAAGTCCAACAGTTGGCATAGGCACACACTTTGGTTCAGCAATCGACAACCGATGCTGGGTAGAATCGGGGAATAAAATCATTATTTCCAGTTTATGAGACCAGGGCCTTTCCACAAGCCACCACACCCTTGCAGTGCCCATGTGTGGCTGAACTACGGCATTCTATCAGTTTGGTACGCACGAGTCAGATTGTTTGAAATATTGGGAACGGTGTGCTCAGACAAATTTGAATGTCATTGTGTGCGATACAGTACAGCCGACCATGCACAGGCAAACGAAACTGAGAAATGCAGCTTTTAGGTCAATCTTAGCTGGAATCAGATTGTGAAAGCTGAATATGAAAGTCTTGTTGCAATTGTCTTGGGTGTAATGATCACACAAATGCAGTTCGTTGCAGTAATGATCTCCCTAAACTAGAGAAGGAAATACTTGCCTTCGAGGTCACATCAGAAATGTCCATTTGATTCATCACAGGGATGAAAAGACTGTGTTCCAGGAACATACATGTAAAATCAGTTAGTGCTCCATAGAGTTCAGAATAATGAGATGAGGGAAATGTCTTAATTAATAAATTAATCATTGGGTAGAATTCAATACAAGGAAGCACAAAGTGACGTACAAAGAAGACACGGATATGGAGAGATGATACACAATAAGCAGGGTAGTTCTTTTGAAAATTTTAGATCTCAGGTCCACGTTTACTTTTGGTGAAGGTATTTACTGCCCAGTCAGCACTGGAAATGACTGTAGCCCCACAGGGAGGTGGTCGAGATCATACTATACCTGTAACGTCTGTAGTACATCCTCACTTGGCGCATTGTGTGAACTCCTTATCCGCACTCTTCACCAAAAAATGTAAAGAGATTACAAAAGACACAGGTGGGGTCTACTGGGATATAAAGTCATTAGAACGGACACAGACGGGTTTTATGGGGCTAGTGGAAATGTTGCAGGATTATATTTACGAGCTGTTGGGGAAGTTGGATGTGTCCGTGAAAATGTCTCAATTATAAAGAAAAATGCTGCGAATATTTAAGCAGTAAAGAGCGATATCTGTGCAGGGAGAAATAAAGGTAATGTTTTTGCTCTCTGAACTTTCTCATATGGTTGACTATGCACTGGGTTAATTTGCAGGAAGGGCTTTTTCGCTCGTTTCATATTATTCAATTTTCTACAAACACACAGGCCATTAAAGTAATCTAACCTTGCGAAAAATAACGCGAATTTACGATGTTGTGATTAGGCTCGAGTTTTCCTCACGTTATGGAGGAAAAACAGGAAAGTCGAGTTGAGATTTATTAGAACAGGAGTGATCTCATTGAATAGCTGAGCGGACTGGATAGGGTGAACGGCAGCTCCCTGAGGACAAATGTGTTTTCTTTGCCAGTGAAACTCGCTGCATCACAAAGTCGGGGCCATTGAATTGAAGCAGTGACAGTGATGAACTTTGCTGGGTGTTCATGTTGTGAATGTCACCATTGATAATCATGTCCATGTTAACACCATAACTGCAGTGTGTAAGATAGCAGTGTGGAGTAGGCCAGTGGTGCAATGGCGCAATAGGTAATGCGCCAGACTACTTATTAAGAGATTGTAGGTTTGACTCCTACCTGGCTCAGTGGCGGTACACAAATTTATTACACCTCCCAACTAATATTTCTCCCTGTTCTGAAGCCGAGGTGACGTTTGAATTTCTGCAGAAACGCGAACCCTTTCACGATCTCCGATCAGTGAATGTCACCGATGTCCCAGCCTCTTCAGAGAAGGGAATGCTGAAATTGTCCCAAAAGCTGCTTATGCCTACCTTTTGGTTTCCAAAACCCACTGACCCAATCACTGCAGCCACTGGGAATAGCAAGGAAACAAAACAAATCGCCCAGTCTCAGCTTCAAGAAACTTTCGAATCTCTTTGGGAAGTGAAATCAGAGGAGAATGAAGAGTGAACTGCCTGACTGAACAGAGATAGTTCAGGCAACATTCCCATCTTTAAGAGGCTGGGGCATTGACTCTCACATTCTCGGTCACATTACGTGTTCCGGGACATTGAGAGGTTTCCCGTCAGAACTACTTTACCTTTGCTACTGTCTCTGTCAGGAGCAATCAATCCTGTTTCCCTGACCGGGAATCATACCCAGGCCGCGCCAGTGAAAGTGCCAAATCCTAACCACTAGACGACCAGGAATGAGGGCAGAAGCACGTAAGTTATTTCTTAATGACGCAGCTTTTGACCTTTTTTTCTCTTCCAAAATCGTTTTTTTATAGGCCCATCAATCCCAGTTTCCAGCACTTAACCTGTAGCCTTGCATGCTCTGACGTTTCAAGTGTTCATCTCAATAATATTTTCCCTGTTCTGAGGAAGGGTCACCGGACCTGAAACGTTAACTCTGTTTTCTCCTTCACAGATGCTGCCAGACCTGCTGAGCTTTTCCAGCAACTTTGTTTTTGTTCCTGATTTACAGAATCCGCAGTTTTTTTTTGTTTTTTTTTAATTTAATATTTTCCCTGTGACGTTTTAATCTCAAAAGACTCAATAAACGGGACTGGAGTTTGAGAAGGTAAAACTGTGTTCATGTCACCCTCGGGGAACTGAACCTCATTTTCACCCACAAACGGAAGAAATCAGATACATTCCCCCGATCGTGACAGAGGCCTCAGGAGAGACCAATCCCCAGAACGCAAGGACTTCACACACCTGGCTTATATTGTTCAATTTCAGACTTCAAAACCAGAGTCTGTTTACAGCAAAGAAAGGAATCATTCGGCCGCTCCCCTGTCGGAGTTACTTCTTCATTATTTCCGCATCACTCTGCAATTTATGCTGCTCCACCTCATTCTTCCTGCTAAGCTGGAACATTTCTTACAGCAGCTGCTTCCGGGAGATCTTTCTCAAATACATGGAAGGACAAACAGGAATGTGGTATTTCAAGCGCATTTCTGGCTGGTGGAGGAAGTGACATGATGGTGTTAATATTGTTGCATCAGTTAACACTGTTGCATCAGTTAAAAAATTCTGAAGACAGCGAGAATCTGCTGCAGCCGTTGCCAAATTTAACAAAAGCTTTCTCGCCCCTTTCAGACGAGAAGAACCGTTCATAAGGAATGAGTTTCTGTAAATTGTGTCCCAGGGGTGGGCAGGAAGCCGCTGTTCGAAGCTGCAGTGGCCGCTTTCTAGTGGCAGCGGGAAATTGGAGAGAGGGGTCAACTCCCGCTCCTTGTCTCTTTCTCACTCTGTGTGGAGCAGGGGAATAGAGATTCTATAATGGGTCTGTTTTGAATTCAATCTTGTGATGGATTTTGCGTGGGTTAAATAGAAAGACTTGGAGCCTTAATTGTTTGACCCAAAGCAACTGAAGTACTGTATCTGCATGGTCTCCAGCCAGCATCTTTTCAACTGATGCTGATCCATTGACACACGGAAACGGACGTCAACAAACTGCGCAAAATCCCCTAATGTGGAGACGCCGGTGTTGAATTGGAACATACAAAGTTAGACATCACATGACACCGGGTTATAGTCCAACTTTCGGAGTCTCACTTCTTCATCAGGTGTTAGTGAGAGAGGTGTCAGACACAGAATTTATAACTAAAAGATCAAAGATTGGAGAGTACAGCGACAGAGCCTGCGACTTGAACTTGTCCCTGTCCCATTCCGAATGGAGCAGAGGTGAATCATTGATGGTACTGTTTCATTCCAATGTTATCATAGAGTTCTAGTGGGTGAAATGTCGGTAGGTGGTCGGTATAATTGTTTGATCTGAAATTGCTAAGTCAGTGTACCTGGGTGGTCTCGAACCACAGCTCTTTCAGCAACTGACCAATTGAGACACAGAAACTGGCGCCAACGTGGCGTTCAAAGTTCCCAAGCGGAGATCTGAGGAGACACTGTGCAGCTGGAGCTCTCGCTGTTTTTCGTAGCTTTTGCCAATTTTCCCACTTTCCTCACCGAAACTACAAGAGGCCTGAAGAACTGCAAACACCGGGAAGCAAAGCAGACATTTAAAAAAAAACCTTGCTCAACTTTCACGTAAGGTGAATCACAAATGATCCTCGTAGTAATAGGATTTCAACCCACAATTCATTAGCGACTGGAACTCAAATCCAGCGACTTTGACCACTCAGCCACACTTGCACATGATTTAAAGAACGCCAAAATCGGCATGATTAGTGTTGACAGTAAATTCGAATATTTGTTGTAGAATATTTATCAATCTGATTGGCGTGAAGAAACTTCGAGACTCTTTTTTTATAAAAAATCTTCAGCTGGATGTGAGTACTTTAGCATTTATTCCAACTTCCCAGGCTCCTCTGAGAAGATGGTGGGGAGCAGTTTGTTGCAATTGGATCAATCGGACCAACTGGCCCGATACTGACTGAAGGAGCTGTTCAGTCAACATTTCAATTCCCTTCCAATTGATAGCGACAAAAGTGCACTCAGATAGACGCAATGCAAGTGGTGCGATGGCTCAATTGTTCGCACTGTTACCTCACTACAGTCTGAACCTGTGTTCGACTCTACCTTCAAGTGACTGTCTGTGCCGATTTTGCACGTTCTCCTGTGTCTGCATGGGTGTGTTTAGGTTTCCTCCCACAATCCAAAGATGTGTAGACAACATCGCAGGTAGCCTTGGCGCGTTTTGCAGGGTATTAATTACGCATTTGCTTTCCATGTGAAGGCGTCCTGGTTCAATGCCTCATAGAAGCCTGATTTGCTGGTGTCACAGTGCACCACGGATTCCTGATTTAACCTCTCTTTCAAATGCATCTCAAATTAGTCTCTGAAAGGCCTATTTCTGATATTGTCTGCCATGTGTCAATGTGTGTGAATCAAAACTAAAAGTCCTCAATCATGTTTTGGAGTAGAGAAACATGTTGGCATTTTTTTAGCGCTGGACACATTAGCGTCTCATACCGTCAATGAGAATGAATGGATTTACGGAATCTGAAAACCTCTTGACTCACGCTCTCGTAAAGTCCCTAATAGTAAGGCGTGCTCTGAAATCTAAGCCATGTTGGAATTGAAGCTGAGGTAAAGACTCTCAGGCTACCAAATGACATTGTATCCATTTTGTTTGATATCACAGAGGAGTAAGAAAATGCACATAGCCAGGAATCAGAAAGTGACGCACGTGCGGCTCTGGTGAACCAAATTCTATCTCATTTAGTCAGAAACAAGGGACGTGAAGGTCACTCAGAGCTTTTCACATTTAGAAGAAAGTGCAATCACGTGATGTTAGCACCTCATTTAACAACTCTCGTCGTTTACGTCTGTTAATACGTTTAGAAACTGCCTTTTGTGCATCTCCAAATAAGCACAGTGGAGATTAACAAAGTATAGTGGGTCGCATTCCTTCGTTTCCCACATAGGTTTCCAACTCAGCGGCCGCCGTCTGACATTTGCTCATGTCCAGGTCGGGAAAGTTCTGCAGACAACAATGCACGATTAAGGAGAAAGACAAGGGAAATGGCAACTCATTCCTGCATCGAGGATCGAACAGCCGCGCAATCTGATCTGTCATTCTCGGAATATAGAGCAAACTCAGCTTTTGAGATGGAAGACTTTCTTTGAATCAGTTATTGTACAAAACAGGCGTGATAACTGTAAGTATGCTGCACGGTATCATGTAGTACACGATGGCTTGCTCAGCTTTGTGCATTTTCCCTGCAGTCCGGTTCTTTTCATGTTACGTGTAAACGCGGCAGTTATTTTGTTTTGAACAATGAGCGAAACCATTTTCCAAAGCAAAAATCTAATTTCCAGAAATGTCGTGCAGTTCATGCATTCTTTATCAAAGCATAACCGAAGACAATTTCTCAAAGATGCATTACATTTGTTGCTCGACCGAGTCTCACGTGGTAGATTCAGCTTTGCATTGATATTTGTTTTGATTGCTGGGCTATCGGTAACTGGGAGGAAATTGATATTGTAGCCGGGCATTGCCCGCAGCTAATAAAATGTGCGAGCGGGATAGGGATCCTCGAAGCCCTTCCCTGTGCCTTCGCTGCTGTTGTGTTGCAGTAGTAACATCGGAAAATGTCATATCTGAGCAAATGTCTCGTCGTGGTCTTAGGCGCTGGATTGAGGTTCCAGTCTCTCGGGAGGCGTGGGTTATGCCGAAGCACGGTCACGATGAGCTGCGTTTATGTTGAAAGCAACAAAATGTCTTTGCTGCTCGCAAACTGATCTATGATGTGGGACAGCACAGAGCCTCCATCGATTCAGCGTCCAGACCGTGTTTACATGGTGCAGTGGCATGGAATGTCTCCAGCATGATATCTGGAACAAGTAGGCTGCACTGCTGCTTCATGTTCCAGGCAAGTGTCGCGTTGTTCACCTTTTTCACTGAAAGCGAATGGAGATCGCTATACGACTGCTGCTGTGAAATCAAATCCTGCATTAATTCTAATCGCAGTTATTTGCTGTGGTAGTGAAAATGAGGGTAATTGCCATGTGAAATTTTGTTAAATTTCTCTCATCTCTCATTTCCTTCATTTCTGTCCTGGAGAAGGGAACTAAAGAACCGCCTTCTCGATCCGCTGCGATCGTTGCCGTACAGGCACACCCGCATTGTTCAACAGAAGGGAAACCCAGCCTCTTTGAGTCTGTGATTACTAACCGTCACTTTGCTTGGTCATTCTCATCCTGTTCTTTTTTTTTCCTTATTAGAGCATTTTCTGGAAAGTGGCTTTGGACTAAACTGTCAGTATCATTGGAAGCGCCCCGCTGCCACTTGTGTGAGTGGTTCGTGACACAAATAAGTCGAGGTGTCTCACAGACAGCATTCATGCTTTGGCATGTCTGCAACTGCGTTTGCCTTGTCATTTTTGCTTCGGTTGCGCGTTAAGATCTGTCTGTTTTGGGCTTCGCTCGATTCGTAAGGAGCCAACACGTTTATTTTCTTGCAGCCAAAATACCCTACCTGATAGCGGTCATCGGGGTTAACAGTGAAGGGACCCTTCGTCCCTGGGTGGACTTGATACACGAACCTTTCGGTTAACAGCCGAACGTGCTAGACAATTGCGCCACAGAGACCAGCTCAAGCAGCCCCTCCAAACAAAGAATTAAATCAGGGATCAGCATCTGTTGCGTCGTCCGGATGGACAGCGTGAAAAGAGACACTTCGGTGTACCTCGTCCATGCCGGCCAGATATCCTAAATTAATTTAGCCCCATTTGCCAGCATTTGGTCCTTATCCCTCCAAACGCTTCCGATTCATGCACGCATCCAGGTGCCTTTGAAATTTTGTCATTTCACCAGCCTCCACAACTTCCTCCGTCAGTTCATTTCATACACACACCACCTTCTGCGTGAAAAATGTCCCTCAGCTCCCATTTCATTTTTCCCCCGCACCTTAAATATATGCCCTGTAGTTTTGGACTCGCCCACCCGGTGAAAAAAGATCTCGACCATTCACTCTGTTCATATCCCTCATAGCTTTATAAATTTCTCTCGCTTCTCATCCTCCACCCTGCAGGGATATTTCGCCCAGCCTCTTCAGCTTCGCCCTAAAGTCCAAACCATGCAACCCTGGCAACCGCATTGTGAATATTTTTTGAGTAATTTTACGTGACTTTCTTTATTTCTCAATAATAGCAATAAGGTTGGACAACATCAATCTATTTGAAATTGAAAAGTAATACGTGATGGGCAGCAAATTTCAATGCTGTACGAAAATCAGCGGGCACGAAGGCAGCTTATGGTGTTTCTGTAATGTAGCGGTTGTCACGTTTGCCTCACACGCGGAATGTCCCATGTAGAGTTTGCCCCGCCATTACCAATAACAGGCTTCTGCACTGATGTCGACAAAACTTTCCTGTTTGCTTTTCTCGTCAGCCACCCTTGTTTTGAATGTATTCGGAAATCTCTGTGGTTGTTAGAAAAGGAATACAATTCCACTGAATTTTACTGCTATTTTTCATTAAGTTTCTCTCCTGCCTGGTCCTGAATATACGCTGTTTGTACTGCACAGATGGTCATCATTTCTAAACGTACGCTTGGCGTGTCCTGATACGTTCTGCAGAGTAGTAGTTCTGCATTTGCTTCACGTGCAAAGGCATCCTGCTTCAATGCCAAGTAGAAGCCTGATTTTGCTGGTGTCACAGTGCACCACGGATTCCTGATTTACCCTCTCTTTCAAATGCATCTTAAGTTAGTCTCTGAGACGCCTACTTCTGATACTGTCTGTCATGTCTCAAACTGTATGAATCAAATCGAGAAGTCCTCAATCATGTTTTGCCGGAGGGAAGCATGTTGGCATTTTTTAACGCTGGACACATTAGTGTCTTATACAGTCAACGAGAATGAATGGATTTACGGCCTCTGAAAAACCTCTTGACTCACGCTCTCATAAAGTCCCTAATATTAAGGCGTGCTCTGAAATCTAAGGCGTGTTGGAATTGAAGCTGAGGTAAAGACTGTCAGGCTACCAAATGACATTGTATCCATTTTGTTTTGATATCACAGAGGAGTAGGAAAATGCAAATAGCCAGGAATCAGAAAGTGAGGCACATGCGGCTCTGGTGAACCAAATTCTATCTCATTTAATCAGAAACAAGGGACGTCAAGGTCACTTAGAGCTTTTCACATTTAGAAGAAAGCGCAATCACATGCTGTTAGCACCTCATTTAACAACTCTCATCGTCGTTTACGTTATGTTAATACGTTTAGAAACTGCCTTTTGTGCATCTCCAAATAAGCACCGTGGAGATTAATAAAATATAGTGAGTCGCATCCTTCATTTCCCACACAGGTTTCCAACTCAGTGGCAGCCGTCTGACATTTGCTCATGCCCAGGTCGGGAAAGCTCCGCAGACAAAAATGTACAGTTAAGGAGAAAGACAAGGGAAATGGCAACTCATTCCTGCATCGAGGATCGAACAGCCGCGCAATCTGATCTGTCGTTCTCGGATTATAGTGCAAACTCAGCTTTTGAGATGGAAGACTTTCTTTGAATCATTTATTCTACAAAACAGGCGTGATAACTGTAAGTATGCTGCACGGTATCATGTAGTACACGATGGCCTGCTCAGCTTTGTGCATTTTCCCTGTAGTCCAGTGCTTTTCATGTTACGTGTAAACGCAGCAGTTCTTCTGTTTTGAGCAATGAGCGAAATCATTTTCAAAAGCAAAAATCTAAATTCCAGAAATATCGTGTAGTTCATGCCTTCTTTATCAAAGCATAACCGAAGACAGTTTCTCAAAGATGCATTACATTCGTTGTTCGACTGAGTCTCACGAGATAAGATTCTGCGTTGCATCGATCTTTGTTTTGATTGCTCGGTTATCGGTGACTGGTGGGAAATTGATATTGCAGCCGGGCATTGCCCGCAGCTAATAAAATGTGCGAGCGGGATAGGGATCTCGTCTCCTTTCCCTGTTCCTTCGCTGTTGTTGTGTTGCAGTAGCAACATCGGAAAATGTCACATCTGAGTAAACGGCTCATCGTGGTCTTAGGTGCTGGATTGAGGTTCCAGTCTCTGAGGAGGCGTGGGTTATGCCGAAGCACGGTTAGGATGAGCTGCGTTTATGTTGAAAGCAACAAAATGTCTTTGCTGCTCGCAAAATGATCTATGATATGGGACAGCACAGAGCCTCCATCGATTCAGCGTCCAGACCGTGTTTACATGGTGCAGTGGCATGGAATGTCTCCAGCATGATATCAGGCACAAGCAGGCTGCGCTGCTGCTTCATGTTCCAGGCAAGTGTCGCGTTGTTCACCTTTTTCACTGAAAGCGAATGGAGATCGCTATGCGACTGCTGCTGTGAAATCAAATCCTGCATTAATTCTAATCGCAGTTATTTGCTGTGGTAGCGAAAAGGATGGTAATTGCGATGTGAAATTCTGTTAATTTTCTCTCATTTCCGTCCTGGAGACGGGAACTGATGAGCTGCCTTCTTGATCCGCTGCAATCTTTCCCGTGCAGGCACACCCGCGTTGTTGATCAGAAGGGAAACCCAGCCTCTTTGAGACTGTGATTGCTAATCGTAAATTTTCATGGTCATTCTCATCCTGTTCTTCTTTTTTCCTTATTTGAGCATTTTCCAGAAAGTGGCATTGGACTAAACACCCACTACAATTGGAAGTGCAGTTTGAAAATCCCCGCTGCCACTTGTGTGAGTGGTTTGTGACGCCAACAAGTCGAGGTGTCCCACAGACAGCATTCATACGTTGGTGTGCCTGCAACTGTGTTTGCCTTTTCATTTGTTGCTTTGGTTGTGCGTTCAGACCTGCCAGTTTTGGGTTTTGCTCGATTCATGAAGCGCGAACACGGTTATCTTCTTGCAGCCAGGAAAACCTCCCTGATAGCAGTCATCAGGGTTAAAGGAAAGAAAAAAAGCCCTCTTTTTCTGGGTGGGCTCGAACCACGAACCTTCTGCTTAATAGCCAAATACGCTAACCGATTGCGTCACAGAGATGAACTCAAGCGGCTCCTGCAAACAAACAATTAAACTGGGGGTCAGCAACTGTCGCATCGTCTGGATGGACAGCGCGAAAAGAGACACTTCGGTGCACCTCGTCCATGCCGGCCAGATATCCTAAATTAATTTGGCCCCATTTGCCAGCATTTGGTCCTTATCCCTCCAAACCCTTCCAATTCATGCACGCGTCCAGATGCCTTTGAAATGTTGTCATTTCACCAGCCTCCACAACTTCCTCCATCAGTTCATTCCATACACGCACCAGCTTCTGCGTGAAAAATGCCCCTTCGCTCCAATTTCATTTTCCCTCTCTCACCTTAAATATACTCCTTGCAGTTTTGCACTTGCCCACCCGGTGTAAAAAGACCTCGACCATTCACCCTGTTCATATCCCTCATGACTTCATAAACTTCTCTGAGTTCTCATCCTCCGACGTTGCAGGGAAATTTGGCCCAGCCGATTCAGCTCCGCCCTGCAGTCCAAGTCGTGCAACCCTGGCAACATTCTTGTGAATAATTTCTGAGCAATTTTACGTGACTTTCTTTATTTCTCAACAATGACAATAAGTTCGGACAACATCAGTCTGTTTGAAATCGAACAGTACAACGTGAAGGGCTGCAAATTTCAATGATTTACGAAGATCAGCGAGCATGACAGCAGTGTGTGGTGTTTCTGTCGTGTAGTGTTTATCACGTACAACTCACACGCGATAAGTCGCCACTTCGTAAGCGCGCGGAAGCCGAAGTCTTTGCTCCTTCGTTACCAATGACCTGCTTTTGCTCGGACGTAGACCGAACTTTCCTGCGTGCTCTTCTGGTCAGTCACGCTTGGTTTGAATTTATTCGGCCATCTCTGCTGTTCTGGCGTAAAGCAATACAATTCCAATTAATAGCAGAGCGAAGTTTTGTTAAATTATTCTCCTCACTGTTCCTGAATATCTGCTGATTTGTACTGCACAGATGGTCATCATTTTCATGAGTGCAATTGGCGTACTCTGATACGTTCTGCAGAATAACACTTTCGCATTTGCTTTACGTGCGAAGGCGTCCTGATTCAATCCCAAGTAGAAGCCTGATTGGCAAGGAAAATGGCATTTCGTACCTGCACCGAGGTTCGAACAGTGTTGAACTGTGATCTGTCGTTCTCGGATTCTAATGCTAGCTCAATTTTTCAGAAGAGGATTATCTTTGAACCACTTACTCTGCAAAACCGGAGTGATAACTGTTAGGATGATGCACGGTATCATCTGGTACACGACCTGCATAGTTTTGTGCATTTTCCATGTCGTCCTGTGTTTTTCATGCCACGTGTAAACGCGGAAGTTGTGTTTCGAAAAAAAGGCAAAATCATTCATCAAAGAGAAAATCCAAATTCCAGAAATGTGTGCAGTTCATGTTTTCTTTATCCAAGCATAACTGATTATGCTTTCTGCCAGGCACGTTACATTTATTGCTCAACCACGTCTCACAAGATGCGTTCAGCTTTCCGTTGATGTTTGCTTTGGCTGAAAAACTGTCAGCATCTGGTAGGAAAATGATATTGTAGTTGGGCATTGCTGAGCAGCTAAGAAAATGGATAAACAAGGCAAGGATCATTGAAGGCTTTTCCCGCGCCTTCGCTTTTGTTATATTGCAGCAGCAACATCTCAAAGAGTCATATTTGAAAGGCGCCCGTCTGTGGTGGTGTAACCGAGCGGTCTAGGTCGCTGGATTTAGACTCTAGCCTGATAGGTGGCTTGGGTTGAAATCCCACCGATTCCATTTCTGTTGGCAGCCTGTTGTGTTGGTTGACTGAAGCTGGGAAAGCATAAGCTGCGAGTAAGTTGAAAGCAATAGAATATAAATCGTTTTGTTACAAATCAATGTACGATGTGGGAGAGCACAGAGCATCCTCTGCTTGCTTACATTGTGCCAGTGGTTATCAATTTCGTTGTGGAAATGTAGAGAGCGGACACACAACCTTCGGTCTACCTCGCCAATGTTGACCAAATATCCTAAATTAACGCAGCTCCATTTGCCAGCATTTGGCCCATATCCCTCTAAACCCTTCCGATTCATACACGCATCCAGGTGCCTTGGAAATGTCGTAATTTTACCAGACTCCACCACTTCGTCTGGCAGTTCAATACATACATGAACCACCTTCTGCACGAAAAAAAATGGCCCTCAGATCGCTTTTAAATTTCTGCCCCTCACTTTAATTATACGCCCTCCAGTTTTGGACTCGCCCACCGTGTGATAAAGGCCTTGACGACTCACCCTGTCCAAATCCCTCATGATTTTCTCAACTTCTGTCAGGTCGTCCCTCAGCCTCCGACGCTCCAGGGAAAACTGCCCCAGCCTATTCAGCGTCGCCGTACAGTGCGAAACCTGCAACCCTGGCAACGTCCTCGTGAATATTTTCTGGGCAGGTTTACACGATATCTTTTATTTTTCAATAATGCCAATAACACTGGAATACATCGATCTATTTGAAACAGAGAGGTGAAGCGTTGAACGGCTGCGAATTTCAATGCTGTAGGAAGGTCGGTGGGGAGGAGCCAATGGGGGTTGTGTTTCTGTAGTGTAGTGGTTATCACGTTTATCTCACACACAAAATATCCCCAGTTCGAAACTAGACAGGAGCAGTGATGCTCCTCTTTCATAGCAGTAGGTTCCTGGATGGACGCAAAGTAAGCTTTCTAGTTTGCTGTTCTCGTCAGCCAACCTTTCTTTTAATGGAGTCGCCGATATCTGCTTTTGTTGTGGAAAGGAGGATCATTCCACTTCATTGCGGTATGAATCTTTGTTAAAGTTCTCTCCTTCCTGGTCATGAATGTGCAGAGATGGTCATCCCTTTTAAGAGTGCATTTGGTGCGGCCTAATTCTTTCTGTAGCGGAGTTGCAGCACATTTGCTTGACGTGCGAAAGTATTCCGGCTCAAAGTCAAGGAAAAGCTTGATTTGCTGGTGTCGCAGTGCACCGTGCATTCCTCTCTGTCAAATGCGTCTCAAAGTATTCTCTGAAGCCCAAGTTCCGTCAGACCCTGCTATGTCTCAAAGTGCGTGAATCAAAACCAGAAGCCCACAGTCACGTTTTGGAGTAGAGAAATATGTTTGCACTCCTTAGCAGCGGACACAATAGCGGCTCATTCAGTCAACAGCAGGAGTGAAGGGATTTACAGACTCAGGCGAAGCTCATGACTTGTGCTCTGGCAGAATCACTAACATTAACATGTGTTCTCAAGTCAAAGACACGTTGGCATTGAAACTGAGGAAATGACAATTCAGGCTACCAATTGATATTGTATCCATTCTTTTTTCTTTATATCAAAGAGAAGCAAGAAAGTCTGAACAAGGAGAGATAGGACAGCGAGCCACATGAAGCTCAAGTGAAACAATTTGTATCTTAATCAGTCAGCAGGATGTGAAATGAAGGTGACTCAGGCGCGAGAGCTTTTCATTTCTTGAACAAACAGCAATCGCATGCTGTTAGCATCTCTTTGACATCTCTGACCGCCTTTTACGTTCTATCAATGCATTCAGAAACTGCCTTTTGTGCATCTCTAAATAAACACCGTGGAATTTCGTAAATTTTACTGAGTTGCTTTCCCTCGTTTCCCACACCGGTTTCCAAATCAGCTGGCTGCCACCTGGGATTTGTTCATATCTAGGATTGGCAAGCTGTGCAGGATAAACGTTGGGCTAAGGAGAAAGGCAAGGATGATGACCGCTCGTACCAGCACCGAGGTTCGAACAGCCTCCCAATGTGATTTGTCATTCTCGATACCTAATGCTCGCTCGGTTTTTCCAGAAAGAGGGTTATCTTTGAGCCACTTACACAGCAAAACCAGCGCGGTAATTCTAAGTATGCTGCACGGTATGATCTGGTGCACGGCCTGCTCAGCTTGGTGCATTTTCCCGGTAGTCCGAAAATTTTCGCGGTACGTTTTAACGCAAAAGTTGTTCTGTTTCGAGCAAAGGGCGAAATCACTCACCAGAGCGAAAATCTAAATTCCAGAAATGCCGTTCATGTTTACTTTATCCAAGCGTAACTGAATATACTTTCTCCCCGGCACATTACATTTGTTGCCTATACGAGTCTCACAAGATGTGTTCAGCTTTCCGTTGATTTTTGATTTGATCGAACGGCTATCAGCATCTGGTGGGAAAATAATGTTTTAGCTGGGCACTGCCGAGCAGTTAAGAAAATGGACGAACAAGACAAGGATCCTTGAAGCCTTTCCCTGTGCCTTCACGTTTGTTGTTTTGCAGTAGCAACATCAGAAAGAATCATATTTGAGTGCGCAGTATGCGTGGTAGTGTGGACGAGCGGTCTAAGCTGCTGTTTTCAACTTCTACTCACCTCGGAGATGTGGGTTCGAATTCCTCCACCGCCGCCACTTGCGTTGGTAGCCTGTTATGTTGGTTGGCTGTTACGCTGAAGCTGGGTATGGATGAACTGTGCTTGAGTTGAAAGCAATAAAAGTTGACGTTTTGTTACAAATCAATGTACGATGGGGGAAGAGCACAGAGCATCCTCTCTTCGTTTCCATTGTGCCAGTGGTTATCAATTTCATCGTGGAAATGTAAAGAGCGGACACATAACCTTCGGTCTACCTCGCCAATGTCGACCAGATATCCTACATGAATGCAGCCCCGTTTGCCAGCATTTGGCCCATATCCCTCTAAACCTTTCCGATTCATATACGCGTCCAGATGACTTGGAAATGTTGTAATTTTACCAGGCTCCACCACTTCGTCTGGCATTTCAATGCATGCATGCATCACCTTCTGCACGAAAAAAAAAATGGCCCTCAGGTCGCTTTTAAATTTCTGCCCCTCACTTTAATTGTACGCCCTCCAGTTTTTGGACTCGCCCACCGTGTGATAATGACCTTGACTACTCATCCTGTCCACATCCCTCATGATTATATAAACTTCTGTCAGGTCGTCCCTCAGCCTCCGACGCTCCAGGGAAAACTGCCCCAGCCTATTCAGCCTCGCCATACAGTCCGAAACCTGCAACCCTGGCAACGTCCTCGTGAATATTTTTTGGGCAGTCTAACATGATATCTTTTATTTTTCAATAATCCAAATAACGCTGGACTACATCGATCCATTTGAAACAGAGATGTAAGTAAATAGCTGTGTTCTTTAACACAGAAATGATGATGACAGTTGGTGCCGTGTGGATCATGAACCGAAGTTAATGAGCCATACATTTTGGTGCAGTCAATTTCAAAATCCAAAATAAGACTACAATGCATAGAGTCAGAGATCATACAATCCCGACCGTATCGACAGAGGCCATTCGGCCCACTGAGGCTGCATCGACTCTCGAAGAAAAACAAAGTTGCTGTAGAAGCTCAACAGGTCCGGCAGCATCTGTGAAGAAAACATCAGAGTTACCGTTGCGGGTCCAGTGACCCATCCTCAGACGCGCGAAGAGCTTTCTGAAAATCTGCATTTCCCACGGCTGAACAATCTGGCCTGCATATAACTGCCCAAGAGGGGCAATTTCCCACGGCCAATTCACCAAACCAGCAGATGTTTCGCCTGTGAGAAGGAAGCTCAACGGAGACCAGGGCAGAAGTCACAAACTCCACACAGACATCACCCAAGGTTGAATCAAAAAGGCTGAAAGCCTCCCTAGCGGGAGAATTGAATGCCGGTCCCCCGCGTAACAGGCGGGGATGCTAACCACTACACTACCAAGGACGGCAGGGGATGGTCTCTGCCCTTGAGACTCGTATGTGTGCACTAGGCAAGTAAAACTGCTTTGCTGTCCGAATTCTGTTTTCCATCGCTTGGCAAATAGCCTTGTATGCCTTAGCCTCACAAATTTACGTCTGAATGCTTCTCACAGTTAATCGGATATCTGCCTCTAGAACACTTACAGGCACCGGCTTCCAGATTCCAAACACCCACTGGCTGAAAAAGTTTTTCCGCCCATCTACTCAAACCTTCCGACATCTTATTTTAAATCTGTTCCCCTCTTTTGATCGATCTCGCCATCAAGAGGAAACGTTTCTTTCAGTCTGCCCTATCAATATCCCTCATTGTTTTGTACGTTTCAATCTTGCCTCCTGTAAATCTCCTCTGCTCTAAGGAAGACAAACCCAGTCTGTCCAATCTTTCTTCATAACTGAACGTCTTCAGCCCAGGCCATATCCTGGTAAATCTCTTCTGCATCGTTTCCAGTGCTATCACATCCCTGCTGTAATGTGAATTGCAGAACTGCACACAATACTCTAGCCATAGCCGAATGAACAAATGAATTAAATGACGCAGAAAACCACAGAAAATGGTCTTTCCATCGAAGTCTCTATTGATCAGTGTTGTCCTTTGTCCTTTTCCTGAGTCTGATGCTCCAATAATCACTGGTGCATGTCAGGAAAAAGCTATTACATGATGTTTGGTCTCACAACCGATCTAAGTGGATCGACTGGTTTTAAATTTCGTTGATAAATCCGGAGCACGTTCACTAAGCGACAGTGACCGTAGCAGGAAAGACTGAACGGTGTCAATGTAAAAATGAGCGTTCGATTGCGCAGTGCCTCGGTGAAGTGAACCAAGGAAGGTAAAGGACGGCTGTTAATTGTGGAACGGAGAGAAATCTCCAAGAGCTGTGTTTGAATTCTGATACAACAAACGCAGATACTTGAAACAGCGAGGGTTTGAAGGGAAAAAAAAACATTGCCTCGGAGAATATTTTCATAAAAATGTTTGATATTTTGCTGCATTTCTGTAGCACGTGTCACAAGGAATAAAAGACACAATCGGTGAACACGCGGTCCTTCTATGACGGTATAGAGGCGTGTGAAATGCCGAGCCTGTGAGCTCTAACCTCACCCGGAGCAGCTTTTATTGACGTGAGTAGAGATTTTTGGTGCATCAGGATGTGGGAAAATGTCGTTGAGCAAAATAGAATTTCTTGGACCAGACCAGTCTCTCTATTTGCTTAATAATCACTATCCGCGGGAAATACCTCAATTATCAACCGAAATGCATAATTTTTCAGCAGGAGAAGGATCATCTGAGGAGAGACAAACGCGGATGATGTTTTAGCTCGACGATCTATCCCATATCGCTGACATAGTGCTATGATAAATTCCGCGAAGGGCTGTTTATCTGTTTCGTAGTATTTGATTTGCTGCGTGCATATTCATACAAGGGGTTCCAATGATTGGCAGATGTGGGCCAGGAGTAGGCAGGTGGGACTAGTTTAGTTGAGGATTGTTTGGCTTAGACTGATTGGACCGAAGGGTCTGTTTCCATGCTGTATGATTCTGATTCTGTCTTTCATTCACTGTGTCTCTCTTTGTTCCTCTTGGTCTCTTGCTCTCTGTCTGTTTCAGTCTGTTTCTGCTGTCTGTCTGTCTTTCTGCCTCTTTACTTCTCTTTTATTCTCTCTCTCCCTTACTCTGGCTTTGTCTCTGTTCTTTTCTTTTTTGTCCCATCATTGTTTTGCGTCTCTTTTACATTCCCTTTTTTTTCCTCCTCGCTCCTGCAACTCCCCAACCCCATCTCTCTGCAGACCCCTGCCTGATTTTGAAGCCCTCCCACCAGGTTATGTCCCCACCACATTTGATAGTCCTCAATATTGCACTCTGTCTCAAATCTTGAACCCCCAAGTTTTTCCACACTCCCAACGTTGGTTACATTTCCACCACTCCCCCACCTCAGTTTTTGCGGCCTCCTCCAATTTTGCAGCCCTTCCACACCCCATCCCCATGTTGCATCCCCTCCAATTTGCATGAACCCCCAATTTTGTGCATCCCCCAAGAATGGACACACCATATTTTTGATTTTCCACCCCACCATGTCTTCACCCGCCCCCAGTTACACAGCACCTTCTGTTTTGCTGTGTTCCCCCCCCAAAAAAAATGCTTTGTCCACCCCCAAGTTATGCTCCTACCAAATTTTTCACCCAAAAATATTGACCCCAAGATATTGCATGCCCTTATTTTCAGGCACACCCCCTCCATATCATGCAGCCCTTCCTAACCCCCTATTTTATGCTCCTGCATTTGCCCCCAAAGTTTTGCAGGCCCTCCACAAATTATGCACCTCCCCATAATTTGCAGCCCCACCCCGACAAAAAATTTACATGCCTTAAGTTCCCCCTATTCTCGTGCCAGCAAATGTCACATCTCCCGGAATGTTGTTCTGCACTCCCCAACCGTTTGATTTGGCACTCACTCGCCCCTTTCAAATTTTTGACCTTCCCCCACTATTGTCCCTGCCCCACATTTGTGCCTGTTCATAATGTACACCTGCCCCACGTTTTGTGCTGCCACTCCCTCTGCTGCACATCTTCCCATTTTGTCCCCTTCCAATCACACTTCCTGCCCAAACCACACCCCAAATTTTATACCTCTCAAGTTTGACCCAATTTTTAAAAACAGGTCAAATCCTTTGATTAGAGTCCAGCCGATAACTCACACCTGGGTAGTTGTTATTCTATATAAAACCATCCTGACTCCTTTGGTTAGATTCTAATCTGTAACTCACTCATGTTGTTCTGTTATTCTCTATACAAACCAGACAGAATACTTTGATTAGGTTACAATCTGTATTTAACTCCCATGCATGTTATTTAAAATATAAACAATCCTGAACGCCTTGATTATATTCCAGCTTGTAACACACTCACTGTTTCTGTTGCACCTTTTTTTCTTTATTTTCTCACAGGATGAGGGCATCACTGTCTCGGCCAGCATTTATTGCCAATAACTATACATAAATTACCCCAATCCCTCTATTAGATTTAAGACTGTTGCTCCCCCGTATGTGTTATGCTCTATATAGAAACTGATTCCATCAATTAGATTCCAGTTTGTAACTCATTCTCTGTTGTGTTATGCTACATGTAAACTCACTGAGACCAATGAGATTCCAGTCTCCAACTGAGTAGAAACTGATAGGTTTAACATTAAACTGAGAGCAGGAAAAGAGAAAGCTACAGTTTAATGTCTGCTACATTCTGTTTCTCCAAAAACAATAGTTTTATGAAGTGCAGTGGTTCAATAAGGCAGTTCATTCCCACCTTCTCAAGGGCTAGTAGGAATGGGCGATAAATGCTGGCCCAGCCAGTGATGCTCTCATCCCATGAACACATTGTGGGGTGGGGTGGGGTGGAAACATCCTTTTGTCTTACTAATCATTTGCTATCCCTGCAGAATAACTCAATGTGATTCATATCTCAGGACACCCAGATCCTTCTGTACCTCCAGAATCCAGCAACATCTCCCCATTTAAATTAAAGACATTTTATCAATTGTTCCTGAGTAACATCATACTCTTCACCTTGTATCACATCAGACAATATTTTAGCCATGCACTGACCGTCTCTACTTCACTGAATTTGAATACCCTTAGATTCTCTTCACAAGTTACCTTCAAAACTATTTTCACCAAGAAAATGTTCAATATTTAAATTGAAGACTGACCTGAACCGTTCCATGTTGGAAATGCAAATGAAGCTTCTGTCACGCTCTGTCCCATGCTCAGCTGTTAGACTTTTTGAGTTGGTTCATGGTGAGTGTGTCCCCGAGACAATCACAGCAAGACTTCTTCATTTACCTCGTCCCATCCCCGAGTAATAACTAGCAACCCATCAGATGTCCTCCTAATATTTGGTGACACCATCATTTAAGCTTCCTGTGATTTGTGTGGAAAAGGATTCACTCGCTAATAGCAGCCTATTAGTTGGGATAACTGATTAGTTTACAGGTTGGCAAACTTTAACTCATGGAATACCACAAATCAGTGCCGGGACTGCAACTATTTGCAATCTATACCACTGACTTAGATGGAGAAGTTAACTATACTGTAACAAAGCTTGCTGAGCAAGATGAGATACGGTTAGACGGAACCTGTAAAGCCAGAAAGGTATTGGGAAATAAAAATGACAGTTTGAGCCTAATTGTGGGAAAATGTGTGGATGTCCGCTCTAGCAGGGAGTACAGAAATGCAGAGTAGTCCTTTAGTGGAGGAGGCAGCAGAATGCTGCATTGCAGGTGTCCTGGGTGTCCTTGGATCATGTACAGTAGTTTGCAAGTAAAGCTAGTAATCAGGAAGACAAATGGTTGTTATCCCTAATTTGCAAGTGTCCTTGTGATTCTGAAAGGCATTGGTGGGAATGCCTTCGAGTACTGTGGTCAATGTTGGGAATATAAGTCATATGTATGTGAAAAATAGGAAGATAAGGAACAGCTTGGACACTTCGTGGAACGTCAAGCGTTTTTAGTTATTTATTTGGAAAACGAGTTCAGATTTAAAGTCTGTTGTGATTCACCTGATAAATACAGAAAGTCAAATGATGTAGGAGAAAAGAAAAGTAAAACTTTTTGGGAGATGGGATTTATGGAAATTAATTCCTGGAAAACGTATCTTTTGAAAAGACTATGGGAAATTCTGAGTACTGATGGGTTTCCTCGCAACCCTTTCGATTCTTGATGGGTGTTTTCACTGATCGACGTGGTCGGTAAGGAAGGAAACCTCAGAAGCTGCAAGTATCCCTCCACTTAGTCTCTCAGTAGAAGTTATTAGGAAACTGATAAAATTTCCAAATATCAGTATTTCTGATAACTTTAAAAGCTGAACAGTTACCACTTCCCAAACACTAGATCCAACTTCAGAATCCGGACTGAAGATCTTCCATTCTACAGCTGTCAGCAATTCAATGCCATCAACAAGAAATGGATCATAAGATTTGTGAAATTATATCTTTCTTTTCAGAACCTTAAGCCATTTAAAAAAAAAAGTAACCTCTGCAGTGTCCTTCGAGTTGTGTGTGTTTTTCAGGGAATATAGTTCTTATTCCAGGTTATTGCTCAGATGTTACCCACAGATTGCCACTAGTTTTAAGAGTCAGTTTTGTTTCATAACAACTGGATTATTCTGAAATTTTCTTTGAAAGAAGAGTGGTTAAAGTCTCATTTATTCAACATAGTAGCATAGTTGGGAATTAAATGGTTGTTTTGGTAAACAAATCAACACAACTCCATAGATAGCGTCACTGGTGGTGTCATGGGGCTGCACTGTAATCGATGACCAGCACATTCCTCCTGTCACAGTCCGAACAACAGTTCTAATCTCCTTCCTTAAGGGGGGCTATACTTGCATAGGAAACTTCATTTGAATGGTTCCCAAAGTCCAATCCTGGGATGAAAGGATTATTTATATTAGAAAACTGAATGATGATTTCATAAAAACATAAAATTCTGAATGTACCTAGCAGGTTAGCTGCCGAGAGGATGTTTTCTCTTATGAGGGAATCTAGAACAGGGAAAATCTGTTTAAGAATAGTGTCTTTCATTTAAGACAGTGACAAAGAGGATTTTTTTCTCTCAAAACATTGTGTGTGTTTTATGAGAGAGCAGTGCAAACTGGGTTATTGAAAATATTCAAGGCTGAGGAACAGATTTTTCAACAAAGTGAATTCAGTCATAAATTTATTGGATGGTGGAGCACGGTCTATGGGCCAAATGATCTAATCCTGTTCCTTTCCCTCATGTCATGACCAGTCCATTGTTAACCTCATGTGATCTATAGCATTCATTCTTAATATCAAGCATTTGCCTATCTTAGGTATCGTCTGAAAATTTCATATTCATGTCCCTACATCTCATCTGTATTAAGGATACAATTAAGGAAAGAAGGACCCAGGACCCAGTTGAACCTCACTGGAAACAATCATCCTGACACATAAACAAACCCATTGACCATCATTCATTGCTTCCTGCCATCCAGTCAAATATGGATGGAAGTTGTACTTTTACTCGGATCTTGTGAGCTTTACTTTAATGCCATTCTACCACGAGACCTGGACGTAATGTTTCTACTTGAGATCAAGATCCTAAACGAAGGGCCATGAACACTGAGTCAGTTACTTATAACTTCAACAGGGAAATAAGGAGAAATGGCTTTCCTCAGTGTTGTTGGGATGTGATGCACACCACGACAGTAAGTGCTTCAAACAATAAGCTTGACTTACTTTCAAAAGGTACTTAGTCAATTACATGTGAGAAAAGGGAATGGAAAGGAAAGCTGAAACGCTGAGGTGAGGTCAATGAAAAGTGGTAGATAAGGTGAAGATGGGCTGGGGATGGGGGAAGAGGAGAAAAAGTGTGAGCGGATAGACAGAGAGAGCAAAAATTGGATGGAGAAAGGGGCGGATGACAGTATGCCAGGGAGAAAGAAATACTGATAATGGGGACTATAAGTAGGTGAAAATGGGTTGGCTGCGCTGAAAGCAGCCCACGTCATGACACAGCCTGGGTTATGGTGGTGCGTAAAGGACAGGCATAGGAGCAGAAATAGGCTATTTAATCCATCCAGTCTTCCACCATCAAAAGTGATCATGGCTGATCATATAATCTTCACTTTCCTGTCTTATCGCCATAACCCTTTATTCCCATATTAATTACAAATCTGTGGACACATTACCAAGTGTTCATTGACAAAAGAGCTTTTAACTGATTGATTGCAGGATGTGGTGTGAAAGTTCTGTGAAGCTGATGTGCCATCAATGTGTTCACACTGACAAGAAACCATTCAAGTGCTCCCACTGTGGGACTGGCTGCAGAGGATCATGTGAACTCATTGTCCACGAGCAAATTCACACCGGGGAGATAACCATCATCTGTTCTGTGTGTGGCAAAAGATTCAACTCAGTCGTCTACCTCATTATACAGCAACTTGCTCAATTTGATAAAACTTTTCAACATTGATCAGGGATTTAAATGAAAAATGGATTTGCTGTCCTACAAACCCATTGACACTAGTGAGAAGCTGTTCATGTGCTTTGTGTGTGGGACAATATCTACTCGGGCATCTTACAGACTTAGACACTTGTGAGTTCACCAGTGAGAGCATGGGTTGGATTCTGCTGTTAATCACATAGAGGACTGAATAACGTTCTGATAGTTGAGGTTTGCTTCTGCTAACATTAACAATTCTTGTAACTGGGCTGGAACTTGGTTACATGGTTAATAATTCAGCTTTGCTTAAACAAACTGCTGTAGATTCTTCTTTCCCATCTGAGTGTTTAACATCACCTGCTGGCGCTCAGAAAGAATAATCTGGGAAGTTATCATTCGCAGGAACAGAAGTCCAGCCTGGATACAGTCCTCAGTGTCACACTGAGGGGGACAAATAGCACTTGAACTTTCTCATCTCTCTTCTCTGACAGCAAAGTCCCCATGTGGGTTAATCCTGAGGTATGTAAGAAATATTTATACAGTCAGAGGAATATAGCATGGAAACAGTCTCTTCAGCCCAAACTGGTCCCTGCTGGCCATGGTGCCCACTCAACTGGTTAAATGTTTCCCAGCTTCACTTTTCAATGAGTTTGACTCAGACACAGGACAGAAGCTCCTTTATAATTATGTTTAAAATCAGGAAGAACAGTGAATGCTGGAAATGTGCTGTCAAATCAGAGAATGGTGTCAAACTGTGACCTGTCCCAAACTGAAAGTAAAACAACATATTTAAATTTCCAGCCTGAAACAGACTGTAGCTGTCACAAAGTAAGCACCACTTTAAAGCTGTTGCTAACTCTTAAAATAGACCTGTTTGAAATAAATTGTTCAAAGTCTGCATTAAAATAGCAGATGGAGGAGTTCACAGGAGCCTGTTAACCTCGGGTACAATTATAGAATAGACAATTAATCTCCAGATAAAGAAGAAGCATCTTTCTAGGAATTCCCTGTTTTATTATGTGTTAGATACCAGAAGAAAGTACAATTTAAAAAAAAATAGGAGTTATTGCAACACGGGAGGAGACCATCTTGCCCATCAGATGCTTCTGGCTATGGTTTACAGTAAACAAGGTGCTAGTTTTTAATGGTATTGTGTCCTGTTCTGTCTGTCCCACGCTCTCAGAGCCTGCTAGTGACATTCAGACCTGGAGGTAGGCGGGGACCACACACAGAGAAATGGTGCTTAGCAACAAGAAAATGCCTGACGACAAGATCAGCAGCAGCAAAGAGTAGTGGGTGAACAATTCTGAAATGAAGCCGAGCAATCGGACAGGAGGAAGGATTACTGTGAAGACAGGCCTGACTAGTACAGAAAACGCAGAGAGAGAGAGAGAGGGAAGGCGGGGGGCAGGGGGGGTGGGGGGAGATGTGAGGGAGGGAGTGAGAGAGCTAAACCTCAATTCAGGGGAGCAATGGTTTTCATCTGAACCCACTGAGGAACTTTCCAGAACGTGGTGGGCCCAAATAGGACAAGTCAGGGCACAACAACAGTAACCTTTCAGGCCATTCAGCTCACAGGCTGCAGAACAGAAATCGCACAGTGGCACTGACAGCGAAGTGCTGAATGTGCACCAATCTCCATTTTACAATGTGACCACTGTGGCAGCAATAAGATCCAGAGGTGGGGGGGGAGAAAAGAGTTATTGATACCAATTAACCATATGTGCTGAGGGCCTGAATGAGTGTATTAATTGAGTGTAAATTTTGCAGCTTCTCCCCATAACATTTATGGAAATGCTGCAGGACTCTGTCCAAGTCATCAAATCACCAAGTCTCAATCCCTGAGCTTCTTCCTGTGCTGAGACATTCAACAGGTGACATTCCCCATCATCTTTCTTCCTTAGATAATAAACCAATTTATTTATTGAATATCTCGATCGAATCTGCCTCCACCACCTTCTCATACAGCGGATCCGAGATATTAGCTTTAAACTTTCCCCTCATGCCTTCAATTCTTCACTTTCCAATTACCTTAAGATTTTACCTTAGTTTCCAATGAACCCTTGGAATTTTAATGTGGAGTGGAGTGTTTTATCAGTGTTGTCATGGCAAACTATCTGCAGCAAAGTGACCTGCTGAATTTCAAACTCCACCCACTCCACTGTTGTTTCCCCATCAGTCTGAAGTACTTTCCTTCAAACACTTATCCAATTTCCTTTTGAAATTTCCCGTTACTGCACCAATCCTTCAAACACTACATTCCAGATCAGAACAGCTCACTGTGGAAGGAAATGTTTCTCAGGTTTACTTTGAGTTTTGACCAGACCCGTGAGGTTGTTGGAATAGGGTGGCTGTGCAGAACAGTGCTCCAAACAGGGAAGGCGATATAGTGAACTAGGTTACCTTGGAATGACCAATTATCGTTTGTCCCAAACCAGGAGTGTTCTGATTAAACCCTGAAATGGTTATTTAAAGCGGAGAATATTTAAGGCCAGGTATATAATAGCTCCAGGGAGAAGCTCTGTGGGGTTCCAGTACAAAAGTTAAAGGCTTAAGTGTGTTAAACATAGCAAAATGTAGAGCAGGGACTCTGGTGTGAGTACTGCACAAGTCTTAGGATACAGGATAAGCCATTTAGGACTGAGATTAGGAAACATATATTCACTGAAACAGTAATGAACCTGTAGAATTCTCTTCCAAAGAAGGCTGTGAAGCCAAGTCACTGAATATGTTCAAGAAAAAGATGGCTTTTTTTTGTAATTTTAAAGGGATCAAGAGTGTGGGGATTGTGGCGGGGGTGGAGGAAGCAGGAATGGGGTACTGAGATGAGGGTCAGTCATGATCATATTGAATGGCCTATTCCGACACCTAGTTTCTATGTTTCAATAAGAGCTGTGTTGGTTAATGTACAAAAGCTTTCCATTTTTAACTGAGTTTTTCGGATTTTTGGGATTACACTTTTACTAGGCTTTCAAAAATAAACTTTTGAATTTGTATTATGTAAATGATTGGTTTATTCTATTTTAAATTTATCTCTTTTTCTAATACACTTCTATTTTATTGTTAAAGCAAAATCATCAGCACTGTATACTTCTGTTTCAGTGAGAGAGACCACATTATTAAAGCAAACCAAGTCAAAATAAAAGCGTTCAAGGTGGTGGTGGAATAGGATGCTCCAACCAGAGCTCCTCCACTCCTTCTGCTTATTTCCCCACTTTCTTCTCTTTTTTCCCCCACCCTACTTTTCCTGAGGTAGAGCGGGCTGGAGGCCCGAGCGGAGCGGGGATGGCCAGCGGGTCGAAGGCCCGAGCGGAGGGGGGAACGGTTATTGGACTTAGGACCAGTGCGGGCAGTTAGCAGCTTACAAGCTTGTGCAGACCATGTGTGGAAGTCGCCCTGAGCTCATCTACTGCAGGCCCTTTCTATAAAGGTTGTAATGTTTATCTTTTTAACTTTATTTCTCATTTTTTTTCTAATTTATACAATGAACAACTGTAAGTAATATAAGAAAAACAGAAATTGCTGGAAAAGCTCATCAGATCTGGCAGCATCTGTGAAGAGAAACAGAGTTAAGGTTTGTGGGTTCGGTGACCCTTCCTGAGAACTGAGGAGGGGTCACCCGACCAGAAATGTTAACTCTGATTTCTCTTCACAGATGCTTCAGACCTACTTCTCTTTTCCAGCAATTTCTGGTTTCGTTGCTGATTTACAGCATCTGCAGTTCTTTCAGTTTTTATTTTGTAAGTATTGTAACTGTTTTTCCTTTTGATTCTGTATTTTGATCTAAGAACTCTACCTAGGTACTTTGTTCCTAAGATGACGCCCTACAGGGCTACGTTATAAATATGTCGCAATAAAAGTATATTATTTTCTGTCCTATTCTAACATCAGGTTTCTCTCTGGCTGGGATCATAACAGGTGGATGGCCACTGGGGTCTCTTGATGGGATGTGAAAGTGCATTGGATTTAAAAGGGATCGGCGTCTTTCTTGTTAAAGTAACAGCTACAAAATGTGTATGGGACATGGAGCAACTGTGTAGTGGGGAAATTTATTGCAAACATAACTTAACCATGGCTTTGAACGTTGCTAAGAGTTTCCTGGAAGTGGACAATAGAACAGTGGTTCCATCTGAAAATCTTTGATGGAAGTTAAACAGAGAATTAGCAGATAAATAGAAGGTAGAAGAAAGAGTAGAATCTTGTGAGAATGAGATATTTCAAGTCGCTGTACAACATTTGAAATTGGGAGAAAGGAAACTTAAGCAGGATGTCAGAGTTGGAATTGGCTGGTATGTAGTTATAAATGAAAAAAAAAGCAGGACTTGGTGAAAGAAATAAAAATAAAACTTGCAATTGAAGAAAATGAAAAACAAAGAGTAATGGAATGAGAAGACAAATAAAAACAGGGAATAATGGAGGGAGAAAAGAGAGTAAAGCAGAAAGAAATGCAAAATGGGATTGACTGAATTAATGTAAGTTACAAAGAGATAAGGAAAATGTAGAGCACGAGTTTGGCAGAGGAAAGCTTAGAATAGAGAAGGAAGAAACCGGTAGTAGCCTAAAGGATGATTATGATTCCATTGAGGGAATTGATTTACTGAAGAATGTATGCTTAATGTCTAAATTGAACAAGGTTGGAGTTGAAACATATTTTACCTCATCTGAGAAGGTAGTTGGACAGACAAAATGGGATCAGTGGTTTTGATCAGTCAAGTTAGAGAAATGTTTTGAGAATGCAAGGGAAATTATTATCACGGAATGATTCAAAAAGCAGTCTTTAAAATTTAGAAGCTTATTTAGATGAGCATCCAATATTCAAGACCAGTGAAGCAGCAAATCTGGCCGATACCTATACTCTCTCTCATAGACCATTATATATGGAGAAATGGACATATGGAAACCTTTCACCTCACCTGACCATAAGTTACTAGAGATGTTCTTTTCTCTTTCCTGCACAGTCAATTCTTGTGGGAACCAAAAAGAATGTGGTGATTCCTCAGCATGAGGAAAAGTGGAGCCAGCTCCTTCTAACACACAGTCATTCCATCATCACACCCAGAGTGAAGGTACAAGATCTAGATGATAGTGACACATAAGAAAAGTGAGAATTCAAACACTGTGAGAAAAGCAGCATCTGCACACAAGAACAAGGTCTCATGCCTGAGAAAAAGGTTTATGGACTGAGAGTCAAATACACAAATGGACTGGGGCTGAAGCTCTAAATGCAGCTTTGATGATGTGACAGTGACATCACAGAGGGTCTGGCCAGAAGCCAGTCATAACTGGGTGTTAAATATTACAGGTTATAATGAATTGGAAATGAAAATAAAGAAGGCAACAACTGGATAAAAGTAAGGCCACCCCATGATGCATTTGTAACAGAGGATTAGACATAATCAAAAGCAACATGAAGATTCCATTTAAATACAGAGATGCTGGAAATCTGAAACAAAAACAGAAATTGTTGGAGAAATTCAGCAGGTCTGGCAGCATCTGAGGAGAGAAATATTAACTCTGCTTCCTCTCCACAGCTGCTGTCAGACCTGCTGAGTTTCTACAGAAATTTCTATTGTTAGGATACATACTCCATTGTCAGAATTAGTGGTATTATGTATTCATTCAGAAACTAGACAGTGTACAACAACACTCAAATATTTTAAAAGGAATTCTACATTTTCTGATAGATTGGGATGAGTAGCATCATCCAGACATTTCCTGAATTTGCCTTTCTCTTTCAGTTTCTCTACAATCTCCCACAATGATCTCAGATTATCTTCTCTCTGGTGAGACGCACCCCGCCACTTCACTGTCCCTGTTCCCACTGAGCTACTCACCAACACCGATACAACAAGAAATACAGTTCAGCAGCAAGAATAGGCCATTGGGCGCTCAAACCCACTCTGCCATCGATAAGGTCATGATTGATCCGATTGTGGTCTCAGTTTCTGGTCTGCTCCCAATATTCTTTGACATTAATAACCTTTGCATTGAATATTTTTATTGACTGCCATTACTACTCTCTGGGGAATTGAGTTCCATGGGCTCATCCTCAGAAAAAAATTCTCTACTGAGAAGAAACGAAGAAATGATCAATGGATATTCTTCAAGCTGGAAGAAGGTTTGTATTGGCATTCCCCAGTGGTTGGTATTGGGACGTTTGCATTTCCTGATATACATTAATAAGGTAGATCATGAATCTCAAAATTCGTAGATAATGCTACATATTGAGGAACTGTAAGCACTGAACACTGGACATATTTTGAGTGACCACCTTGCAGAACACCTCCGGTCCGTGCGCAACCCGGCCTTCCTGTAGCTGGTCATTTTAACACAGCGTCCTGCTCCCATGCCCACTTGTCTGTCCTCAGCATGCTGCAATGCTCCAGCGCTCCAGCGAATCACAGTGCAAACTGGAGGAACAATATCTCATCTTCAGACTAGGCAATTTGAAACCTTCTGCACTTAATATTGAGTTCAACACCATCAGATTGTGAATTAACTCCCATTTCTTCCCTTTTTTTAGGTTTACTTGTTGCATTCTCTGTCACCATGTCTTCTTTCCCCGCCCCCAACTCCATGGGACCATCTGTCCTTTCCTGTCTGACAGTTATACACACCATTGTTCCGCCATTCTCACATTCCAATCACTTAATCTGCACTACCAACACCCTTTCTCCCCCAGCACTCCAGCCATCCGCCCCCCTAGTATTACATAAGTGCTGTCCCTCCACATTTCACGCCAGCACTGAAGGGTCATCTAGACAAGAAACATTAGTTTACTCTCTCTCTACAGACGCTGCCTGACTTCCTGTGATTTCCAGCATTTTATGTTTTCAGGTGAAGTTGGTCCTCCAACCAGAGTGAACCAATCGCTCTTCATTGGCTGAAACTGCCTGAATTGGAAATATGGTACTGTGTCAAACTCCAGGACAAAACTGGAGCTTTGTGGAACAAAAGTCAGGTGGAAATGTTGACTCTGCTCTCAGATGTCACCACAGATAATTCCAGAACTGCTGAGTGTCACCAGCTATTTCTGTTCTGGCTTCAGATTTCCAGCATCCACAATTCTTGGTTTTTGTTTGGAGGTTTTGCTTTGTGGCTTTACACAGGTGAAACCCTATGGGGGTGGAAAAAATGCACAAAAAATTCAAGGGCTGAATTGGGAAGAGTTCAAACTGAACGAGAACGTTTCACTGAGAATTGAACACAACATTTTAAGGCGAGGTAAAAGGCATTAGAGAGAATCCAGAAAAAGAAAACACTCCCAAGAATCAACCTGGCAATGACACACATCAGTTATGTGGGCAGATTGGAGATACGAAACAAACACAGAGACGTGGTTGTCAGGAGATCAGGGCTGGGAACTAAATATCCAAGGATACACATCTTATGAAAGATAGGCAGATGGAAAGTAAAAAAAAGACCCTCACGGATCTTGTGTACAAGATTCCAAGCAGTCGTCAGGATGTGTGGAAGGAAATAAATCAGGAGAGAGAAAAGTCATGTAGGAAAGTTACTATTACAATAATTATGGGGGACTTCAATACACAAATTACTGGGAAAAATCAGCTTGGCAGCAGATTTCAAGAAAATAAATTTGTGGAATGTCTATGAGATTGTTTTTGGAGCCGTTTATGGTTGAACTCAGTGAGGAACAGGCAATTCTGGATTTAGTGACGTATAATGAGGGAGATTTGATGAGGGGTGAAGGAACTTCGAGAAGGCAGTGACCATAAATATAATAGAATTCACCCTGCAGTTTGAGAGGGAGAAGATTGAATCAGATGCAATAGTTCTGTTCTGGCCTGTTCTGAGGAAGGGTCACCGGACCCGAAACGTTATCTCTGTTTTCTCCTTCATAGATGCTGCCAGACCTGCTGAGCTTTTCCAGCAACTTTGTTTTTGTTGCAACAGTATTACAATTGAGTAAAAGTAACTACAAAGACATGAGGTAGGAGCTGGCCAGCATTGATTGGAAGGAGGAACCTAAATGGGAAAAAAGTGAAGCAGCAATAGCAGGAGTTTCTGGGGTAATTCAGGAGACACTGCAGAAATTCATCCCAAGGATGAAGAAACATACTCAGGGGAGGATGAGGCAATCATGGCTGACTAGGAAAATCAGAGAGAGCATAGAACATAGAGCAGTAGAGCACAGTACAGGCCCTTTGGCCCACAATGTTGTGCCGAACTTTTACCCTAAACCTAAGGTCTATCTAACCTCCACCCCTACCTTATACTATCATCCATATGCCTATCTAATAGCCGCTTCTTAAATGCCCCTAATGAGGCCAACTCCACTACCCTCTCCGGCAATGCATTCCACACCCCTACCACTCTCTGAGTAAAGAACCTACCTCTGACGTCTCCCCTATATCTACCTCCACTCACTTTAAAACTATGCCCCCTCGTAGTAGCTGCCTCCACCCGAAGAAAAAGTCTCTGGCTGTCCACTCTATCTATACATCAGATCATTTTGTACACCTCTATCAAGTTACCACTCATCCTTCGTCATTCTAAAGAGAAAAGCCCTAGCTCTCTCAACCTTTCCTCGTAAGACCTTCCCTCCATTCCAGGCAACATCCTGGTAAATCCCCTCTGCACCTTTTCCAACGCTTCCACATCTTTCCTGTAATGAGGCGACCAGAACTGGACACAATACTGCAGATGTGGCCGCACCAGGGTTTTGTACAGCACATAATCAAAAGAAAAAGCATAAAATGTAGTGAAGATTTGTGGAAGCCAGAGGATTGTGAAACCTTCAAAAATCAGCAGAGTAACTAAAAAAAAGGGGGATAAGATGAAATATGAGAGTAAGCTAGCTAGTAATATAAAAGAAGCTGATACCCATTTCGGTATCTAAAAGGTTACAGAGAGGCAACAGTGGACACTGGAGCACTGGAAAATGGGGCTGCAGAAGTAATACTAGGGCACAAAGAAATTATGGAGAAACTGAATCGGTACCTTGCATCAGTTTTCACAGTGGAAGACACCAACAACATACCAGAACTTTGAGAGAAACATGGGTCAGAAGTGAATGTAGTGGCAATTACTATGGAGAAGGAGCTGAAGTAGTTGAAACATCTGCAGGTAGATAAATCACCAAAACCGGATGGACTACACCCCAGAGCTCTGAAGGAGATTGTAGAGGAATTGGTGGTCATCTTTCAGAAATCACTGGAGTCACATGTACTCACATGAATACAATGAACAGTTTACAAGTGGCCACTTATGGCACAATCTTACGTACAAAGATATCTAGGTACAACACTATCCAGGGCCCTACCATTAATCGTATAGGTCTTGCCCTTGAGGGGTATAGATAAAGTAAATGGAAGGTGTCCTTACTTCAGGGTGGGAGATTTCAAGACTAGGGGGCATATTTTTAAGGTGAGAGGAGACACATTCTAAGAAGAGGGGCTACCTTTTAATACAGAGCGTGGTTTGTGTGTGGAATAAACCTCCAAAACAAGTGGTGGATACACGTACAGTTACAATGTTTAAAAGCCATTTGGATAAGTACATAAATAAGAAATGTTCGGAAAGAAATGGGCCACGTGCAGGCAGGTGGGACTCCTTTAGTTTCAGAACATGGTCTGTATGGACTAATTGGACCGAGGGTCTGCTTCCATGCTGTCAGACTCTATGACTGTGATTGAAACTTACAGATTACTGTGAGGCCTGGATAGATGGACATGGAGAAGATGTTTCTCCTATTACGAAAGGCTAGAACCTGAGGGCACAGCCTCAGAAAGAAGGGATGACCCTTTAGGACTGAGATGAGGAGATTTTTTTTCAGCCAGAGGGTGCTGATTTTGTGGAACTCAGTACAGGATTGTGGAGGCCAAGTCTTTGAATGTATTTATGACACCAGTAATTAGGTCCTTGATTGGTAATGGGACCAACGGTTACAGAAGGTAGGAGAATGGGGTTTGAGAAACATAGCAGTCACAATCAAATGGTGGAGCAGCCTTATGGGCCAAACAGCCTAATTCTGCTTCCATACCTTGTGTTCTTAGGGTTATTATGGATGACTTCAATCTGCACATAGATTGAGCAAATCAAATCAGTAACAAGACCATATACGAGAAACTCCTGGAGTGCGCACAAGATGGTTTTCTGGATTGAGAATTTGAAGAGCCAAAGGGAGGACAGATAATCCTCAATGGTGTATTGTGTAATGATCAGGGGTGGGTTAGCTCAGTTGGCTGGACAGCTGGTTTGTGATGCAGAGTGACACCAGCAGCACATGCTCAACTCCTGTACCAGCTGAGGTCACCATGAAGGTCCCACCATCTTAACCTTGCCCATTGCCTGAGGCGTGGTAACCCTGAGGTTAAAGCATCATTCGTCGTGTCTCCTCTCTCTCTCAAGTGACAGGGCAGTCCTACAGTCTTCTGGGACTACAGCAACTTTATTTCAAAATTTTAATTGTGTAATGAGAATGGATTAATTGGCAATCTAGCTGTGAAAGGCCCCTTGTGGAAGAGTGAAAACCTCTTCATGATAGACCTCTTCATTAAGATGGAGAGTGACAGTATTGATTCTGAGACTAGGGGCCAAAATCTAAACACAGGTAATTACACTGGTATGAAGCTCATACACGCAGGGTCCAATAACTTGGGGAACATAAACTTAAAGGGACGACAAACATTTTAAGAGCACTTGGAGGAACTGCAACAGTTGTTCATTCCTGTCTAGCACAAAATAAAATGGGAAAGGCGACCCTGCCATAGCTAACAAGGGATATTAGAGATAGTACTGGATCCAAGGAAGAGGCATACAAATTGGTAAAAAGAGCAACTGACCTGAAGACTGGGTGTAGTTCAGATTTCAGCAAAAGAGGATTGGTTAAGAAGGGGAAAATAAAGTCAAGGGGTAAGCCTGTGGGGAACATATAAACTAATTGGAAAAGCTCCTAAAGGGATGTGAAGAGAAAAAAAAATATGAAAACAAGTCCCTTACAATCAGAAACAGGGGAAGTTATAATATGGAATAAAGAGATGGATAGACCAATTAACTAAATATTTTGGTTCTGTCATCACAAACAACGAGATATATAATATCCCCAAAAAGGTTGGGAACACGAGAGCAAATAAAGGAAATCAGTATTAATAGGGAAATGATGCTGGGCAGAATTGATGGGATTCAAAACCAACAAATCCCAGCACTTGGTATTCTACAGCCCAGACTACTTAAAGTGGCCGGAGAGATAATGGATACATTTTGAAATGAGGGGCTTGAATCTAAATAAAGGAAATTAATGATTATCTTTCATACTGCTATAGACTCTGGAATAATTCCCATAATTAGAAGGGAGCTACTGTAACTCCACTCTGTTAAAAAGGTGGTAGAGAGAAAAAATTAACTTATAGACCAGTTAGTTAACATTGAAAGACAGTGACGGATTGGACGTAGTCAGTCAGCATGAATTTACAAAAGGGAAATGAGAAACGAGAAATTAGATCTGTTTGTCCTTGCACACAAGTCATTGAAAGCAAGCATGCAGGTCGAGGCAGGAAATGAAGACGGCAAATGCTAGGTTGGCCTTCATAGCGAGAGGAAATAAGAACAGGAACAGGGATATCTTGCTGAAAGTGTACAGGGTCTTTTGAGACTACACCTGGAACATTAAGTGCAGTTTTGGAACACTTATCTGACGAAGGCTGTTCTGGCTATGGAGGCGCTCCAATTAAGGTTTACCAGACTGAATCCTGGAGTGGCAGGACTGACGTATTAGGACCAAATGGATCAGATAGGATGAAATTCACTGGCGTTTAAAAGAACACGGAAGACCTCACAGAAACCAATAACATTTTAAAATCAAATGCAGAGTCTACAGCTCAAAAGATACCAGAAGCAATAGGATCAGAGCAAACTCACAGTTCAGGAAATACCCAGGAATCAGGGTGATGTCACTGAGTAATTGCCCGTGTGTGATAACATCACCCACTTGAACACAGAGCATTTGGGTCTGCACAAACCGGTGACCTCCACAAAGGAGGTGAGGGTCTGAGGAGAGATTTGAAAGGAGATGAATCAGAATGGCTCAAGAACTGAGGAATATGAGTTGTAAAGTCAGATTGGAGAAACTGAAGTTGCTCTGCAGACCACAAAGGAGGCTGCGATGAGATTTGATAAAGTGTCCAGATTCATGATAGGGTTAAATAAGGTAGATAATGAGCAGCTGTTCCTCTTCACTAATAGTAAAACTATGAGAGACACAGATATTGGGCAATAGTTATTGGGAGATGTAAGGAAGGAATTCTATGTTACTTTCATTTTACTCAATACTTACTTTCAAAGGCCATTAATATCCAGTACTGAATGAATAAAGAATAAAATGGCTCACTTAGATCTTGGTGTACCATTTGGTTTGAGTTTTCGATCTGCAAATCCTCTTCTAACATGCTGTAAAAAAAAAATTTACAAAAACCATCTCAGTCAGTCTGGGACAAAATTTCAGAAGAAGCAAATATTTCTTTGATTTGGAGTTTGCTGTGTGTAAATGCTGCCCTCCTGACTCCCAGTGTTTATAAACTCCATTCCTGTTAGTCCAGCAAAGACATTCAGAACCTCCTTTCTCCTGGCCCAGAATGACCGCACATGCGCCCTGCTGCCCTTTGCCTCCTACAAAGATGGCGGCCGTTACCCGTGGCTTGCCGTTAAGGAGACTCGATTTGTCCCGTTTTCTGAAATGGGAACAGATAGTTTCTTTATGCGGGGTCTGCCGCATCCACAAAGTGTTCAGAAAGCCTCCCCGTCTACCGCCCGGTCCATCGCCTGCTCCGTTCCGCCTCATTGTTACCTTTTGTGGAACCGAGGCAAAAAGCGACTCCTTCTCAGGATCGCTCTGACTGCGCATGCTCTCGACTGTGAGCACGCGGGGAAATACTGAGCCTGCGCAATGATAAGCAATGCTGTAAGCAGCGCTCGAAATTCGGGGTTAAGTGCCCACTATTGTAAAGATTGAATTTCATTTGGCGTAATGTATACAAGCAATCTTCCTCTTTACTTCTTACCAGGACAACTGACATGTATAATACATTTAATAGAGTATAAAACGTGCCTTTTGCATCCCAGGGAGACAACATCACAAAGTCTGACACTTTGTGGGACATTCTGGGTCACAGGGCTGCTTTCTTATTAGGGAGGCAAAACTGCTGATGGTTTAACCTGAGGGACACCACATCTAATGTCAGTAGAGAGGTTGAAAGGGGAGAGTCATTAGTGGTAACCTCAGGCAGTGTGGGATTTAAACCCACACTGCTGGCATCCTGAGGAAAACTGGCAAACGGCTCTGAGAAAGAGTTTGGCTTTCATAACTGTCTTCAAGGAGGAAAACGCAGATTTCACATTGCAACAAAGAGCAAAGTTTCCTATTGTTTGTTGAAGAAAGTGTTTATGTTCCACTGATGCCCTCGAGCCATTGAATAACTTTGGATGAGCACTTGAAACATCAGAGCAAACGAGGCAATGGGCCAAGTGCCGGAAACTGGGTTTGGAAGTGAGATGTTTGCTGACTGGCATTGATATAATGGTCTGAAGGGCCTCTCTCTGTGGTGTTAAAATCTCACTGACTATCATTTTGGAACTGAAGTAGGTCAAAAGCAGTGTCAAGATGAAAAGTTGCAAGTTTTGTGCGCACCTTCCTTTTTGGGATTCAGCATTGCAACTGCTGTGTTCTTGGTTTGAATCCCAAATAAGAATGAGGATTTTATTGTTCCTGTCCAAATTCTTAAAATGAACGTGAATTCCTGACATTAAAAGACATAAAGGGGACAGCTCTGTCAGAATCAGTGAAAGTTTACATCAAGGATGAAACCAAACAGGAGGAAGTGCTGAAAACCATTGACTTCACATGCTCAGGCACAGTACTACAAAAAAAAGACTTGCTCCTTATTAAAGCAGACAGGTTTCTTTGAGATTTAACATGTTGGACACAAAAAACATTGGTTTTCCTTCTGGGCAGTCTTGAACCAGAGCACCTAATATCAGAATGGGTGTCGCACATTTAAGACAGATGAGGAAGCATTTATTCTCTCAGATGGTTGTGAATCAGTGGAATTCCTTACAGCAGAGAATCGTCAGATCGGGGTCAATAAGTGTATTCAGCAGTGAGATTGACAGATTTTTAATCAGTAAAGGTATCAAGGATTATAGGGAAAGGCAAGAAAGTAAGTTTCAGATTATCAGATCAGACAGAAGCTCAGTGAATGGCAGAGCAGACTGGATGGGCTGAATGGTCTCTTTCTGCTCCTAAAAGTTATGGTCTTAATATGAGACTGTAAAACTGACCTAAGCAAAATTTGCCAAGTTAACAAACGTGGGTCCCCTCTGGGCACTGAACTGAGATGAGATGTGCAAAGGACATCACACAAAAGAGAGTCATTGTGCTTGATTGTTCTGGAGTGATCTGTATACCAGGGTAAACAGTGAAAACCTATCTTGAGAACCCAAATTGGGCCTGTCTCTAAAGGGACTACAGTCAGCTCTCACAAGTCTCCATTGCCCTTCACTTTTCCTGACGTTCCCTCTTTTCTTTTTATAAACTGATTGCACGTCAGGCAATTGTATCTGACATTGCTGATGTGGAACTGTAACATGCAGTGAAGGGATTCTAACCGATCCATGACATAATTCTGCTTCTAAAGATTAGTCAGTATTTTATATTTATCAGTGTAAATGTTAACCATTAACAGGCCATGGCAGTGAAGGCACTGAATCCTTATCACTAGACTACCAGGCTAGATCTCTGTTCATATCACCCTGGACACTGTCTGATTTGGCACTGCATTCTCCCATTCTTCTGCACATGATCTCCTCTGTCTCACCTCCAGCTCCCAGCTGAATGAGCTGCTTTGTACAAACACAGGCAGATCGTGAAGCCAATCTTTACCTGGAAAGCAGGGCCAGGGATTGGAAAACAAGGCACTGAGAAGCAATGAGTTTGTGCATGGCTGGATAAAGAAACACGTATCGCATTTTCCAGATTCTCCCAGATACTGATTCCAGGAATATGCACTGTGCAAGTTACCCCCAATCTTAATGGATAACGTGTCTGACAGACAAGTGTGTATTGTCCTGTTTCTTCACAAACTGAAATCTCCAGCACTGAAGAAAGACCCTTCAGGTCTGCAGCAGTTGAACTCAAGACCCAGAGTATTCTATTCTCATTTCCCAGCACTACGTTCACAGCCTCAAGTGTACATCTGAACATGTCTCAACTCCAAAGTTGTTCCACTCCGACAGTCAGTGAGTTGCATATTCTCACCATTGGCGTATTAACTTGGGTTAAATGCTTTTCCCCACCCTTCCAGTGATTCATGTTGCAAACAAGGAGGCGGTAAGCAAACTCCCTTCCGATTTGTCCTCAGCGCTCATCCACAGCCGGCAGGATTTGAAACTGCCCAGGGACACCCCAATGGGTTTCAAACTCCATCTCCTTCACCACTCGGTGATGACTGCAGCAGTGCAATACCCACTCGCCTTTCCAGGTCTCTCTCCCTGAGGAGCTGAGGAAGAATGACTCATTACTGGGTTTGTTTGAATCCAATCGCTTCACAGATTTCGAAAGGGTTAACTTCAGTACATGCTGGGTCTGGTCATTTCATTCCAACATGTGGAATAGGATCATTTAAAAATACAAACATAATTTACCAGAAAAAAAACTCTGGCAGCATCTGTCAGCAGAGAATCAGGGTTAACGTTTCAGAACTTCTTCAGACCTGTTTTCTCCCACAGGTACTGTCAAAACTGTTGAGTTTCTCCAGCAGTTTCCGTTTTGTTTCAGGTTCCCAACATCCACAGCTGTTTACGTTAGCCATTATAACACATCGAAACACCTTTGTGGTTACTCACCAGATAAGATTTCCGTTTGGGGAGCATTTTGCTGACCGCATTAAAAGCCCAGAGCTGTATCGTAAAAAACATAACTGGTAGAAATAGAAAAGTACTTGCTCTTGCATTTGTGGTTTCAAACCAGCAACTTCGCGCTTCCGAGCTGCAAGCGCTGACCAACTACGCCACGGAAGATAGCTAACAGCTGACTTTCCCAATCACTTAAAGCAGGCTCTTATTTAATTGCTCTGAACAAAACAAGGAAGGGAGAAACCCCTTCAGGTAGCTATGCAGAGGCTACAGCCTCTCCCACTGAAAGCATGGACTGTTCTTAGTTCCTGCCCAGTACTCTCTTTCTTCCCACTGAGGTCAGAGTCTTCCGTAGGTCCTGATCGGATGACAGGTTCCCATCCCTGATGAACACGAGTGAATTAGTTGGTGATTTAATGACAAGACGGCAGCTTTTATGGTCACTATTCCCCTGTGCCAGCCCCAGAAACTACCAGATCGTTCACTTTGATTTCACAAGCTGCCTTTCTTTTTGTGTGTTATCTTATGCTCCTTTTCTTTCGTTTCTGGTCAATTCGATATTGTTTTGGAATTTGAGGATGTGCAGTCAAAAGACAGGATCTGACAGAATTGCTTAATTTAATGTAAGCTGAATATCATCAGGTTTTGAAATATGGAGGTGGATGCACCATTCACAGTGAAAAGAAACTGTGCACAGGTTCTGACTGTGGACAAGGCTTCAGGGGATCAACTGAACTTTTGAAACTAAAGCAATGCCACACTGACAAGAAACTATGGATCCGAGGGGACTGTGGGAGGAGTTTCAATTACCCATCCAAGCTGCAAACATATTTGTGCAGGAAGAAACTGTTCACCTGCTTTGTGTGTGAGAAGGCATTCACAGCAGTTTCACACTGAAAAGGTGCTGTTTCCCTGCCGTGAGTGTGGCAAGGAATTCATTCAGTCATCCCACCTGCTGACACACCAATGGGTCCACACTGGGGAGAGTCCATTCACCTGCTCCGAGTGCGGGAAGGATTTCTCCCGGCCATCCAGCCTATTGAAACATCAACAGGTTCACTCTGAAGAGAGACCATTTAAATGTGCAGATTGTTATAAGTGCTAAAAAAGCTCAAGTGGACTGATGTACCATCAACGTGTTCACACTGAAGGGAGACCATTCAGGTGCTGTCACAGTGGGCCTGGGTTCAGGACATCATCAACCCCCACTGTACACAAGCAAATACACACTGGGGAGAGATTGTTCACCTGCTCTGTGTGTGGGAAAAAAATCACTCAGTCATCTAGCTTGATGAAACGCCAGCGGTTTCACAAGTCACTTCAGTAATTGGATTTTTCTTTTGTTTGTACATGGGATCATGGCATCACGAGCTCAGGAAGCTTTTATCATTCGTTCTAACTGCCCAGAGGATGGTTAAGAATCAAGCTCGTTGGTGTGGTATGGATTCACATGTAGGTCAGACCAGGTCAGAATTAACAATGTTCCCCAGACCCAATGGGACAAAGAGTTGATTTTCTAGTCTCTTACCCTGTTTCTGAAATGATAATGAATAATTTGTTACAGTTGATTTAAAAGTGAAAGACCAAAGCGGGTTTTATTCTGATTGATCATGTCCTGCTGTTTTCACAGTTGTTACTGACGATCTCATGGTCCTCACACCATCACCTGTCCCAGAGAGTGTTACAGAAAAGAGGGAACGGTCAACATCATCTAGTTACTCAAAGGATCACTGGACCAGAAAGGTTAACTCTAATTTCTCTCCGTAGATGCTGCCAGGCCTGCTGAATTTGTCCAGCTATTTCTGTTTTTCTTTCTGATTTCCCTGCATCTGCAGGTTTTTAAGTTTTTCAATATACACCCTGTCTGTTTCAGAGGAGCCTCATTGATGAGGTTGGTAGGTTTTGGAAATTGAAAGTTCGGCCATAGATCAGGCATGATCTCTTTGAATGACATAACAGGCTTGAGGGGCTGAATATTCTACTCCCGTTCGTATAAAAGTTGTCCATCTGCAGCTTGTGGCAATATGTCCCCTCTCTACTCACGTCACATCCATGTCTATTACACACTTACTGGCTGAACAAATCTTCTGTGTTTGAACTAAATTTGTCAATATTCTGTGCTCTGTCTCTGCCTGCCCGGGTTTGACTCTCGTCGGAGAATGTTGTCTGTTGCTATATGAACAGTCACAACAGACAGATCCCGGAGTCGCATCCCTTTGGGATCCACAAAAACCCGTTTGTTTTTTCTCTTCCTCTTTCATTCTGACTCTTTAATTTCTCCGTTTCTGTCCGCTCTCCTCTCAAGCTCTTCAACAAACCCATTTGGGCAGACGAGAGTCAGGGAATTAATGCAGGGAACTGGGAAGTGGGCAGAAGCACAAGGAGAGGCCACATCAAAGAAAGCTCCCATTCTAACAACAGAGCTACTCCCTGACCCAGCAAGTGGTGAGGTGTCTGAGAGTGTGGGGGAGGCAGATTCAATCGTGAATTTGTGAAGACAAGTCAGTGACCTCTCCATCTGATTATTAAGTCAGATAGACAGAAAGAAAGTTGCACATTTGGACAGTGCCTTTGATGACCGCGGGGTAATGAAAAATGCTTCAGATTCAATGAACAGGAACCTGAAGAACTGTAGAAGCTGTATATCAGAAACAAAAACAGAAAATGCTGGAAAAACTCATTAGGTCTGTCACCATCTGTGGACAGAAATCAGAGTTAATGGTTTGGCTTGAGTCATTCTTCCTCAGAACTGATTCCCATTTTTTGTTTCAGATTCAATGATTTCACTTCACAGGGACAAAGCTTCCAATTTATATCAGGTTAACTCTCAGCCTCCTCTTCTCTTGAGAAAAGGGTTTTAAGGTTTTCAGTCTTTCCTGGCAATTACAGATCTCAGATTTCAGATTTGTGACTGAACCTTTGTTTTCCTGATCCTTGTGAGTGATGCCAGCAGCAGAAACTGTTGTATTTACAAATTTATTCTCATCTTCAAATACACTGTGTAAACCAGAAAAAAGTGAGTCAGAACCCACAAAACGACAAAGGCAGCATGAAGACCTGAGCTGAATGAACCTGGTGATGCGTGGGCTGACATGAGGAAAACGTGACCATGATCACAACTGGTTAAAATCACCGAATCCCTGCAGTGTAGAAAGATGTCATTCGGCCCATTGAGTCTGCACTGACCTTCTATCCCACCCTACTCCCATAACCCCCGCATTTACCATGGCTAACCCAACCTGCTAACCTGCACACTAGGGGGCAATTGAGCGTGACCAGTCCACCTAAAATGCACATTTTGGGACTCTGGAAGGATCGCAGATTAGCTGTAAAGACACAAAATTGTGAGTGAGGGCTCAAAAAAAAACTCACCTCTGAAACAATTTTGCTGTTTTTGTTCCAAAATAAAATCTGGGGAAAGCTGCAGCTACAAAGATTTCAGATTCTCCCTGGAGGAAGAGAATTCAAAACTCGCGCCACTGACCCAGGGCCACAGAGGGCTGGGACCCATCAGAAATGCAACAGGTTTTGAGCAAGGTCGGGGTGACAGAGGGGCAAGATGGCAGTCTGTCACAGGGGAAAGGCAGGAGAGATTAAATTGCAGAAATGTTAGTCCCTCAAGGCCATGGGGAATGGAGATGGCGCTGGAAAAGAAACAAAGAAACAAAAGATGTGCCTGGAACCAGGTGTGCAGCAAACACAGAAACAAATTGAAACAAGAAATGTAAACAAACTGGGGGCAGAGTTCACCGTCTGAAATTGTTGCTCTCTGTGGTGAGTCCAGAAAGCTGCAAAGCCTGGGTGGTTCTATTTCAGCCAACACAAAACATGATGGGCCAAGTAATTGCTGGCCAGCCAGCGACACCCACATCATACAAATAAATTTGGAAATAATGGCCTTATCTGCACTGTAATTTTCTAACACCTTTGTTCTGACATTTGGAGTTTGTTTCTCATGATGTTTATAACCTCTCAAATTGGACTAAAGTTTAATATGCTCGAGAAATGTAAAAAAGAAATCAGCTTTGCCTCAAACAAATCACTGTGGATTGTTGTATTTGTCCTCAGGTCTTTTATGTCATACACAGTTATATGAGCTTCAAGCAACAGAAATGTGTCACATAGATTCAAAAAGACATTATCAGAACCGAAAGCATGTCACCCTCAGAAAAGTCTGGGGAGCTTTTCTCAAGAAAAGAGAAGATGGAAGGATGATCTGATGGAAGCCTTTAAAATGATGTATGGCTTTAAAAATCCAATATTAATTTCATGTGAAACCCCTTTACCCAGCGAGAGGTGAGAATGTGCAACTCACTCCCAGAGCGAGTGGTGGAGGTGAACAGAGGAATATATTTAAGAAGTTGGATACATTCATGAGGGAGAAAGGAATAGAGGACCTGCTGACGGGGGAGACGAAAGGGGAGGATGGTGGTTCACATGGAGACTCATGTGGAGCATAAATACTGACGGAGACTAATTGAGTTGATTGGACGAGAGACTTGATGGAACAAAGACAAACATATTTACATCTGATCTAATTGGAGTGGTAAGGAAAACATTATTTCCTATTTAGAATAAAATAAATTTACTTAATCAGAATTTGGGGATCACTTCCTTGGAAATGTGCAGTCCCAGGCTCAAAGAGCTTCAGCCTCACTAGAAGCAAAGTGGTGAGAGCGGCCAGTCCAGCAGAAAGAAACCCTCTGACCCTCCCACTTTACCCAATATCAGAATGAGAATGGCTCAGTCTTAGATGTGATTTTCCCTCATTTTTAAATCAATTCATGGGGAGCACTCTCGATGTCGAGGTCAGCATTTACTGCCCATTTCAGTTGTCCTCCTTGAGAAGATAATGTTTTCTGGGACTGCAGTCCTTGAGGTGTCGGGTCACCCACAATGTTATTTGGGAGAAGTTCCAGGATTTTGAAACATTCAGAGTGAAGGAACAGCCAATCTGGAAGGTTATCATATTCTAATCCCAGTTATTTCAGTGACCCCATGAGATGTTCATGTGATGGTCATTTTGAGATTTCTGTCTGCAAATCTTCCCTTTCTAACATCCTGTTAATGAGAATGGTGTGCAGTATGGAGGGGTGTATGCAGGTGCTAATTGTCCCATGTAACTGCTTCACTTGTTTTTCCAGACAATAGATGCTGTGTGTTTGAAATGTGCTGTCTCGCAGCACATATAATGCAGATTAACAGCAGATGCAACTTCTCTGATCATTTGTGAACTTTCTTATACTTCGACAGACTGGATGACTGAATGAATACTTTCTCACACTCAGAACATATGAATGGCTTCTCCTCAGTATGGTCTCGCTGGTGTACCTGTCGGCCAGATGAATCTCTGAACCGCTTCCCACTCTTGGAGCATTTGAATGGCCTCTCCCCTGTGTGGATGCGCTGGTGTCTTACGAGGGCAGATGACTGAGTGAATTCTTTTCCACTACCAGAGCATGTAAATGGCCTCTCCCCAGTGTGAACTCGTTGATGCATGTGCAGGCTGGATAACTGAGTGAATACTTTACTAAACTCCAAAAAAGTAGATGGCCTCTTCCCTGTGGGAACTCACTGGTGTTTCATCAGGATGAAATATTCGTGGAATTTATTGCCATTGGGGAGGTGATGGCCTGTGGTATGAGACTGTTAATCCAGAGACCCAGATAAACATTCTGGCGACCCAGGTTCAAATCCCACCACGGCATATGGTGGAATTTGAATTCAATAAATATCTGGAATTAATAATCTAATGATGGCTGTGAATCCATTGTCGATTGTTGGAAAAACCCATCCGGTTCACTAATGTCCTTTAGAAAAGGAAACTGCCATCCTTACTTGGTTTGCACCACATGTGACTCCAGACCTGCAGCAATGTGGTTGACTTTGAACTGCCTTCTGGGCAGTTAGAGATGGGCACTAAATGCTGCCTAGCCAGCGATGCCTTCATCCTATGAATGAATAAAAAATAATTCAGAGCATGTGAATGGCCTCTCTCCAGTGGCAGCACATCGGTGTTTCCACAGAGCAGATGAATCAGGGAATCCCTTCCCACATTCAGAACAGGTGAATGGGCTCTGCCTCGTGTGACTGCATTGATGAAACTCCAGCACTGATAAGGAATGGAATCTGATTGACCGTCACTTCTTATCTGGACAGATTCTGCTGCCTCCCTGGATTCACTTCCTTTCCTTTCAGCTGCTGCAAGTAAAAAATTTCACACCAGAATTTAAAAAAAAAGAAACCGGGATAAATTGTTTTCTCAAAGATATCGGAGAGGAGAAGAAGTTTCAGTCTGGGTGAAGCTCAATCTTCATTCAGAGAGAGAGGAGCAACAGCGTTGCTTGGCAGCTCTCAGCAGTTTCAGAAGTTGATTGTCCCACATTCGCGTTGAGACAACAGGGGGGATCTGATTGGCTGGAGGTCCAGAGTGCTTCCGGTCCTCCAGCTCTTCCCATTGGTCACATT
>NC_063339.1:85248623-85253547 GCF_021869965.1 Rhincodon typus
GGTTCACACTGACAAGAGACCTTTTAAATGTTCTGACTGTGGGAAAAGCTTTAGGAGCCCTAAAGGTCTAATTCAATATCGATCTGCTCACACGGGAGAGAATTTGTTCAGCTGTTCCACATGTGGGAAGGAATTGTATACCCTGATGGGAAGTACCTAGCCCAGTGGTGGACATTATAAGCTCCCTGTCCAGACAGGGGTCACAAAAGATAGATGATACCCTTTGGGGTTAGTAGGAACTGCCGATGTGGGAGTCTGAGAAACAAGGTGTGGGATAACAAGGTGTCGAGCTGGATGAACACAGCAGGCCAGGCAGCATCAGAGGAGCAGGAAAGCTGACGTTTCGGGTCTGGACCCTTCGTCAGAAATGGGGGAGGGGAAGAATGCTCTGAAATAAATGAGAGAGGGGAGGCTGTGATAGAAGGTGGATAGAGGAGCAGATAGGTGGAGAGAAGACAGACAAGTCAAGGAGGCAGGGATGAAGCTAGTAAAGGTGAGTGTAGGTAGGGAGTTATGGAGGGGATAGGTTGGTCCAGGGAGGACGGAAACGTCAAAGAGACGGGATGAGGCTAGTAGAGGTGGGACAGGGACAGTGACGGACAGGGAGGGAGCGAAGGACAGTGACAGGGAGCAAGGGACAGGGAGGGACAGGGAGAGAGGGACAGAGAGGGAGCCAGGAACAGGGACAGGGAGGGAGGGACTGGGAGGGGGCGAGGGACAGAGACAGCGATGGAGGGAGAGGAAGGGTGCGAGGGACAGGGAGGGATGGACAAAGAGGGAGCGAGGGACAGGGAGGGGAACAGGGAGGGACAGGGAGAGAGCGAGGTACAGGGAGGGATCGAGGGACAGGGACAGGGAAGGAGCGAGCGAGCGAGGGACGGGGAGGGAGCGAGAGAGGAGGGATGGGAGTGAGGGACGGGGATGGAGCGAGGGATGGGGAGGGAGTGAGGGACAGAGAGGGAGCGAGGAACGGGGAGGGAGCGAGGGAGGGAGCAACGGGGAGGGAGTGAGGGAGGGAGTGACAGGGACAAAACGAGGGAGCAAGGGACGGGAAAGGAGCGAGGGACGGGGTGGGAGCGAATGATGGCGACGGAGCAAGGGACGGGGAGGGAGGGAGCGAGGGATGGCGAGGGAGCGAGGGATGGAGCGAGAGCGAGGGAACGAGGGACGGGGAGCGAGGGACAGGGAGGTAGCGAGGGAGCAGGGGATGGGGAGGGAGAGACGGGGAGGGAGCGAGGGGCGGGGACAGAGCGAGGGAGCGAGGGACAGGGAGGAAGTGAGTGATGGGGAAGGAGTGAGGGAGAGAGGGACGGGGAGGGAGGGACGAGGAGGGAATGACGGTCAGTGTTGGAGACTGGGAGGGAGAGAGCGAGGGACAGGGGAAGGGAAGGAGGGGCAGAGACGGAGCGAGGGACGGGGAGGAAGCGAGGGATGGGGAGATAGCAAGGGATGGAACGAGGAAGGAGCGAGGGAGGGAGCGAGGGGCGAGCGAGGGTGGAGTGAGAAGGGAGAAAGGGGGGAGCGGGGGACCAAGTGAGGGATGGTGAGGGAGTGAGGGACGGGGTGGGAGCGAGTTAGCGAGGGACGGGGAGGGAGCGAGGGACGGCGATGGAGAGATGGACAGGGACTGGTAGGAACAGGGAGGGTAAGTGACAGGGAGCGAGGGATGGAGTGGGAGCGACGGAGCGAGGGTTGGGGAAGGAGCGAGGGATGGGGAGGGAGTGAGGGACGGGGAGGGAGCGAAGGAGTGAATGATGAGGAGGGAGCAAGGGAGGGAGCGACCGTGAGGGAGCGAGGGAGGGAGCAACAGGGATGGAGTGAGGGAGAGGGAACGAGGAAGCGAGGGACTGGGAGGGAGCGAGGGACGCGGAGGGACAGAGGGACGGTAATGGAGCGAGGGACGGGGAGGGAGTGAAGGAGAGAGGTAGCAAGGAAGCGGGTGGGAAGGACGAGGAGGGAGCAAGGGACAGGGATGGTGACAGGGAAGGAGGGACAGGGACATGGAGCATGGGACGAGGTGGGAGCGAGGGAGCGAGGGACAGGGAGGGAGCGAGGGATGGAGTAACGGGGAGAGAGCGAGGGAGGGAGCAAGGAAGAAGCAAGGGAGGAAGCGAGGGGCGAGCAAAGCGGGAGCGAGGAGGGAGCAATCTGGGAGCGGGGGACCGAGCGAGGGACGGTGTGGGAACAAAGGAGCAAGGGAGGGAGGGATGGGGAGGGAGTGAGGGAGGGGGAGTGAGCGAGGGATGGGGATGGAGAGAGGGACAGGGATTGGTAGGAACAGGGAGGGACAGGGGCAGGGAGCGAGGGACAGGATGGGAGCAATGGAGCGAGGGTCAGGGAGGGAACGAGGGAGTGTGGGAGCGAGGGATGGGAAGGGAGCGAGCAAGGGTATAAGGGACGGGGAGGGAGAGAGGGACGGGGAGGGAGTGAAGGAGTGAGGGATGGTGTGGGAGGGAGCGAGTGACGGGGAAGGAGTGATGGACGGGGAGGGAGCTAGGGAGTGAGGGACGGGGAGGGAACGAGGGACAGGGTGGTAGGGAGGGAGTGACAGGGAGGGAGTGAGGGATGAGGCGGGAGCGAGGGACAGAGATGGCGAAAGGGAGGAAGGCAGCAAGGGACAGGGAAGGAGGGGCAGGGACAGCGAGCGAGGGACGCAGTGGGAGCGAGGGAGGGAGGGGGGGGGAGCGAGGGACAGGGAGGGAGCGAGGGAAGGGTGGGAGTGAGGTTCTGGGAGGGAGTGAGGGAGGGAGTAATGTGGAGAGAGCGAGGGAGGGAGCGACAGGGACGGAGCAAGGGAGAGGGAGTGTGGGAGCGAGGCAAAGGGTGGGAGTGAGCAAGGCACAGAGGGACGGGGAGGGAGCGAGGGATGGGGAGGGAGGGAGCACGGGACGGGGAAGGATGGATGAAGAGGGAGTGAGGGAGGGAGGGACGGGGAGGGAGCGAGGGACAGGGTGGTAGGGAGCGAGTGATGGGGAGGGAGTGAGGGATGAGGAGGGAGCAAGGGACAGGGATGGCGACAGGGAGGAAGGCAGCAAGGGACAGGGAAGGAGGGGCAGGGACAGTGAGCGAGGGACAACGTGGGAGCGAGGGAGCGAGGGACGAGGAGGGAGTGAGGGACAGAGAGGGAGCGAGGGGCAGGGAGGGTGCGAGGGAGCGAGGGACGGGGCAAGAGCGAGGGAACGAGGGAGGGGGAGCGAGGGACGGGGAGGCAGCGAGGGAGCAAGGGATGGGGAGGGAGAGACAGGGAGGGAGCGAGGGACAGGGAGGGAGCGAGGGACAGGGAGGGAGTGAGGGACGGCGAGGGAGCATGGGATGGTGAGGGAGCGAAGGACAGGGAGGGAGCGAGGCAGCAAGTGACGGAGCGAGGGACGGGGAGGGATGGATGAGGAGGGAGCGAGGGAGGGAGGGACAGGGAGGGAGCGAGGGACGGGGAGGGAGGGACAAGGAGGGAGTGAGGGACAGGGACAGGGAGCGAGCGATGAGGTGGGAGCGAGGGAACAAGCTACGGTGAGGGAGTGAGGGATGGGGAGGGAGCAAGGGAGGGAGCAAGGAAGGAGCACGTGAGGAAGCGAGGGGCGAACGAGGGCTGAGTGAAGAGGGAGCAAGTGGGGAGCGTGGGACTGAGCGAGGGATAGTGAGGGAGTGAGGGCCGGGGAGTGATCGAGGGACGGGGATGGAGAGAAGGACAGGGACTGGTAGGAACAGGGATGGACAGGGACAGTGAGCGAGGGTGTGAGTGATGGACCGAGGGTCGGGGAGGGAGCAAGCTATTGGGAGCGAGTGACAGAGGAGTAGGGAGTGAGAGAGTGAACGACGAGGAGGGAGCGAGGGAGGGAGCGACCGTAGGGGAGAAGGCAGGGAGTGACAGGGACGGAGCGAGGGAGAGGGAACGAGGGAGCGGGTGACTGGGAGGGAGTGACGAATGGGGAGGAAGTGAGGGAGCGAGTGAGCGAGTGGGGGGAGTGAGCGAGGGACGGTGATGGAGAGAAGGACAGGGTCTGGTCGGAACAGGGAGAGTCAGGGACAGGGAGTGAGGGACGGGGTGGGAATGACAGAGAGACGGTTGGGGAAGGAGAGGGGGATGGGGAGGGAGCAGGGGAGTGAGCGATGGGGAGGGAGTGAGGGAGGGAGTGACAGGGAGAGATCGAGGGAGATGGAGCGAGGGAGAGATGGACTGGGAGGGAGTGAGGGATGGGGAGGGACTGAGGAACGGTGAGGGAGCGAGGGAGGGGGATGGTGTGAGGGAGCAAGGGACGGCAAGGGACCAAGGGAAGCCGAGGGAGCAAGGAAGGGAGTAACAGGGAGAGAGCGAGGGAGGGAGTGAGGAAGAAGCGAGGGAGGGAGCAAGGGGCGAGCCGGGGGGAGCGAGGACAGAGCAAGGTGGAAGCGGAGGACTGAGCGAGGGACGGTGAGGGAGCGAGGGACAGTGTGGGAGCGAGGGAGTGAGGAAGGGAGGAACAGGGAGGGAGCAAGGGAGGTGGAGTGAGCGAGGGGCCGGGATGGAAAGAGCGATGGGCAGGGAGTGAGGGACGGTGAGGGGACGAGGGAGCACGTGACTGAGTGAGGGACAGGGAGGGAGCGAGGGAGGGAACGACAGGGACAGAGCGAGGGAGAAGGAGCGAGGGAGCGAGGGACTGGGAGGGAGCAAGGGACAGGGAGGGACCGAGGGACAGTGAGGGAGTGAGGGACAAGGAGTGAGTGAGGGAGAGAGGGAGCCAGGGATGTGGTGGTTGGGAGCGAGTGATGGGGAGCGAGTGAGGGATGAGGAGGGAGCGAGGGACAGAGATGGCGACAGGGAGGAAGGCAGCAAGGGACAGGGAAGGAGGGACGGGGTGGGAGCGAGGGACGAGGAGGGAGCGAGGGACAGGGAGGGAGCAAGGCAGCAAGTGACAGAGCGAGGGACGGGGAGGGATGGACGAGGAGG
>NC_063339.1:85253557-85351785 GCF_021869965.1 Rhincodon typus
GGATGGACGAGGAGGGAGCGAGGGAGGGAGGGAGGGACAGGGAGGGAACGAGGGACGGGGAGGGATGGATGAGGAGGGAGCAAGGGAGGGAGGGACAGGGAGGGAGCGAGGGACGGGGACAGGGAGAGAGGGAGCGGCAGGGACAGGGAGTGAGGGACGAGGTGGGAGCGAGGGACCAAGCTACAATGAGGGAGCGAGGGACGGGGAGGGAGCAAGGGAGGGATCAAGGAAGGAGCACGTGAGGAAGCGAGGGGCGAACGAGGGCTGAGTGAAGAGGGAGCAAGTGGGGAGCGTGGGACTGAGCGAGGGATGGTGAGGGAGTGAGGGACGGGGAGTGATCGATGGACGGGGATGGAGAGAAGGACAGGGACTGGTAGGAACAGGGATGGACAGGGACAGTGAGCGAGGGTGTGATTGATGGACCGAGGGTCGGGGAGAGAGCAAGCTATGGGGAGCGAGCGACAGAGGAATAGGGAGTGAGGGAGTGAACAACGGGGAGGGAGCGAGGGAGGGAGCGACCGTAGGGGAGAAGGGAGGGAGTGACAGGGACGGAGCGAGGGAGAGGGAACGAGGGAGCGGATGACTGGGAGGGAGTGACGAACGGGGAGGGAGTGAGGGAGAGAGTGAGCGAGTGGGGGGAGTGAGCGAGGGACGGGGATGGAGAGAAGGACAGGGACAGGTCGGAACAGGGAGGGTCAGGGACAGGAAGCAAGGGACGGGGTGGGAATGACGGAGCGAGGATTGGGGAAGGAGCGAGTGATGGGGAGGGATCAAGGAAGGGAGTAACAGGGAGAGAGCGAGGGAGGGAGGGAGCGAGGGGCGAGCGAGGGAGGAGCGAGGACGGAGCAAGGTGGAAGCGGGGTACTGAGCGAGGGACAGTGAGGGAGCGAGGGACGGTGTGGGAGCGAGGGAGCAAGGGAGGGAGGGACAGGGAGGGAGCGAGGGAGGTGGAGTGAGCGAGGGACTGGGATGGAGAGAGCAATGGGCAGGGAGTGAGGGACGGCGAGGGGGCGAAGGAGCAAGTGACCGAGTGAGGGACAGGGATGGAACGAGCAACAGGGACAGAGCGAGGGAGAAGGAGCGAGGGAGCGAGGGACTGGGAGGGAGCAAGGGACAGGGAGGGACCGAGTTGACGGTGAGGGAGTGAGGGACAAGGAGTGAGTGAGGGAGAGAAGGAGCGAGGGCTGTGGTGGGAGCGAGCAAGGGAGCGACGGGCTGGGGGGGATCAAGGGACGGGTAGGGAGCGAGGGACGAGGAGTAAGCAAGGGCCAGGGAGGGACGGAGCCAGTGATGGAGCGAGGGATGTAGAGGGAGCGAGGGACAGGGAGGGAGCGAGTGATGGAGTGAGGGATGCAGAGGGAGTGAGGGAGGGAGGGAAAGACGGGGAGGGAGAGAGGGAGGGACAGATGGGAGGGACAGGACCAAGCGAGGAGGGACGGGAACGAGGGATGGGGATTGAGCGATGGACGGGATCGAGGGACGGGGAGGGAGTGCAGGAGCGAAGGATGGGGAGGGAGTGAGGGATGGGGAGGGAGGGACGGGGAGGGAGTGAGGGAGGGAGGGACGGGGAGCGTGTGAGGGACTGCGCAGGAGGGACGGGGAGGGAGGGACGGGGAGGGAGCAAGAGTTGGGGAGGGTGCGAGGGAGCGAGAGACGGGGCAGTTGCGAAGGAACGAGGGACGGGGAGTGAGGGAACGGGAGGGAGGGATGGACGAGGAGGGGGGGTTTGAGGGACAGGGATGGCGACAGGGAGGGAGGGAGTGAGGGACAGGGACAGGGATGGAGGGGCAGGGACAGGGAGCGAGGGAAAGGGTCGGAGCGAGGGACAAGGAGGGAGCGAGTGATGGGGAGGGCGCGAGGGAGGGCATGACAGGGACGGAGCGAGGGAGAGGGAATGAGGGAGCAAGGGAGTGGGAGGGTTCAAAGGATGGGGAGAGAGTGAGGGAGTGTGGGAGCGAGGGATGGGGAGGGAGTGAGGGACGGGGAGGGAGTGAGCGAATGAGGGATGGCGAGGGAGCGAGGAAGAGGGAGGAAGCGAGTCAGTGAGGAAGGGGGAGGGAGCGAGGGAGCAAGGGACAGATCGATGGACGGGGAGGGAGGGAGCGAGTGACAGGGAGGGAGCAAAGGGCGGGGAGGTTGCGAAGGAGTGAGGGACAGAGTGAGAGTGAGGGAACGAGGGACGGGAAGCAAGGGATAGGAAGGGAGGGAGGGAGTGAGGAACGGGGAGGGAATGAGGGACGGGGAGGGAGGGACGGGGAGGGAGCGAGGGAGGGAGGGATGGGGACGGAACAACGGGTGGGGAGAGTCCGAGGGAGCGAGGGACTGGCAGCCAGGGATGGGGAGAGATGGAGGGACGAGGAGGGAGTGAGGGACAGGTATAGTGACAGGAATGGAGGGACGGAGTGTGGTAACAGGACAGGGACAGGGAGGGAGGGGCAGGGACAGAGAGCGAGGGATGGGATGGGAGCGAGGGAGCGAGATACGGGGAGGGAGCGAGGGAGAGGGAGCGAGGGACTAGGAGGGATCGAGGGACGGGGAGTGACCGAGGGACGGCAAGGGAGCAAGGGATGGGTAGAGAGTGATGGAGCGTGAGAGCGAGGGATGGGGAGGAAGCGAGCAAGGGAGCGAGGGACTGGGAGGGAGCAAGGGACAGGGAGGGAGCGTGAAAGGGATTGAGGGATGGGGAGGGAGTGAAGGACGGGAAGGGAGCAAGGGAGCGAGGGACGGGGAGCGAGAGACGGGGAGGGAGCACAGGACATGGAGGGAGCAAGGAGCGGCAAGGGAGCGAGGGATGGGTAGGGATGGACGAGGAGAGTGTGAGGGAGGAAGTGACAAGAAGGGAGCGAGAGGCAGGGAGGGTGCGAGGGAGTGAGGGATGGGGCGAGAGCGAGGGAATGAGAGACGGGGAGCAAGGGATGGGGAGGGAGAGACGGGAGGGAGCGAGGGACCGAGGGACGGGGAGGGAGCGAGGGATGGGGAGGGAGCGAGGTAGGGAGTGAGGAAGGAGCATGGGAGGAAGCGAGGGATGAATGAGGGCAGACTGAGGAGGGAGCAAAAGGGGAGTGGGGGACAGAGCGAGGGAAAGTGAGGGAGCGAGGGACAGGGAGTGATCGAGGGATGGTGATGGAGAGAGGGACAGGGACTGGTAGGAACAGGGAGGGACATAGAGGGAGCGAGGGACGGGGTGTGAGCGATGGAGAGAGGGTTGGGCAGGGAGAGAGCTAGGGGGAGCAAGCAAGGGATGAGGAGGAAGCGAGGGAGTGAGCGACGGGGAGGGAGCGACTGTGAGTGAGCGAGGGTGGGAGCGACAGGGACGAGTGAGGGAGCGAGGGACTGGGAGGGAGCGAGGGTCAGGGAGGAACCGAGGGACTGTGAGGGAGCAAGGGACGGGGTGGGAGTGAGGGACGGGGATCGAGAGAGGGACAGGGACTTTCAGGAACAGGGAAGGAGCAAGGGAGGCAGCGACGGGAAGGAGTGAGGGAGGGAGCGACGGGGAGGGAGCGAGGGAGTGAGCAACAGGGACAGAGAAAGAGAGTGAGGGACGGGGAACGAGTGAGGGGCAGGGAGCGAGGGAGTGAGAAACGGGCAGGGAGTGAGCGAGGGAGAGGGAGGGAGTGAGTGATGGAGCGAGGGACGTAGAGGGAGCAAGAGAGAGGGAGCGAAGGACGGGGAGGGAGAGAGGGAGGGAGGGACGGGAGCGAGCAAGGAGGGATGGGAGCGAGGGTCAGGGATTGAGCGACGGACAGGAGCAAGGGACGGGGAGGGTGTGAGGGACAGTGAGGGAGGGACGGGGTGGGAACGAGGGAGGGAGGGACGGTGAGGGAGCGAGGGGTGTGGAGAGTACGAGGGACAGGGTACGAGGGAAAGGGAGAGAGGGATCGAGCGAGGGACAGGGACAGGGAAGGAGGGGCAGGGACAGGGAGCGAGGGACGGGATGGGAGTGAGGGAGCGAGGGACAGGGAGGGAGGGGGAGGATGGGACGAGGAGGGAGCGAAGCGGGGAGGGATGGGGTGGGAGTGAAGGATGGGGAGAGTGTGAGGGAGAGAGGGACGGGGTGAGAGCGAGGGAACGAGGGACGGGGATCCAGGGACGGGGAGAGATGGAGGGACGAGAAGGGAGCAAGGGGCAGGGATGGTGACAGGGAGGGAGGGAGCAAGGGACCAGGACAGGGACAGGGAGGGAGGGGCACGGACAGTGTGGGAGCAAGGGAGTGAGATACGGGGAGGGAGCGATGGGGCGGGAGCGAGGGAGGGATAGGGATGGAGCGAGGGAGAGGGAGCGAGGGACGAGGAGGGATCAAGGGACGGGGAGGAACCGAGGGATGATGAGGGAGCGAGGGACGGGGAGGGAGAGACAGGGAGGGAGCGAGGGAGCGAGGGACAGGTTGGGAGCAAGGTATCAAGGGACGTAGTGAGGGAAGGGGAGGGAGGGACGAGGAGGGAGCGAGGGAGGCAGGGACGGGGAGGGAGCGAGGGGAGGTGAGGGAGCAAGGTTTGGGCAAGAGCGAGGGAACAAGGGATGGGGAACGAAGGATGGGAATGAAGCGAGGGAGCGAGGGACAGGGAGGGAGAGATGAGGAGGGACAGACCGGGAGGGAGAGAGGGATGAAGATGTAGCGAGGGAACGAGGGACAAGGAGGGAGTGAGGGATGAGGAGGGAGGGGCAGGGAAAGGGAGCGAGGGACAAGAAGGGAGAGAGGGACGAGGATGTAGCGAGGGAGAGAGGGACGAGGAGGGATTGAGGGATGGGGAGGGAGTGAGGGACGGTGAGGGTGCGAGGGAGTGAGGTTTGGGCGAGAGCAAGGGAACGAGGGATGAGGAGCGAAGGACGGGAAGGAAGCGAGGGAGCGAGGAATGGTGACGGAGAGACGGGGAGGGAGAGAGGGATGAGGATGTAACGAGGGAGTGAGGGACGGGGAGGGAGCAAGGGAATGGGAGGGAGCAAGGGAGCAAGGGACCGGGTGGGAGTGATGAGGAGGGAGCGTTGGACAGGGATGGCGACAGCGTGGAAGGGAGCGAGGGACAGGGAGGGAGGGGCAGGGACAGGGAGCGAGGGACGGCGAGGGAGTGATGGGGAGGGAGAGAGGGACGAGGACATAGTGAGGGAGCGAGGGATGGGGAGGGAGCGATGGAGGGAGCGACAGGGAGGGTTGGGGGGGGAGGCAGGCAGGGAGCAACAGGGAGAGAGCGATGGAGTGAACGACAGGGTCGGAGCGAGGGACCGGGAGGGAGTGAGGGAGGGAGCGAGGAAGGAGCAAGGGAGGGAGCGAAGGGAGAGCGAAGGGGGAGCGAGGGACTGAGAGAAGGATGGGGAGTGAGTGAGGGACGGGGATGGAGAAAGGGACAGGGACTGGTAGGAACAGGGAGGGACAGGGAGCGAGGGACGGGGTGGGAGCGAGGGAGGGTGTGACGGGGAGGGAACAAGTGAGAGAGCAACGGGGAGGGAGCGAGGGAGGGAGCAACGGGGCGGAGTGAGGGAGAATGAGTGAAAGATGGGGTGGGAGCGAGGGAGGGAGGGACAGGAACAAGGGAACGAGTGAAAGGAGCAAGGGACGGGAGCGAGTGAACAAGGGATGGGAGCGAGGGACGGGGAGAAAGCTACGGACGGGAGCGAGGGATGGGTAGGGAGCGAGGGACGGGGAGGGAGTGAGCAAGGGGGAGGGAGAGAGGGAGAGGGAGTGAGAGAGGGAGTGAGGGACAGGGTGGGAGCGAGGGACGGGAGCGAGGGACGGTGTGGGATAGAGGGACGGCGAGGGAGCGAGGGACAGAGTGGGAATGAGCAAGGTAGCGAGAGATGGGGAGTGAGCGAGGGGCAGGGATGGAGGGAGCGAGAGAGTGAGGGACGGGGAAGGAGGGAGCGAGGGACAGGGTGGGAGCGAGTGATGGAGTGAGAGACGTAGAGGGAGAGAGAGAGGGAGCAAGGGACGGGTAGGGAGCGAGGGAGGGAGGGACGGGAGCAAGGGATGGGAGCGAGCGCCGGGAGCGAGGGAGGAGGGATGGGAGCGAGGAACGGGGAGGGAGCAAGGGACGGGAGCGAGGGACGGGGTGGGAGTGTGGGAGCGTGGGATGGGGATGGAGTGAGGGAAGGGGAGGGAGAGAGGGAGGGAGCAATGGGGAGGAAGTGAGTGAAGGAGCAACAGGGACATAGCGAGGGAGAGGGAGCGAGGGACGGAGGGGAGCGAGGGACGAGGAGGGAGCAATGGATGAGGAGGAAGCGAGTGATGGGGAGGGAGCAACAGACGGGGAGGGAACGAAGGACGGGGAGAGAGATAGGGAGTGAGGGCCGGCGAATGATAGGGAGGAAGCGAGGGAGCAAGGGACAGGGAGGGAACGAAGGAGAGAGCGAGGGAGGGTATGAGGGAGGGAGTGAGGGATGGGGAATGAGTGACAGGGAGGGAGGGAGTGACAAGGAGGGAGGGTGGGACGGGAGGGAGGAAGGGAACGAGCGAGCAACAGGGAGGGAGGGAGCGAAGTGAGAGAGGAGGGAGTGAGCGACAGGGAAGGAGGGAGCCAACAACAGGGAGGGAGGGAGCAAGCGACAGGGAGAGAGGGAGTGACAGGGAGAGAGGGAGTGACAGGGAGGGAGGAAGGGAGAGAGCAAGTGACTGGGAGGGACGGAAAAATCAGGGAGGGAGGGAGGGAGCGAGCGAGCAACAGGCAGGGAGGGAGCGAAGTGAGAGAGGGAGGGAGGGAGCGACAGGGTGGGAGGGAGGGAGCAAGCGACAGGGAGGGAGAGAGAGCCAGCAACAGTGAAGGAGGGAGCAAGCGACAGGGAGGGAGGAAGGGAGGGAGCAAGCGACTGGCAGGGACGGAAAATTAGTGAGGGAGGGAGGGAGCAAAGAGAGGGGGGGACGGAGCGAGCGACAGGGAGGGAGAGAGGAAGAGTGACAGGGAGGGAGAGAGAGATCGATAGGGGCAGGGGCTGGAGTACAGGAGGATGGGGGCCGGGAGCCAGATACAGGGCGGGGGGTGCAGGGGGACGGGGGACAGGGAGCCAGAGGGTTACAGAGATAAGTGAGAGACTCGAAGGGAGAGAGGAGGACAAGGAAGAGGGGGCAGAGAGAGAGAGAAATTGGGTCAGAGATAGAAAGGTAGAGACAAGGAAACAGAGGCAGAGTGAGAGGTGAGAACGAGGCGGGAGGAGAGAGACAAAGGATACAGAGGTGAATGGGGAGAGAGATAGAGAGGGGGAGGGTGACCGAGAGAGGGAAAGTGCGTGATAAGGGATTAGGGAGAGGTGGGGTCAGAGGGAAAAATACAGAGTGGGAGATGGGGTTCACACAGGCAGAGGGTGAGAGAGACATGACGCAGGGAGAGAGGGAGGGAGTGGGTTGGAGAGGGTGGGTGGAAGGAGCGAAGGAAGGGAATGGAGAGAGGGATGGGGAGCACGGAGAAATGTGGGTCAGAGAGGGAGAGAACGAGCGAGGAGGAACAGGAGAGAGAGAAAGAGACAGAGATATACCAGAGGACAGTGATTTAAACCCAACTCCTGAGCTCAGTCCCGAAATCCTCCCATTTCCTTGGGGCCGAGTCTGTCTCTCTCCAGCTTAGCGTCTTCAAAACAAAGACAAACAACAGTATAGTTTGCTGTGCTGCTTGGCACTTTTTAATGAACGTTAATTACATTTTGAAGTTATGGATGCAGTCAGTGGAATGGTGCCTTTTCTCTCTGGCTTGTGAGTTGAGAGAAACACTGACATATTTCCCTGTAACCCCCTGTGGGATAAGGTTGGACAAGCCAGCACTACCCTCAGTCTGTTACCATAGCGACAGGCTGCTTCATTGCTGAAACATTGAGCTGAAATTAGAAAATCCTGGATGGATTGTTTAATGAGTGAATTTGATTGATTGATGAATTTGGGTAAAGGGATACTTCAGCACATTCTTCAGCTGCTATCTGAAGTTAGTCTGGGTCACGGCATAAGTCGCGGTGTTTGTGCAGCAACTGAGGAGCTGCAGCATGAAGGCCAGTTCCCGCACAAAGTGATCTAGGTATACAGACCGATACCCTAAATCATACATCCGAGCCCATATAGAATACACCATTAACGTTGACCATAACAGGATGAAATTGGCCGAGATCACAAACAGTAAAATGATGGATTTTTTTCGATTTCTCATTTCTGTGTCACACTGAATGTCCCCATTGGTGTGAGCCTGGAGTCTCCTGAGGGCTCTGCTGGTCACTAAAATGTGTCTGACGGTGAAAACATTGAGCAGCAGAATCAGGAGAAATGGGAGAGCCGGGGTTAGAATGTGGTGGAGGAACTCGATTGTGACCCAGACACGAGAGAACTGAACATCGGCTGTTCCCTCACAAAACCAGGGGGCGTTCCCCAGCCAATAGCGACCTGTGAGCATAAAATACCAGGAAATGTTCTTTGAACAGCTCAGCACAGTCACTGTTCCCAGAACCACAGCCGCCGTTTTCTCACTGCAACATTTACTTTTCAGCTTCCGGCAACAAATGGCCACAAATCGATCAAAGGTGAAAGTGACGGTGAACCAGACAGAACAGTCAGTGGCTGCATAAAGCAGGACGGCATGGAAATTACACACAGGGATGTCCCACAGGAATAAAAATTGTCCCTTATAAGCAATGGGAATGTGTCTCAATATCAGGTCGAGGATAATGACCAGTAGATCCGCCAATGCCATGGCCCCCAGGTAACGTCTGACACATGGAGACAATCCACAATCTTTATAAAGCAGGAAGTAGATCGTCACTACGTTAACTGTGAGGAAAGAAAACGAACAAATTACACATCAGCCTGGAGGCAAAGTTACCAATTTTATTGAGGACCACTGACATTTTCAAATGTATCACTGATTTATTGAAACAAAGTGAAGCTGAAATAACAAATAGTAAGGTCTCAACCATTTTTTTAACAAAAAAAAATTGACATAAACCACAAGAAACATTCCCTCCTCAATCACACAGGCACCCTTCTGTAAGAACAGATGGTTTCTGGAACTTTCCCACACACGTGATCACTCGAGAGCATACACAGGTCACTTCTTTAGAGTTCCTAATACAGAGGGCGAAAACGTTCCCATCCTGAAAGATTGCCTCCCAGTTCCTTGAAGAAAAACAGAGGTTGGAAATTTCTATCTTTTCGTCTATTTTTTTTTGTTGTGAAGAAATGTAAACGCAAGGAAAATGTACTCACCGCTTTAACTGCCTGAGACGACTTCGAAATAGCGTCTCCTTCTCCCTGGAACGAGGTCTTTTCCCGCGGGATCTTAACTTTTGTTCAATTAACTGACATCCAGCCGTTCACAAATAATGTCGGTTATAGAATGTTCCGGGGAATGTCGGTTACAGAATGTTCCGGGGAATGTCAGTTACAGAATATTCCGGGGAATGTCGGTTACAGAATGTGATGTAGTCATAAAGATCCACATCACAAAGGCCCTTCTGTCCATCAGTTTTGGTGAGATCCACTCAGCCTTGCGGTGGAAATCTCTCCCCAAACTCAACGCAACTGGCACTTTGCACAAAAAATGGTTGAAACAATAACTTGATCATTTGATGTAAGATCCTTTGTTACAATCATACAAATATCATCCCTTATTCAGAGATATCCCCCATCTCCTTTTCATTTCGTAAAGTATTTCTGAATGTAAAACGCCCTGGATATTCAGTTCCCAATGAAGAGGGAAACATTTCCCTCGTAACATTGGTAATGAAGAGAGATTACCTGATTTAGTGATTTGTACTGGAGGGTTCACTCTGACTCGTTCAGACATCGGAAATGTTGCGCCATCTCTCTGATTGTCTGCTCCCTGATGTTCCCAGTGGCTCCATTGCTGTCAGCACACGCAGCATATTTTGATGTGGTTGGTTGGCAGTGCGGAATGGTGCGGGGGAGGGTATACTGAACCGTGAAACAAGGCAGTGGCCTTTATCTGGGAGGCCATCCCTTCTTTAAACATGGAGATCCAAAGACGATGGGAATAGCTGCCTGCTTCTGAATGAAGAGGTTGTGGCTGCTGCCAGGACATTAGGTATTCACCAACATGATGCACTGTACACGGTCACGCTGCAACATTAATGGAGTGAGAGTTTGGAGGGTCTAATCACAAAAAAACGCAAATTTCAGACTGCTGAAATGAATAAATTTCAATAGCATCTTGCAACATGGGCCAGTACTTCAGGAATGATGCATGAATAGGATATTGCTGTGAGTTCCGATAATGGAGAATTTTGGATGAGCATTTGTTCTGCATTTGTGACTGAGAGTGTGGTGAGCACATTCTTTGGCTCATTAGGCTGAATCTAACAATAATTTATCTCAGTGTCATTTTAATTGGGCGTGACAGACGGATCATGTGCATGAAGGCGAACTAGTTTTCTCATGCTATCTTATCGAAATTCCCTCATGAACTACCTACGCCACCAGATGTCATTCGTCTCATTCACTGCCAGCCTGATTCTCCCACCATGGCTGGTAGTAGTTCCCATTGCCCGGATGCCCCTGGGTGTTCTATGATACCTGGCGCAGGTGCCATCTTTAAAAGGTCAATGGGCATACGTTGAAATTTCTCAGCTCAGAACTGCCCTGCACAGTTTACCCCAAGCCGCGCAGCAAAGGGGCAATTACACCATGATTTTTCGACAGGGAAATGGAGGTCCTGGTGGATGGGCTAGTACAGAGAAGGCCCATTCTCTTCCCAGAGGAGGCCACATTACCAGACCCACCGAGCACGGTCTGAGGTCAGCACCCAGCTCAGTGCAGTATCTGCAGTCTGAAGAAATATCCAGCAATACAGGACAAGCATCAATAAACTTCCCCGCTCTGCCAGGATAAGTATCACCATATTCTCTCTTCTCTCTCTCTCTCTTTCAACACTGTTGACTGGCTCATTCCGGCCACCTCGCCATTTCTCCCTCACCTACACCAGCACTAACAGGAAGACCACCCACTTTCACCATCACTCCCTCCCTCCCTTTCTCTCATTTCAGGAGAAACAGACTAGAATAGGACGGAAAGGACCAAGCCGGGTGGTGGAATGCCCGACAACAGTTCCCTCACCCCCCTTCCCCTGCCATGCATTGAGGACCCTGGTATGAGCCGGAGAGAACCAGGAAGACTTGTGAAAGATCCATGTCCCACCAACCTAGTAAGAAGCAATGTTCAGTGAAGGGTAATTCTCACTTTAAACACACTGTCAATTCAATTTCCACCTGGCACAACTTAGAAGCCGTGCCCTGATGCCATCTCCCTTTTATTTCGATCCAGCACAAATGGAATCCCCACGGTCTCGGTGGGCAGGAGAATGGGCTCACAACACATCGTCTCCACCAGCTCCCAGGATGGGAGCACGGAGTCTCCCTCTTATACCTCCTCCTTCAGACAGCTCAGATCCTGAAACTAACCTGCAATATTTATGAGTCTCCCAACTTGTTCTGAAATCTTCAATAATCAAACATTGAAATTTTCATAGAGTCTCAGTCCCCATGGAACAACTGAAATACTGTCACACTCACTGGAGTGAGCAAATACTGATATACACTCATGGAGTGAGTAAAATATCCCCCTAGTCTTGAAATCCTTCACCCTGGGCAAACACATCTGTCATTCAACTTATCTGTAGCTCTCATGATTTTATAAATCTCTACAAAGTCACCCCTCAACCTCCTACGTTCCAGTGAAAAAAGTCCCCGTCTATCCAACCTCACCTTTTAACTCAAACTATCCATTCCCAGCAACATCTTGGTAAACATCTTCTGAACCCTCTCCTGCTTAATATTATCCTTCCAAGAACAATGCGATCAAATCTGGTTACAGTACTGCAGAAGAGGCTTCAACAACGTCCTGTACAATCTCAACACGACGTCCCTACTCCTAGACTCAAAGGTCTGAACAATGAAAGCAGCGTTCTAAGTGCCTTATTTGCCACCCTATCTATATGTGTCTCTGTTCTATAACATTACCAAACACCCTACTTTTAATTGTATAAGTCCTGCCCTTGTTTGTTTTACTAAAATGCAATACCTCGTATATATCTGCCACACCACAGCCCAATGAGTGATTCCCACCCACCTCACTATCACTTCATGTTTTGAAAGACCCTCCTCTCTCCAGAAAGCCTGCAAACTTCGGCCTTGATTTCCCAAAGACCCTGAGTTTCGTTTGCCTTGTGCAGGCAGGAGGAGGAGGGGGGTGGTTGCAGACCAGCCAGTGGTTGAGGAGACGCTGGAATATAATTTGTTGTCTTGTAACATTTAATGATTTTAGGAAGGCAGCAATCACACGTTAGAGGTGGGAAATACTGATATGCAATACGTTGTTTTGGGGCTGGAGATTATGTTGTTTTATCCTCTCTGGTGTTCAGTAATAATATCTATTCGACATCCTTCATAGTGCAGAGTGTGTCTGCAGGATTTCTTTCCCTAGTATTGCCGTCTACGGATGATAGCCATTTAAGATGGAAATCATAGCCAAGCAATTGAAGATGTTAATACTTTATCTTGATGGCAGCACATATGCACTCAACATCCGATATTTGAGACAAATACCTTGTATTTGATTAACAATAAAAAAGTTCCTTGTACAATTAAGTAAAATTAACCAGAATTTAAGCAATCCAAACTTAGCTGAAACCTGGCACTTAAAACGTGACCCACAATCTGGGATGATTTGGAAAATGTAATTGGAAAAGCTGGGTATGACAGAGTCCCCTCATCTCTGTTTACAGAGAATCACCTCTCTGCAACTTGTGCTTCATATGTTGGTCATACTGCAGACCCAGATTAACTGTGAATACAGCTGTCATACCTCACCCGGAGATGGCTCACAAAATCCTCTGGTCTCCCTGACTGCAACATTCAGTAGCAGACCTCCAGGGAAATAACAACCACTAACTTTACAATAACAGAATATGAGAAGATTAGAAGCAGCAGCAGGTCATTTCCCACCACACCCCCCACCCCAACCCAAAGCCTGCTTTGCCCATCAATAAGATCATGACTGACCTTGTCTGGATCTCAAATCATCTTTAATATCCAAATCGTCATGGCCTTCAACTTTTAGACAGGTCAAAATCCATCTACCTCCTCTTTAAATACTTTTAGTGATCTAACTTCCTTAACTCTCTGGAATAAAGAATTCCTGACATTCACTAACCTCTGCTTGAAGAAAACATTCCCTGCTCCTACACTATGACCTATTGATATGTACAAAAGAGGCGGACACAAGGGCTCAAGCAAGAGGGATCGAATGTTTTCAGAGGGCAGTATTTAACTGAGGGTGGTATCAAGAAGACTGAACAAAATTGAACTTAATGGGAATCAGTTGCAAACTCACCACTAGTTGGAGTCAATCACAGCACAAAGAAAGTTTTTGTGTTGCCTGGACATCAATCCTGTCAGTCCTGGAACACCTCTTCAGGAGATCCTCACAGTAGTTTCCTCAGCACAGACATCTTCAGCTGCTTCATCATGGTCTTATCTCATAAGAAGATCAGAAGTGGGAATGCTCACTGAAGATTACACAATGTTTAGAACAATTTGTCTTCCCTCAGGTACTAAAGCAGTCTGTGTCCATGTGCAGCAAGGCCTGTACAACATCCAACTTGTGTTCTTAAAGTTTATGTAACGTTCATGTAACAGTACTGCTGGACACTGCATATTTCCACAGTACAATGAGGAGTTTATTCAGCAACTCAAACTCACTTCACAGGAATATGAGAAAGCCATTCATCCCATCGAAGCTCTTGGGCAAGAAGACGGATAGCCCATTCAGTCCCTCCAGCCTATTACACCAGAAGAAGAGGAGTCTAATTTTATGGACCAGACCAGAACCCTAAAAAATATTTTTTTTAGCAAAGTAGCCTGGACCCTAACAATTTCTTATTTTAAAGGCAAATGTAAAGTGTTATGTTCCAGATGCAATGTGACTGTTCAAACTACTTGACATTAAGCAAAACACAATTTATTCAAACACTGTGTTTAAAATACAACCAAACAAAGAGGAATTTGGATTAACTTAACTCTACTGGCAATTGTAACAGAAAAATAGTTACAGTAACTATTACTAATTCCCTGTTCCAGTATAGTAACATCCCGTAAACGTACACCTTGGCAAAAAGGAAAATTCCGACAAAAATTCCTGTATGCAGTTCTCCGATCCAGGAGGGGAAAGAATCCAGTGAAAGCTCAGAGAGAGTAGCCGTCAGGAGACATTCACTGAAATGTCCAACTGTGTTGAGTTCTCAATATCTTCCGATGTCAATGAAAAATCAAAACCCAGAAATCCTAATCTCTGAGAGCTGGTCACTCTTATTCAGGCTGAATTAAAAAAAAAAAAATTCTGAGGCCTCCCATGCTATTTCCTCAAGTGGTCTTAACTAGACAGCATTACACCTCACCGTCAGTCTCTCTCTAAAAAGAAACCATGACAAAACAACATCTTAAAGTTGAGGCTTTGTCACACTAGTTAGCAGATCGAACTGTTAAATAGGAACCAGAGGTAACCCAATCAGGCCCTTGGCAATGTTCAATCAGATGAGGAAGAAGCCATTCATCCCCTTGTGTCACTTACACAGGAACAGGATGAGGCCATTCAGCCCCTCGATTCAATTGAACGGGGACTTGAGGTAATTGATGCTACAATATGACAAACAATTGGGGCAGAGATTGCACACATAGACTGCTCCACGATGTTCCTCGTGGTCTATTACTTGTGGAACACGCATGGTACTTTAACGTGGTTTTCTAGCAGTGACGAGGGAAGACAAATGTTTTGTGAAAAGTCACAAGAAGGCGTCTTCCATCCTCAAGAAGACGGGCTGATGTTCCCTATGGATGTCAGGAGCTGGTGGGAATGGCGAGTTTTAGAAGGAAGTATTGGGGCTGCTGTGGGGATTGTGAACAACATGACGTTCAATGCAGGGTCACACATTAATGTGGGGAGAGTTCATTTAGAGCCTGTACCTCTCTCTCAATTGCCGTGGGGCTCCGCAGAGGCACATAAACTATTAGGAATGCCATATCCTGGGTAACGTATGGAATTTCTCACCCAGTCAATGTCGTTTTTCGACATTAGTGTTCGCCGCCAACCCTCAAGTTTTAAGCAGTCATCTCGTATTCTCTCACAGCGCTACAGATTAAACACTCAGTTCCTTCACTCTCTCCTCATGGTGCCATCATCTCGGGGATTAGACGGGTGATACACATTTGTACTGTGTCCATGGCAAGGAGATTATTCCTCACAAAAGAAATTAAATCTGTACACAGTGCCACAAATGGTCTCCCATCAAGGCTCTACAATTGCAGGAAGATTGCTTTACTTGTGTATTTGAATCATCTTACAATGAAGGGCAACATACCATTTACTGCCCTCATTACTGACACACCTGTATGTACTATTTTTGCTGACTCATGATCAAGGACATGCAGGTCCTTTCGGACAACAATACTTCCCAACATTGCACCATTTAAAAAATACAAAATGAGATATGTGGTATTGTTGACCACATCCAAAGAGTTTTTATGCTTTTTAAATTGCTGTGATCCAAATGATATACGTGATACCCCATGAGTAATGGCCTTCAGTCTGGAAAAAGGCGCTACTCTCTGCATTGTCACAACTAAACAATTCTCAATTCATGTTGAATATTCTCCCTTAACACTGGACGCAAAATTTCTTCATTCACCTGTATGCAACCATGTCAGAAGTATTCTGTAAATTCAAATACACCACTCCCATTGGTTCTCATTTGTGGATGTCTCAACTATTATATACATATTACTCAGTTGTACAGACATTGTACAAAGGATTATAAAACACAGCAATTACCAAAACAAATCGGGAAGTTCATATAATTCTGTCGATAATCTAGTTTTCTCAATTTTTACATCTCCTCATTCATACTGTCTCTCTTTCTCTCTCTCTCTATCATATATAAATTATATATATCTAGTTAATAAATCCTCCAGTCGTTCTCCATGTCCCATCTCTCAAACCTCCGTTTTCAGTTTAAAACTATTGCTCACTTTTGTATATGACATGAGTGATGTAACTTCAAAGACACGAGGGAGGAACTGACCAGAGTAAATTGAAAAGGAAGCTTCGCAGGGGAGACGGTGAAACTGCAACAGCAGGAGTTTCTGGGAACAATTTGACCCACATCTGAGATTTGTGGATGCCTCAATTAACACAAACTCCACAGGTTAATCAAAGATGATTTCCTTTCCTGAATCTAAGTTGAATCCGCCAAGTCATATCATGATTCCCCAACTGTCAAAAGTTTTCACATTTCTTTTAAAAGATTCCAACATTTTCCTCATAACTGGCATCAAGTTGTTTAATGAGATAGTAGGAACTGCCGATGCTGGAGAATCTGAGATAACAAGGTGTAGAGCTGGATGAACACAGCAGGCCAAGCAGCATCAGAGGAGCAGGAACGCTGACGTTTCGGGTCGAGACCCTTCTTCAGAAAAAAACACAGCTTGGCCTGCTGTGTTCATCCAGCTCTACACCTTGTTATCTCAAGTTGTTTAATATTTAGTTTCCTTTCTGTTTTCCCTCCCACTCGCCTTTTTAAGGTTACAACAGTTGCTTTCCAATCTGCAGGAACCAAAATTTCCGGAATCTAAAACATTTTGAAGGGAAATCAATAATTCTACCATTTAATTACAACTTTTACAAGACTTTTGGATAATTACATGAACAGGAAACATTTGGAGGGATATGTGCCAAACCCAGGCAGGTGTGACTAGGATAGTTTGGGATTATGTTTGACATGGACTGGTCGCACTGAAGAGCTGTTTGACCCTATAAGTCTTTCACTAGCTCTATTGCCACCTCCATGTATACTCTGGGATGTACCAGAGCAACGCACCGAACTTCAGTTCAGTTATTTCTTTGAGTAATTCCTCTTTATTAATTATAATCTCCCACAGTTTTCCAATTTCACCAGTCACTCTGTCCTGTAATATTTCTGGAAGATTTTCTGTGCCTTCCTCTGCCAAGACAGACGTAATGTATTCTGCTCAGCAGCGGGTTGGTGGTGGTTTGGTGAAGAGAGATGGCCCCTGTCAACGAGTGAATTCATCCGAGCACTGCATTGAGGAGAAGATGGACATGGCACCCACTCCTACTTGGAGAGTTCTAGAATCTAACCAGTTCAATGAACCTGTCATTTCATGGCCACCGACAGGTTATGCTGAAACTGGTGACACAAAGCTGTGACCACCTCATTTTCGAATCAAACTGGCTTCACACTTTGCAACTGGCATAGGTCCAGGTAGAGACAAGGATAAGTTTGCAGTCAAAATATTTGTAACTGAAAGAGTGGCCAGAAGAGAACTGCAACTGGAAAGGTGTAGATGATGGTTTATTCAGAAACAGCACTGAAGCAGAAGTAAAGCCTGGAGATATTATTGGTGATAGAGGGAATAGTGAGATATAACTCAGCTCAGGGCAAAATGGGCCAATTAAACTTCTGAACAATTTTCTTCCTCCTCAGATATTTGTAAGTGAAGGGCATGAAATCCATGGAAAAAACAATAGCCCTCGTTACTGAAGGTGAATGCAATAGTTTATATCTTTGCCAAATGTAGATCACAGGAATAGAAATGGGGTTCACGATAGTTTACAGTATTAATAAATGGACTGAGATAGAAAGACTTCCTGGGAACACCAACAAAAGCAAGGGTGGGATCGTAACCCGCCTGAATAATCGTCAGTACACATTCTGTCTGCAATTTTAACAATATCCAATTGAAAAACAGTAAAGAGCCCAAGATAAACTCCTGTACATTGTTGGAACATTCCAATCTATCACTCTCTGATTCTGGTACATTGTTGTAACGTTCCCGTCTGTGGTTCGGAGATTCTGTCCGTTATTGGAACATTCATGTTGAGGATGACACTGATGCTGATACTAAAGGATAACACGTTGAAAGAAGCACCTTATTAATAGAGGAGAGAAACCCTCCAGTGACACAGTTAAGATTTATGGAGTCTGACATTAATCTGAGTCACAGAGCAAACAGCTCATGTCAACCCCTTTCACTAACAACAATACATGGTACGGGTGGGATGTTGACATCGCCTTATTGCTCATTTCCAATTCCACTAACAATGTTCGAGGTAAAGGAGAACGGTAATGCTTTCTCTGCACAGGCTCGATGATTCTGCTGTGTTATCCACATGCAATATGCTATATAACCGCATTCCTAAGAGCCTATCGAGAGATTGTCACTACGCTTTAGTCTCCTCCACTGCAACTACTGCTAATCTAAAAACTGTCTCTGGCCACGACTAGCCTGAATACACAGAGGAAGTTTGGATGTCTTCGAACTTTTCTGTCACTGCTTTAATAAGGCAACATTTTACCTTTAACACAATACATGCAATAATTTGTTTCTAAAGTTGCAAACATCTTTTTGCAGTTTTCTTTTCTGATTTTTTATCCTTAGCCCAAAAAGTAAATGTTGAATTTCCAATTGCCTTAGAACATATAAAATAGAACACAGAACATAGAAGTTTATAGCACAGTACCAGCCCTTCGGCCCACAATGTTGTACCGACCTATTCTCCTACTCCAAGATCAAACTACTCTGCATACCCTACATTTTACTATCATCCATGTGCCTATCCAAGAGTCGCTTAATGTCCCTAATGCATCTAACTCCACTACCACCGCCAGCAGCGCATTCCCCACACCCACCACCATCTGTGTAAAGAACCTACCACTGTTATCTCCCCTATACCTTCTGCCAGTCACGTTAAAACAATGCCCTCTCGTAATCGTCATTTCCGCCCTGGGAAAAAGTTCTGGCTATCCACTCTATCTGTGCCTGTCATCATCTTGTACACCTCTATCAAGTCACCTCTCATTCTTCTTCGCTCCAATGAGAAAAGCCCTAGCCACCTCAGCCATTCCTCATAAGACTTGCCCTCCAGTCCAGGCAGCATCCTCGTAAATCTCCTCTGCACCCTCTCTAAAGCTTCCACAACTTTCTTATGATGAGGCGACCAGAAAGGAACACTATAGGCCAAGTGTAGTCCAACCAGGATTTTATCGAGCTGTCTTGTTCATTCAGATTCAAGCGTCAGAGGCAGCATCTATGTGATTAGTTAAGAACCAGAAAGGAAGAGAAAACAGTGGCTGTGGATACTGGACAGGAGCAAAGTGATATCTTCCCAGTCACCAACATCTTCCTCACAGACAGAATAAAATAAAATGCAGGGAAAGAAACAGAATACATTTGGCTGAAGGGATGGCGAGTGACAATGTAAACAAAACAGGATACTTTGAAATGGAATGTAGCAGAAATAGTTTTATATGCACTATTTAATCAGTGTGTGTGTGTGTGCATGCAGGTAGATAAGATTGTTCATGTGTGCACAAGACACTCAGAATTACCAACAGACACACAGTTAACAAAATATGATGCAGATGATGTACAAAATTTAAAAAAAAATAAAACATTATTTGATCCTCAGCTGAGATGTTATGTTTCCCGTGCCTCAAGGATATCGCCTCTGCAGGATTCCCTGCTCTAGTCTCTCATTCTTATCAGTTTGTGTGTTATAAATTCCTGCTTCTGATGTCCCACCTTATTACAATTAATTAACACTCTACCAGGAAATAAATCTACTGGCCTGCTGGATTCTGTCAACAGCTGGTGTCTGTCATATTATTGGAGATAAAAGTTCTGGCATCAGAGACACAATGTGAACATATTACTCTGTTGAATACGTACTATTCAGAGGACCGCAGCACACAGAAATTGCAAAAAACAAATAGGGAAGTACTTTTACTTCTGTCGATAATCTACTTTTCTCTATTTTAACACCTCCTCCTCCGTATTGCCTCTCTCAGCTCTCTCTCTCTTTATATCGAGTTAATAAACCGTCCAATCACTCTCCATGTCTCCAATCTCGAAACTTCCTTTAATGTTAAGATCTATTGCTTACGTCTGGATGTGATGAGGTTATAATTAAGGAATGTCACAACAAAGAAATGAGGGAAGAACTTGCCAGAGTTAATTGGAAGGGAAGCCTATCAGGGAAGACGGTGGAGCAGCAATGTCAGGAGTTTCTGACGATAATTCGGAGGCACACCTAAAATTTATCACAACGGAGAAGCATACTTGGGGGAGACAAGGCAGCCTTGGGTGATAAGGGAAGTCGGGGACATCATAAAAGCAAAACTGAAAGTGTACATTGTGGTGAAGATTAATGGGAATCCAGAGAATTAGGAAGTCTTTAAATACCAGAATAGTTGAAATAATGAAGCAACAGGGAGGAGAAGATGAAATATGAAGGTAAGCATGTTCATAATATTAAAGAAGATTGCAAGAAGTTGATAGCTACATAACATGCAAGACAGGGAAGCAAAAGCAAACATTGGGCTGCTGGAAAATGAGGCTGGAGAAGTTATGGGAAACAGAGATATGGCAGAGGAGTTGAATAGGTATTTAAATCAGTCTTCACGGTGGCAGACACCAGCAGCCTACCAGAACTTCAAGGGAGCCAGAGGGCAGAGGTGAGAAGGAAAAGGTGCTGGGGAAGCTGAAAAGTCTGAAGGTAGATAAATTAACCGAATCAGATGGATGCACCCCATTGTTCTACAGAGATAGCTGAGGGGATTGTGGAGGCTTTGCTGGTGATCTTTCAGGAATCACTTGAGTCAAGGAGGGTCCTGGAGGACTGGAAAAAGATAACCCCCCTGTTTAATAGAGATATAGACAGAAGACAGGAAATTATAGATGGCCAGAAAAGCTGAAATTTTTGTTGCGAAGGCTCAGTGGATCCTTGGGTTAATGAATAGAGATATAAAACATAAAAGCAAGAAAGTTGTGGAGCGTATTGAAAGTTATCTGATTAACCTAGAACATAACAAGGGTTAAATTTACAAATTCTATTGCAAAAGCAGACTTGCAAGTACGTTTGAAACAAAGGATATCAGCTCGAAGCAGACAGGAGCATACATGACAAACAAACTGCTGCCTAGACCCTGTAGTTAGGATGTGAGGAACAGCTTGTGAGTAAATGGAGTAAAAAAAAGTCTTAAAAGCACGATTAAAGCTGTTGCTGCCGAGGTCCCAACGCGCAACTATGTCGTCTGCACTGAAGAAGAAATAAGGACGAATATATGAAAAGATCAGCGTTTCACTTGAACTCTTTCAATCCAGTCTACAGTCATTGTTGCTCACAACGCAGTCTCCTTTACACTGGCGAGAACAGAGACTGTTTTGAGGAACACTTTCACTCTGGCTTTCAGAATAACCCTGGCCTTCTCATTGTTTCCAATTTCAATAAAGTACCTTACTCTCGTGCTAACATTTTGGTCCTTTGCTGCTGCAATGTTCTGATGAAGCACATCCTTAGCTTGGCTAACATCTCATTTTACACTTTGGTACTTTGTAGCCTGTCGGACTTAATATTCTATTACATAATGTCACAGCCTGGCCCCATTATGATTGTTCTCCATTTTTCATACATTCTCCCTCCCTGTCTCCCTAAGACCTTGTCTTGTTTGTGTTTTGTTTACATTGCGATCAATAGAGAGAATCAATCTCTCCCATTTACACCTTAATTTACACCCATTTTACATCTGTATCTCTTTCGCAAAAATTAAACGCCCATTTGTCTTTTGCACTGCACCTCCACACCCTGTTTCCTGTCACCCCTGCTCCACCTCTGTCAAGTTATTAAAAAAAGATTTCCAATCCTTTTCGCTTCTGAAGAAGGGTAATGCTGACTGGAAAATTTAACTCTGTTCCTTTGTCTCCGCAGATGCGCCAGACTTGCTGGGTTTCTCCAGAAATGAACAGGCACAGAGTAAATTTTCAACAAAACAAGGAACTATGGAAACTATGGACACTGTAAATCTGATCAAAAAACAAAAATTGCTGGAGAAACTGGGAACTTTGAAGAAGCATCACTGGATCCAACAGATTAACTCTACTTTCACTCCATAGATGCTGCCAGACCTGCTTAGTTTCTGCAGCAATTTCTTTTTTTGAATTAATTTCAAAGACGTGTGTCAAAGCTGCTCAAACGCTGTGTCCAACATGAAGCGCCATACACTGGGAAGTGAACGAGAACACAAGGTGCACAAATTCGTTGGTTCTGAAATTACATAAGGCTGGCATCACTGACACTACTTAATCATGGTCAGGGAGAGAAACAGGGAGAAACACACTCGCTTTAAACACAGGAGCTGGCACTACTGAAGGGAAAAAATTCAGATGAATATGTTAAAGCGTTTTGAGGAATGTGACAAATTGGAGGCGTAACACCATGGACTGACTCTCAGAAGAATGAAAATATTAAAATGGATGTATTACGACATCAGAACCCAGAGAGGTCACTGAGTACAGGGGTGATAGGGGAATGGGTCTTGGTGTGAACTGGGGGAGAACAGCAGAATTACATTGCAGGTATCTCAGCCAGAAACTGCACATTCATGTGGTGACGGAGACTACAGCAGCAGGAGAAGCAGCAGAAGCAGAACTGTATTCAAGCACAATCCATAATTTTTTTTGGCAGGGATAATCCCTCAGTCTCCCATTACCCTCAAGCTGGTCAATGGTTCAATGACAAGTGCAGATGAACTTGCCTCGTCAGAACCATGTGTACCTAAAACTGATGGCTATCTGTTATGGCTACCTGTTATATCTACCGCACTTGACAGCTTGCATTCCAAACAGCAGAACTAACGCATTATAGACAGGGCAAAATGATTGTAAGACCAACAGGCCATTAGTCCTGCCACACCCAGTCATAAATAGTGATGGACGGTTAAACAACTCCCTGAAGGAGAGGGCTCCACATGTAATTCTCGTTCTAAATAATGGAACAGCCCTGCACATCAGTGCAAAAGGCAAGGCTGTAGTATCTGCACCATTCTCAGCCAGAAGTATCGAGTGGATGATCCACCATCTCGTCATGTTGTCCACAGGATCACAGATGTCAGTTTTCAACTAATTTGATTCGCTGCATGGGACATCAAGAAACAGCTGAAGACAGTAGATACGACAAAGGCGATGGGCCCGGACACCATTCCTGCAATAGGACTGAAGGCTTGTGCTGCACAGCAAGCTGTGCCCCTGGGGAAGCTGTTTCATTCCAGCTCCAACTCTGACAGCGACTTGGCAATGTGGAAAATTACTCAACCATTTCCAGTTCCCTAAGAGGAGAATAATTACAATCTGTCCAATTATCACACCCTCAGTCTCATCACCACAGCCAAGTTGGTGGAAGTTCTTTTTGAAAGAGCTGTCAATCTGCACAGAAATAACTTGTGCAGTGTGGTTTCCGATAGAACCCCATGTGGAGATTCTGTTGTTGTGGAAATGTCACTGGATTTCTAATTCAGACCAGTCTAATGTTCTGGCAGCTGGCGGATGTTAAAAACAATTAATAAAATATTGAGATCTAAAATATGGCGTCAGTAGCAATGACCTTGAAGCCAATATCAATTGTGAACAGCAATTTGCTTCAATATTGTACTTTCAGGTTGCAAATCGATCGTGCTTTCCTGGTCTGTCCTAAAAGTGACTCCTGGCCTGTGGTGAACTCTTCAATGGTCTCTGAAACAGCAAAGCAAGACAGTCAATTGTATCAAACTGCTCCGACACCTTAAAGGATAAAACCAGACAGAACACCCGGTCCCAGCCTGAGTATCAGAAAATGGAACGGGAAACGCTGTCCTATTGAACCTGCAGAGCCCTCCTTCCTGATACCCGAGAGCTTGTGAGAACATTTAAAGGGCTTTCCCACAGACTGCACAGAAACATCGGGAAAGGATTAGGCCATTCTATCCATTGAGCCTTCCCCATTATAGTTCATGGCCGAACATCTCCTCAATGCACTTCTCCCAGGCAATATACGTATCACTTAATCTGACTTATAATGGTAAAAATATAAAGTAGGAACTACAGTCGTCCCTTCGGCCCATTGATTTTGCTCCCCATTGAACATAATGATGGCTCATCCTCTATCCCCTTCCCATTAAATGAAGGTAAACCTAACTTTTACCTTTCCATTTCCATAAGTTTCTACCAAATGCCCTTCAATATAATTTCACTAACTAACTTACTGTGTGATTTCTTTAAATATCCTCCTGAGCATCCAATTATACCACATCCACTGGTTCTCCATTGCCTACGTGTACATGAAACATCCTCAAACAATTCAAAAAAGGTTAGTCAATTCTGATTTTCCTTTCATAAATGCGTATTAATTGTCTCCAATTTTGCTATTACTTTCTAAATATCCAATGTCACATCCTTTATAATAGATCCCAACTAGATTCCCTGCAGTAGATGACAAGTTATCTGGTCTGTCGTTCTCCGTTCTCCCTTCTCTTCCCTTTTTAAACCATCAGATTACATTTTTAACATTCCAGTTATCCAGAATGGCTTCCTATCTTTGCAGAAGGCATAGGGAAAGAACACAGTAATTCCCAATGCATATCAAAATGTCTACTGCTGTTTCCTCTGAAATTCTGGTATGAAGTACATCTGGTTGATCAGAATTATCAATGCTTGATCCACCTATATGTCATATACTACATCATTACTGATATGAATGACTCAAATATTACATAATTGCCGATATGAATAATTCTCGTCTTTAGCTGCACAAGTCCCATGGGCACTTGGTATTTCTAGGAGATTTTCTGGATCTTACTTCATGAAGACAGACTCAAAGTAACTGTTTAGTTTCTCTGTAATTTCTGTGTTCTCTGCAATACATTATCCTGTCTGCACATTCAACATTTGACCTTGCTTTTGTCTTCCTTTCAATTATTGATAGAAGTTTTTTGGAAGTCTGTATGTTTCTTGTTAGCTTTCATTCATGTTCTCATTTTGATTTTCTTACCAGCTTCTTAGTCTCCCTTTGCTGAGTCCTAAATTTCTCTGAATCCATGGCTTACCACAATATCTCCATTTTTCTGAGCTGATTCCTTTGTACTAATGTAATCTTTAACTTTAGTGAACCATTGTTGAGTATTTTGCTGTTTGCACTTTGGGGATATATGTATATTGTACACCTTACAGTGTTTCTATAAATGACAGACATTGCCTGTCTTCTATGAAATCTTTTTCACGTACTGTTCAAATTCACTGAAGCCAACTTGCCCTCACACGTTTATGGCTTGCATGATTCAGGTTTACAACGGTAATTTAAAAGAAAGCAACAATCGTTTTGTATTCAGACGATATGTAAAATTATGTAATATGAAATTATGTAATATTAAGACCACTCCTCCCAAAAGCTCCTTTACAGCAAGGCTTTCAATTAGCTCTTCTGATCACACAACATGATTTCAAAATTGCCTGATCTCTGTTTCGTGCTCAATGTACTGTTAAAGCAAACTGTCTCATCCACGTGCATGTCATCCATTTGTCCCAGTATTAGCATTCACTTACACACTTTAGATGCAAATTGAATTGGTCCATTGTTACTGCAGTACCCACAGACATATATATCTAATTTTCTGTTTCTATAGCATACCCAACATTTATATTATTGCTAAGACTGCCCTTAAGATGGACGGCATGGTCGCTCAGTGGTTAGCACTGTTCCTTCACAGCGCAATGGACCTGGCTTCGATTCTACCCTCGCGCGACTGTCTGTGTTGAGTTTGCATATTCTTCCTCTGTCTGCATGGATTTTCTCTGGGGGTGCCGGTTTCCTCCCACATTTCAAAAAAATGTGTAGGTTAGGTGGATTGCCCACAGTGTTCAAGAGTGTGCAAATTAGATGGGTTGAGTGATGGGTCTGGGCAGGATGCTCTGAGGTGCAGTGTGGACTTGTTGGGCCAAAAAGCTGTTTCCATATTGTAGGGATTCTGAAAAAAAAAACAAATATGTAACTCCCACCAATGTTTGTATCCTTTTCCTGTTTCTAAGCTCCGCCTTACCAGTTCAGTGGAATCTGAGCGACATGATCGTTGGGCAAATTAATGGTAGATTCAGGCGAGATGTTTGGTGAGGCCCTATCTCGACACTGAGATCATCTAGCAGTATCTTATTCATTCTTTTCAAGTGTCATTGTGACATTTTCACCAGGTCTCCCATTATGCTGTAGAGTGGAGAAGAACAATGATCTTTCAACATTTCTGTGCATTCCTCCAGACAGCTGAGTAATGTGTACAGATTTAGTCTCCTTACTAAAGAAAGGGCATTGTTCTGGGAGGAGTCAGTGACAGAAGCCAATTACACAGCAAGTGGAGGAATCCATTCTGCTTCTCCAGCCTGTCACACAGGAACAGCAGAAGTATATTCAGTCCTCCGATCCTGTTACCCCAGAAACGGGTGAAGTTATACAGCTGATGGACCCTGATACACGGTTACAGGAGGAGGCCAATCAGCCCCTCAGGCCGAAAACACTGGAGCCAGAGTAAGTCATGCAGCACCAGTATCCTGCTCCACAGAAACAGGATCAGTTCATTCAGCCTCCTCAAGTCTGTAACACACAAAATGGAAGAGGTCACAAAGTGACTGGAGATTGGTACACTGGGATAAGAGGAGGCCATTCAGCCCATGGAGCCTGTTGTACAGGAATTGCAGGAGGATACAAAACTATCTGAGACTTCTGTATAGGAAAGAAAGAGGTGATTCACCAACGTGTCTGTTGCATGGGAATAGGAAGAGACCAATCATTCCCTCGATCACATTTCAGGGATGCCAGAGGAATCCGTTCAGTATCTGATGCCTGCTATGGAGGAATATGAAGTGACCCTTCAGTCCTTCAAACTGTTACATAGCAACAAGAGGATCCCATAAAAATCACGCATCAACAGGAGAAGGTCAAGCAGACCTTGAGCCTCTTATTCAGGAGCAGGAGCAGGACATTCAGGCCATCAATACCGTAATGTCACAAAACTGGGAGGACATTCAGTCCATTGTGGTTGTACACAAGAAAGAGGACAAGTACATTCAGCTTCTGATGTGTCCCGTAGCAGATGTTTAAAGCCATGTGCCCATTCTACAGGATTTAGAGGGGAACATTGAGATTGATAAAAGGAAAGAAATTAGAATACTCATCTCCAACAGGGAATAAAAAGGATGAAGAAAACTGTTGGAATTTAAGGCAAATTACTAGGAACCAAATGTCAAGGAATGAGTAACAGGAGATTTGCAAAATTAATTCATCAGAGTCAGCATGGTTGTATGAAGGAGAAATTGTTTTGAATTATTTGCTCGAGTTCTTTTAAGATGTGACAAGCAAGGTGGAATACGGGGATCCTGGAGATGTAATATATATGGACTTCCAAATAGCATTGAATAAGGTGCTATACAAAAGATTAATCTGCAAAAGAAGTGCACGTGGGGTTAGGAGTAATTTATTTGCTTGGATAGAGGATTGGCTAACCAATAAAATGCAGAGAGATAGAATATATGGGTCATTTTCTGTTTGGCAAAATGTAACTTGTGGGGTAAGATAGAAGTTGGTCCTCTGGCCGCAGCTATTTGTAATCTATATTCTTATTTGGGTGAGAGGATCGAAAACACTGCAGCCATTTTTTTCAGAAATCACTACCATAGTTGTAGAAGTATGTTGCAATGAAGATGTAAGAGATTTACAAATGGATATGGATAGGTTTGGTGAATGGGCCAACATTTGGAACATGAAATTTAACATAGATAAATATGAAGTTGTCCACTTTGAGCAGAGGAATAGAAAGACAGCTAATGATCTAAATGGAGAGAAACTTCTGAGTTCCTAGGTGCAGAAGCATATGGGGTTCTGCATGCATATCAGAGAAAACTTGCTTGCAGGTATTACAGTTAATGAGAAAGGCAAGTCTATTCAGTGTTTATTTCGAAAAGAATAGAGTATAAAAGTAGAGAAATGTTGCTACAAATATGCAAACCATTAATGAGTTCACAACTGGAGTACTGTATACAGTTTTGGTGTCCTGACTGCAGGACGGATGCTGTTGCATTGGTCGCAGTTGAGGAGAGGTTCACTAGATTGATTTCAGAAATGAGGAGAATTAATTTATGAAGAGAGATTGAGCAGTTCAGGGCAAACCTTCTGGAATTTAGAAGAGTGAGAGGAGATTTCATTGAGGTCTGTACGATGCTAAAGCTGATTGATAGTGTAGAAATAGAGTGAATATTTCCTCAAGTGTTTCAATCGAGAAGAAGTGATCATAGTTTTAGGATAAGGCAGAGCAGATTTAAAACAGGGATAAGGATAACTTACTTCTCTCAAAGAATTGTGAATCTGTGGAATTCACAATTCCAGAGCGTAGTAGATGCTGGGACATTGAGTAAATGAAGGGTTATGGAGACCAGGCAGGAAAGTGGTACTGAGGATGAGATAACATCAGCCATGATCGTATTAAATGGCGGAGAAGGCGGGAGGGGCTGAATTGCCAACTGATGCTCCTCGTTCTAGTGCAGCCCTTCAAATGTGCTACACAGGAATGGGGAAGGACTGGTTATCATATGGGAAGCAGACTTTCAGGATAAATCAGTCTTAGTCTGTTTGACAGAACATAACCAGTGGAGTCACACAGTAAGCAGTGCTAGGTCTTCAATGATTTAAAATCTGTGTCAATGATTTGGAGGAGTGGAAACAATTATAGCTAATTTTGTTGATGCCACGAAGATAAGCAGGCAATTAAATTATCAAGAAAAGGTGTAGAGTCCTCAAATGGATATAGACAGGTAAATTGAATGGATAATATTTTGACAGCTGGAATATATGTAATCTATCATTCTTCTCAGGAAGAATGGAAGGCAGTATGTTACTGAAATGGAGAGAGATTACGGGACGCAGTGATGCAATATGTAGAGGAGGGCTCACTCTGACCCATTCAGACATTGGAAGTGTTGCTCCAGCTCCCTGACGGTCTACTCCGTGATGTTTCCAGTGGCTCCATTGCTCTCAGTACACACCGGGTATTTTGGTGTGGTTAGTTGGTGGTGGGGAGTGGTGAGGGGCAGGTTATTTTGAACCGTGTATCGTGGGGCCGTCCTTTCTTTCTACACGGAGACCCGAATAAGATGGAAATAGCTGCCTGCTTCTGAATGAAGAGGCTGTGGCTGCTGCCAGGACAATGGGTATTCAACAACATGATGTACTGTGCATTAATGGACTAAGAGTTCCTTCAGTTCCCTACCTCTCCACATTGACAGGGGTCCCCACAGAGCCATGTACAACATCAGTAATCTCGCTATACTGGGAAAATAACGATACACCCAGCATCTCCCTGCTGAGGGAGAAACTTTGTATTCCCATAAATGTCTTCCATCACTGAATGGTGACATTGATGTCGATATTTTGGGAGATGGTTGATGTGTGACCCACTCCTGCCTGGAAAGTTCCGGATCATAGAAGCTGAATGAAACTGTGACCCTAACAGCACTGGCAGCTCCGTCCTCGCCCTGGTGTTAAGCTGCAGGTCATATTGAAGGAGGTGACACGGCTCCATGACCAGCTCCTTGTTCAATCAGTGTCACCTCACACTCTGCTCCTGGGTTAAGTGTACCTTGGGAAGCTGTGCTTGGAAAACCTGGGGTAGATACACCAGATCCCTTTTCTCACACACACTCACTGCACAGTTTCATAGTTTCCCTTCGCCACAGGCTCTGCTCAATTTATTGTTCATGTTGCAGGCCCAAATGCTGCAACTGCAGTCCTCATGCTCCGACTAGACTTGGGTCATTAAATCGCAAGGTCTCCCTGAATATCTGAGGCAGCTCACAGCACAACCTCCAACAAACTATCCCCAACATCTCCACGAACTTTTTAATAACAGGAGTCAGCCAAAAGCCACTCAGCTACAAGTTAGATGCCTGGTCCTTTGCAACAATACTCAAGGATCTTCCTTGTGATACTCACCGCATGATCAGGACAAGCATTCAGCGACAGGCACAGACAAAGTTTCAAAGACGTGACTCAAAGCTGCTGAAATTTCCCTGTCCAACATGGAGCACCATATGGGACACACCAGGAAGTGAACAACAGCCTGACATGCACCATTTCATTGTTTCTGAGCTTCACAATGCCAGCTCTCGATACACTGGGGAGCCAAAAACCAAGGCCATGGAAAAATACAGGGGAGAAAAAAGATTCACATCAAAGATAGCAACAGACAATTAATTAACTGAGAATGTGTTGTGGAAACATGGGGGAAAGACAGGGGAGTATGACTACCTGGAGGAGTGAGACCTTAGAGGGTCCAATCACAAAAATGAAAACATAGAATAAAGGCACTGCCAGATCAGTTGATATGGCTCGTGACATCAAATTCTAAATCTGCCTCACAGAACTGGGACAAGATGAAAGTCCAGCACAGAGAGCTGTGCAGACCATACAAGTGCCTGCTTAGTAAACTGCATTAGCTGCCCATCAGGGGGAGCATTGTAAACCTTCGCCAGTATATTGGTACCATACATGCACTTGATGACTGCTGAACACGGGGAAATTTGCAGCCCATGTTGTGGGTGACAGTAAATGAGGCTTCCACAAATTTATATTTGTGTTTATGTAAATTACAATTACAAGGGTGTGTGTGTGTGTGTGTGTGTGTGTGTGTGTGTGTGTGTGCGCGCGTGCGTTGTGGGGAGGGGAGAGATGTGAAAAACGTTGTTTCAGAGAGAACATGCATGAAGGAAATCAGTTTAAATATGAACAACTGGCAGGGGTTTGGGTAGTCGACAGAGAGAGACAGTTTCCCAGTGAGGGACGTTTCATGGACAGATCTGATGACATGCTTGAGAATATTAAAATAAAGGCATTGCCGCAGCCAATAATAATATTGATAAGTGTGCACAGGAATGACGGATGGATGGGATTTTGGTGTGAGTTCGGACAAAAACCATGGAGTACTGACTCATATATGCTTCTGCAGATATGAAGCTCGGTGCGTCAGCAGCAGAATATGGGCATCAGTAAGAATGCTCAAAGTTCAAATATTAGGTGGACTGACCCAGTGAGGTAGATTCTAGAAGGGTCAGTGGTTAAAATTAGGAATGTTCAGCAAATAGCTCACGGCCAAAGGGATCACCACCATTGTAATTACTCTATTTCAGCCTTAGATATTGAGCAGGAATGGGATGGAGTCACAGGGAGGAAATGGAATTTGTAACCAGAGGAGAAGACAGTAACATCCATTATCCCAGTATTTAAATAACAGGAGCAGGGATGCAAGGAAACATGGTTCACAGCTGAAATGGTATAGCTCAGAATACAGTTCCATGAGGGCACTGCCAGAAGGAAAGAGCGAGAGAGTGAATGAACAAGTTCACTCATGCAGTTAGTAGGGTGTTGTAGATTGAACATCTGGACTTAGTGTCTCAGCAGGAACAAGAACAGTAGCAAGGAGTCTAGAGTAAATGAAAACAACACTACTACAGTTATACATGTTTATAGAAATAATAACAGGACAGTGAGTCTCACTGAGGACACCAACGATAGCCAGGATTGGATAATAAAAATATTGAATAATGTAAAGTGCATATAGCATCTGCAATGATAATAGCCATTGATCGTAATATCTAGAAAAATACCAAACATTAAGAAATAAACTCAGTCCATCTTTGCAGCATTCCAGTCTATTGTTCTCAGATTCTGATCCATTGTTGGAACATTCCACTCTATTGTTCTCAGATTCTGCTCCATTGTTGGAACATTCCAGTCTATTGCTCTCAGAATCTGATCCATTGTTTCGAACATTTCAGTCTAATGTTATCATAGTCTGATCTCTCGTCCCCTTCCCTCTGGAGCTGCTGATCTCTGTTAGTGCTGTAGGTGATGCTCCTGCTCATACTCTGGGATAATACATTGAACAGAGCCCATTTATCATTAAATGATGGAAACCCTCCGCTGGGATAATTAGAATCCATGGGACTGACATTAATCGCAGTCACCGAATAAACAGGTTCAGTTAACCCCTTCTTTAACATCACTTCTCATATCACAATAAAAGGGAACATTTACTCAATCTGGATGGAGTGTATGAGGGTTGCTGAGGGATGGATCATAAAATCTTACAATCTTTTTAATCTTTCTACATTGTATGTGGGAGCAGTGCCAGAACACTGCAAGGTTAAATATATTCCGCCCTGTTTATAAAAGGGTACAGGGATAAAGTAACTGACAAGCTGCATAAAATGTCTGTTAGGGAACTTTCTAGAGACCATAACCTAGGGTTACAATATTTGTTGCCCATTGTCTTTGTGCAATGCTGGCCCTATTTTAAGTGCCCTGTTATCAAATCCTTTCAGAACCTTGAGACATCATTCAGAGCATCGGGACTGCTGCTCAGGAATGTGGGAAGCAATTCTGTCCCCTTGTGTCCTGTTACAGCAGGATGGGAGTAGGTCATTTCAGCCCATACTAGCCTAATACTGCTTGAATGGAAGAGATGGAAGACTGGACAGTTGGCACATTCTGAAAGGGGAATCATTCAAAACAGAGAGAAGTGTTACTGCAGTTGTATAAGGTCTTACTGAGGGGGCACCTGGAATGCACTGTGCTGTTTGTGTTTCTGTAACTGTGAATGGAGGGACCTCCCTCAGATACAGTTTAATGGTTGCTTATCATCCATGGGTTTCTGTGTCAGTTAATGTCTTCGGTCTGTTACAGAGGAACAGGAGGAGGCCATTCAGCCTCTCGGGCCTGTTGTACAGCAAGAGGAGGAGACCTTTCAACATCTCAACCCATTAACAGACCGATAGGAGGAGGGCATTCTGCTTCTTGGACCTGTTCCGCAGTAACTATTAGTTTTTAAATTGTTATGGAAAAGCATAGACTTGATGTAAACATTAAAGTCCTAAATTGAGGAAGGCGAATAAGGTGAATGTTTTCGGCAGGCACTTTGAAAAGCTGATCGGGAGAGGCTGTTCACAGGTACATGGATGTTTGGAAAGTGGGAAGCTTTCAAAAATGAGATTATTAGAGTCCAGAGATCATATGTTACTGTTCGTGAGAAGGATGTTCGTGGTAAGTGTAGTGAATGCTGGACGACGAGAGAAATTGAGGCTCTGGTCAAGTGAAAGAAGGAAGCATATGATAGCTATAAATAACAAGGATCTAATGAATCCATTAACGGGTATAAGGGAAGTAGGAGCTTTTTCAAGAGCGAAATCAGGAGGGTAAAAATTAGAGAAGATATATCTGGCAAATGGGGTTAAGGAGAATTCAAAGGGACTCTGCAAATGCATTCCGGACAGTGAGAGAACAGGGCCCGTTAATGATCAGCAAGGCCGCCTACGTATGGAACCGGAGTACATGGGTAAGATACAAAGTGAGTATTTTGCTTCAGTATTTACTGTGGAGAACGATATAGAAGATAGACACTTGGGGCAATAAATGGCAATATCTTGAAAAATGTCCTTATTACAGTGGAGTGGTGCTGGACGTCTTAAAACAAATAAATTTGGATGAATTCCGGGAACTGATCAGGTTTATCCAAGACCTTTCTCGGAAGATAGGGAGGTGATTGTCAGGCCCCTTGTTAAGATATTTGTATCATCAATAGCCACAGGTGAGATACCAGAAGACTGGAGGTTGGCTAACGTGGTGCCATTATATAAGGAAGGTGATAAGGACAAGCCAGGGAACTATAGACCAGTGAGCTTGACATCAATGGTGGGCAAGTTGTTGGAGGAGTTTCTGAGGGTCAGGATTTACATGTATTTGGAAAGGCAAGGACTGAATAAGGACAGTCAGCATGGCTTTGTGCATGGGAAATCATGCCTTACTAATTTGATTGAGTTTCTTGAACAAATGACAAAGAAAATTGATGAAGGCAAAGCAGTGGACATTCTCCATATGGACTTCAGTAAGGCATTCAACAAGGTTCTACGTAGTATACTGGTGAGCAAGGTTAGATCACACGGAATCCAGGGAGAAATAGAGGTAATTGGCTCGAACGTAAGAGACTGGGGTAGTGGTGGAGGGGTTTTTGTTGGAGTGAAGGCTTGTGACCAGCATTGTGCCGCAAGGATCAGTGCTGGGTCCATTGGATTTTGTTATATATATAAAATGTTTGGTTTTGATTATAGTAGGAATGGTTATTAAGCTTGCAAGTAACACCAAAATTGGTGGTGTAATGAGCAGTGAAGAAGGTTACCTGAGATTAGATGGGCCGAAAGACTGAGGAGTGGCAGATGGATTTTATTTTATATAAATGTGAGGTGTTGCATTTTGGTAAGGAAAATTGGGACAAGATTTATAGACAGTTTCCTGGGAAGTGTTGTCAAAATCAGAGACCTTCATAGAAATTATAGAATCCCTGCAGTGTGGAAACAGGCCATTCGGCACATCAAGTCCACACTGACCCTCCAAACAGCATCCCACCAGACACTCCCATACCCTATAATTCTGCATTTTTCACAGCTAATCCACCTAACCCGCATACCCCTAGATACCACAGGGCAATTTAGCATGTCCACTCCAACAAAATTGCGCACTTAAGGACTGTGGGAGGAAAACCAATCACCTGGAGGAAACCCCCATAGACAGTGGGAGAATGCGTAAACTTCACATAGACAGTCTCCTGGGGGTGGATTTGAACCCAGGTTTTTGATGCTGTGAGGCAGCTATGCTAACCACTGAGCCGCCATGCTGGTCCCAATAATCAGCTGAGAGTAATGGCAATCTCCAACTTTCTCCAAACCCATCACGTCTGTTCAGATGATGCTAAATTCCAGTGGGGAACCTCTGACATGACCTCTTTTTCCATGACCCAAGAATTCCACAACCCCCAAACTCTGATGGACAGAGCCTTCAGCTGTAACTGACCCATTTCTTGCACTTCTGCCCTCACCCCACAGCCTTCTTCCCAGGTAAATTCATACATTAATACTGCTGTATGCACTTGCCTATTGAAAATAAAACAAAGAGTTGCAGATGCTGGAAACCTGAAACAAAAATTGTTTTGATGAAGAGTCCCCAGATTTGAAATGTTATCTCTGCATTTTTCCTACGGATGTTACTAGACCCGCTGTGTTTTGCCAGCAATTTCTTGCATATCTAATTTCCTGCTTATGCCATGTACAAAATTTGCCTTGCAGCTTTGTCTTTGATATACATATCCCACTATTATTTTCTTCTTCTTTCTTTGTCTCAGCTCCAACCAAACTGTTTCTGTATAATCTGAGTGATGTAGGCAGTTGTGAGATTAATGGTAGATTCGGCCAGATGTTTCATGACCCCTTTCTTGATATTAAGTTAGTCTCGCTGCCTCTTGTTTCTTCTTCTCAGGATGAATCGTGAGATTTTCGCTGGGCATTGATTTACAATGGAGGAGTAGAGAACGACAATGATCTCCCGACAATGCTGTGCAGTCCTCCCAATGGCTGAGACTGCTATAGCTTCGGTGACAAAGTTGGAGTTGGCAGGGGTTGTCCAGCGTCATAGCCTTCACTACTGGTCCTGGGGAAGTGGAAGTCCTGCTTATGAACCTCCCCACCCAGAAGAGCTCCACGCCTGCAACGTGGTATTGGGGAGGGTACCAATTTCCCCCTGTGTGCCACGCGCAGGCTCAACATCAGGGGAATGTTCAGTGTAGTTCCACATGGGCTGTACTTGTCCAGGCTCACTACGGCCTTTTAAAGATGCCGCTGGTTCCCTGGGTGTTGGTTAATTCCAGAATCTACGGTGAGTGGTGATTTGCTCTGGGAATGGCTTTCACTAAGGAGTGGGGCAAGCTCAACATGACTCTTGCTGTGATGGTTGGAACGCCAATTAATGTGATGAGTTAGGTGAGATCCACTCAGCTTCGTGATTGAAATATCTACCCAAACTTGACTCAACTGGCACATTGCATGTAAAAAGAAACAAGACATTGGACCAATACCTTGATCATTCGATTTCATGCCTGCTGGTTCAAGTTTCATGAATGACCATCCCCATCCCTGAGTATATCCTGTCCCACCAACAGGACAGACCCACCAGTAGTGGTGGCATCGTGGTAAACAGTCAGGGAAGGAGCTACCCTAGAATTCCCCCATATTAACTCCAGAACCCAAGAAATCTCATGGTAACAGGTCAAGGAAATCTACTGTCCTCCACACTACACCTTGATGATAAATCAGTTCTCCTTGATATTGAAAACAAATTGGAGGAAGCATTGATGGTGATAAGGGCACAGAATGTACTCTGGGTGTAGTATTTCAATATCCATCACCATGAGTGTCTCCACAGGACCACCACTGACGAAGCAGGGCAAGGCCTAAAATACACAGCAGCCAGACTGTGCGAAGTGGTGGGTGAACCAACAAGAGGGAAACATTCTCAACAAACGACTTGTCACGGATGTATCTGTAACTAAAAGTATCTGTAGGAGGACCCAGCACACAGTCCTGGTGGAGGTAAAGTCTTAGCCTCATATTGAAGATATTGTGCATTGAGATAAATGAGTCTCTATCAGTTTAACAGAATTAACGACTGCAGTAACACAATGACCACTGCTGGGTCCTCAACTCTTTTCAGCCTATGTCAATGGTTTAGATAAATGTAATAAATGTATTCTAACAAAATTTGTCAATGATGCTATGATAAGCAGGAAAATAAGCTATCAGGAGGAGGTAAAGAATATGTAAATGGATAATCAATGGACAATTTGGCAGATGGAATATAACATTGGTAACTGTGAACCTGTGAGATTTTCCGGAAGAACAAAAGGCTATATATTACATAAATGGAGGGGGATTATGAGATTTAGGGATACAGTGTGTACTAGAGGGTTCACTCTGAAACTTTCAGATATTGGAAGTGTTGCGCTATCTTGCTGGTGGTCTACTCCCTAATGTTCCCAGTTACCTCATTGCTCTCAGTACACACGGGATATTTTGGTGTGTTTGGTTGGCGGTGGGGAGTGGTGAGGGGAAGGTGTTTTGGACGGTGTATCAAGGGAGTGGCCTTTACCCAAAATACCATTCTTCCTTTCTACGTGGAGACACGAAGACGATGGGAATAGCTGACTGCTTCTGAATGAAGAGACTGTGGCTGCTGCCAGGACAATGGGTATTCACCAACATGATGTACTGTTCATGGTCATACTGCAGTATTAATGGATTGAGAGTTTGGAGGGTTCAATCACAAGAACGAAAACATTAAATGAAGGTATTTTCAGATCATCTGAAATGGTTAGTTATATCCCATTCTCAATTCACCTCCCAAAACCAGGCCGGACACATTGTTTTATTCACTCACAGGATGTGGGCTTCACTGGCTGGGCCAACATTCACTCCCATCCCTCATTGCCCAGAGGGTAGTTAGAGCCAGCCACATTATTGGGTGTGTGGTGTCACATGTAGGCCACAGCAGGGAGGGATGGCAGTTTTTTTTTTTATCCTACGAGATATGAGTGAATCAGATGGGTTTTCCCGACAATTGGCATTGGTAACATCTTCATCATTCAACTTTTAATTCCAGATTTGTATTTAATTCAAATTCCAACATCTCACTTGGCAGGATTTGAACTCAGTGAACCAGAGCATTACGCGCATTTTTGGATTAATAACCTAGCAATAATACGCCAGGCCATCACCGTAAACCCAGAGGAAATATCTGCTCAGCATGGAAAACGTTGCAGGCCAGATTGTGTCCTGAGCTCCATCTTACAGGAACTTTCAGTCATTCAACTTCCCATGTTCCTGTCACTGACCAGATGACTCTTAGACACTTTTTACACCAGTTTCTTCAAGCACATGTTCGAGAGCCATTTCTCATGAAGACGGAGTCTACAAACAATATATTACAGCAGCTGTACACTTTCACATAATCATAAGCACACTTTACACAGACCAATGAAAAATATACACTTATTTTATGGTTATCAATGTCACAGTAATTAATTCTAATTATTTTGCTTGATCACCTTATTATATTCAGCCAATGACACCATCTTAACACATCTCATTATAAAGTATAACTTTATGCAGACATTTATTTTGTCTTCAGCCATTACTTGACCGGTATCTAACTTGTAACTTTTTCATTTTCATCAAAGTTTCTATTGTCCCTTATATTTGACATTGTCATTTTATCAGGAAACTCCAGTTAATTTTTGCATGATTTTACATGGCAGAACATCAGTTCCCTTTCACAAAACCATGTTTACTCTGATTGCATGAAGGTTCTCGAAATGTCCTGAAGTCCTTTCCTTAATAATGGAGTCTAGCAGATTCCCAATGATAAATGTTAGGCCAACTAGCCTATCAGCTCCTGCTTTCTGTCTCCCTCACTTCTTGAAGCCACATGTTATTGAGTTATAGAGTCATACAATACAGAAACAGACCCTTCAGTGCAACTTGTCTGCACTGACCAGATATGTCAATCTGATCTCGTCCCATTTACCAGGATTTGGTACATATCCCTCTAAACCCTTCCTATTCACATAACCATCCAGATGACTTTTAAATATTGTAATTTAACCAGCCTCCATCACTTCGAATGGCAGCTCATTCCATACATGCAGCACACTCTGTGTGAAAAAGTCACCCCTCGGGTCCTTTTTAACTCTTTCTTGTTTCACTTTAAACCTATGCCATCTGTTTTTGGATTTTGCTACCCTGAGAACATACCTCAGCTATTCACCATATCCATGCCCCTCACTATTTATAAACCTCTATATGGTCATCCTCAGCGTTTGACTCTCCAGGGGAAAAAGAAGCCCAGCCTATTCAGTGTCTTTCTATAACTCACACCCAATATAACACCAATCCCGGCATCATCCTTGTGAATATTTTCTGAATATTTTCCAAATTTAACAACATCTTTCGTATAGAAGTGTGACCAGAATTATATGCAGTATTCTGAAAGTGGCCTCACCATTGTTCTGTACAGCCGCAACATCAAGTTCCAATTCCTATACTCATTAAACTGACCAACGTGACAATAGAGGTTTTTCAGTTTTGTGGAAACATTTATGGAATACAGAGAGTGCTGGAATATTTCAAACAATGTACCCTTCTTGATGCATCAAACTTGCTCCCCTAGTCAATATAATGATAGCTGGTCCTTTATAGCCACACTATCCTTCTGCTCTCTTCTCATCCCTTTTGTTTCGATAAATCCATCCACTTGATTCGAATTGACATTCAATTCTTTGCCTTCCACAGCCTTACGTGGAAGTAAATTTCCCAGGTTCACCAGTCTCTGAGTGAACACATTTATTCTCATCTCAATGCAGAGTGATCTGCTTGTTCCTTAGACTGTAACCCCTTCTTTTAGATATTGCAGCAATGGAATCATCATCCTTGCTTCCATTCTGCTTCGCCCTGACAGAGGTTTATATGTTTTACTGAGATCTCCACTCATTTTTGTAATCCTCTTCGAATACAGGCCCAGTCAACTCAAGCTCTGCTCACACAACAAATTGTCATCGCAAGGATCAGTCTGGTCATCCTTTGTTATATTCCTCTGGAGCAAGTGTGTTCTTTATTAGGTAAGGAGGCCAAAACTGCACACAATACTCCAGAATATTCACGATGAGATCTCACCTGTACAGCCACAGAAAGACAACCTTACTCCTCTATACGATTCTCTTTGAAATTAATATCAATCGAACCATATTTTCCTGCATTATTCTTTTCAATGACTGATGTACAAGGACATCCAGATCCTTTTCAGAATTATGAATGCCCAAATGGTGGGTCTATGTGCACTGACCAGTGTACCAATGCCATTCACAGTATTGACTTCTGGCTTCAGAAGTCACTGTCCTGCATACACCTCAGAAGTCTGCACAGAAGAACACAAAAGACATGGAGCGCAAGCCCCTTTATAGATCAATATTTTTCAAACAATCCCTTTCCAAATATTAGGCTGCTGTTCAATTACTTCCCACCAAAGTGCACAATGTCACATAGATCCACATTGCTCTTCATCTGCCATATATTTTCCCAGTCATTCCACTTGTCTCAATGACCTTGGAGCTCTTTACATCCTCCTCACCACTCACAATCCCAGTTTTGTACTGTCAGCAGACTTGGACACATTGCATTTGATTGCCTCAACCAAACTTTTGATACGTTTTGTGAATATCTGGAATCCCTGATTTACACAATGAAACTTTCAATCCAAAAAAAAAAACATCCTTTTATTCCTCCTCACTGTTTCCTGTCAGCTCCACCATTATGAAACCATGTCCATATATTTGGCGCAATCCCATGTGCTTTTACTTTGCACACTAGGCTTGGGACTCTATCAAAAATCTTTCCAAAAATCCAAATGCATTGCATCCATTCCTTCTCCATAATCTATCTTCTGGTTGGTTTCTCAAAAAGGATTCCCAGATCATAAACCAAGATTGACTTTGTCTATGCCCATTAAATCCTGTCGCAATAATTTCTCCAAATTAGTTTATTTACTAATTTCATTTTATTTCCATTTCTGACCACACTTAGGTTTCCTCACTTAGTATTGCTCAGAAGGTTTTCTTTTATGTTTCCGTCTGTGAATACAGAACTGAAGGAGTTATGTCATAGTTCTGCCAATTCCTTGTTTTTCATTCTTCACTCTTTGGTTTCAGACTGTTTTCTCATACGTTCCTGATTGGCATCCTTTTGGAAGCAATTGCAGTTCATTCCTATAGCCCTTGTTATTATAGTCTCCAGAAATCCAACACTTCCTGTCTAATGCTGTTAATGGTTGAACTTCCACAACCATACAATCACAGAAGCAAAGACTGTGTACCTTCAGAAACACAGTGCAACGTCCATTAGTCCCACTTTCCTGCACGAGGCCCGTAGCTCTGAATATTACGACACTTCAAGCGCTCATCCAAATACTGTTCAACAGTTGTGAGGTTACCCATGACAACTCCCTCTCAGAAAGTGCATTCTAGACCCCAGCACTCTCTGGGTGAAAACAATCCTCAAATGTTCTTTAACTCTTAAACCCTTCACTTTAAAAGTGTGTTCTTTTTTTCTTGGCACTTTTACTAAAATGAGCTGCTGCCTTCTGTTCACCCTGTTCATATCTCTCATAATCTTGAATACCTGAATTACTTACCCGCTCAACTTTCACTGCTCCACGGTAAACAACACGAGATTAAACAGCCTCTAAATAAAGCTGATGTGCTCCATCGCAGAGAACATCCTGGTGAATTTCCTTTGCACTCCTTCCAGTGCAACCTTATCCTTCCTATAATGTGGCATCAAGAACTGCACACAGTATTCCATCTTGGCCTAAGCAATGTCCTGTATAATCTTATAATCTATGTCTTGATGAATAAAGGCAATGCCTACAATCCCCTATGCCTTGTTAACTAACGTAATAACTTGTCCAGTCGCATCAGGGATCTGTGGAGAAGTGCCCTCTGAGCTTCCTTGTGTGCTGCCATTCATTTATTATTCCCCTTGCCTGCTTCCTTCTTCCAAAGTGTATCGCCTCATAGTTATCAATGTTACATTCCATCTGCCATTGATCTGCCGATCTGACCTTTCCATCACTATGTTCCTGTAACATAAGACCTTCCTCCTCACTACCGAACATCTAGCCTCTGGCTCTAGTCACACAAACAGCCATCTACTGCCATCCTCTGACTTCTGTCACTAAGTTAGTTTTGAATCAAACTCCAGACATCAGTAAGGGACTCCCTGCTTATTCTGTACCGCTTGACATACTTGGAGAATACCTGGAGATTCTCCTTCATCTCGCCTGCCAGCACTTTTCCACACCCCTGTGCTAGTCTATCCCCTCCAAGTGAAGAATTTGCTCCTCAATGCAGTCTTAAATGGCCTGTCCCTTATCCAGCCATTATTTACCTTCAATGTGGAGTATACAATCGGGGAAACATTGTGTTTATTTCCACCTTGTCATATGCTTTGTGAATTTTCTACATTTCACTGCGATCACCTCTTATTCTTTGAAACTGTTGAGATCACAGGCCAAGATTCCTTATCAGACCATCTTGCCATCTGAGGGATTAATCTGGATAATGTTCATTGAACTACCTCTGTGGTCAGTATATTCTTTCTTACACTGGAACACCAAAACTGTACACTATACTCCAGGTACAGTCTCACCAACACTCTATACAACTGCTGCAGGATATCTTCTAAATTCCAATTCCCTTAAATGAAGGCCAACGTAACGTTGTTTCCATGTATTCCTCCAAATACCCCTCAAATTAATTTTATTTATGAACTCACAGTGAGTTCTTACAGAAGGCCTTTTGAAAATCCAAATATACCACTTCCACTGGTTGTCCATTGTCTATGCTGCAAGAAACAACTTCAAAAATACCAAGACAACAAGGTGCAGGGCTGGATGAACACAGCAGGCCAAGCAGCATCATAGGAGCAGAGAGGCTGACGTTTCGGGCCTAGACCCTTCATCAGAAAAGGGGGAGGGGAAGGGGGTTTTGAAATAAATAGGGAGAGAGTGGGAGGCGGATAGAAGAGGGATAGAGGAGAGGATAGGTGGAGAGGAAACAAACAGGTTGAAGAGGCGGGGATGGAGCCAGTAAAGGTGAGTGTAGGTAGGGAGTTAGGAAGGGGATAGGTCAGTCCAGGGAGGACGGACAGGTCAAGGGGGCGGGATGAGGTTGGTCGGTAGGAGATGGAGGTGCGGCTTGAGGTGGGAGGAGGGGATAGGTGGGAGGAAGAACAGGTTAGGGAGGCAGGGACGAGCTGGACTGGTTTTGGGATGCGGTAGGGGGAGGGGAGTTTTTGAAACGTGTGTGATCCACATTGATACCATTGGGCTGCAGGGTTCCCAAGCGGAATATGAGTTGCTGTTCCTGCAACCTTCGGGTGGCATCGTTGTGGCACTGCAGGAGGCCCAGGATGGACATGTCGTCTGAGGAATGGGAGGGGGAGTTGAAATGGTTCGCGACTGGGAGGTGCAGTTGTTTGTTGCGAACCGAGCGTAAGTGTTCTGCAAAGCGGTCCCCGAGTCTCCGCTTGGTTTCCCCGATGTAGAGGAAGCCACACCGGGTACAGCGGATGCAGTATACCACATTGGCAGATGTGCAGGTGAACATCTGCTTGATGTGGAAAGTCTTCTTGGGGCCTGGGATGGGGGTGAGGGAGGAGGTATGGGGGCAGGTGTAGCACTTCCTGCGGTTGCAGGGAAAAGTGCCGGATGTGGTGGAGCTGGAGGGGAGTGTGGAGCAGACAAGGGAGTCACGGAGAGAGTTGTCCCTCCGGAAAGCAGATAAGGGTGGGGAGGGAAAGATGTCTTTGGTGGTGGGGTCGGATTGCAGATGGCGGAAGTGTCGGAGGATGATGCGTTGGATCCGGAGGTTGGTGGGGTGGTACGTGAGGACGAGGGGGATTCTTTTTTGGTTTTTATTGCGTGGACGGGGTGTGAGGGATGAGGTGCGGGAGATGTGGGAGACACGGTTGAGGGCGTTCTCGACCACCGAGGAGGGGAAGTTACGGTCCTTGAAAAACGAGGACAACTGAGATGTACGGGAGTGGAATGCCTCATCCTGGGAGCAGATGCGGCGGAGGCGAAGGAATTGGGAATAGGGGATAGCATTTTTGCAGGAAGGTGGGTGGGAGGAGAAGTATTCTAGGTAGCTGTGGGAGTCGGTGGGCTTGAAATGAATATCGGTTTCGAGGTGGTTGCCCGATATGGAGACAGAGAGGTCCAGGAAGGGGAGAGAGGTGTTAGAGATGGTCCAGGTAAATTTAAGGTTGCATATGTTAACAGAGAATTGTACCGACAAACGCAGTTCAGATTGTTATTCTTGGATCAGAGAGGGCAGATGAGGGTTGTGCTGTTGATGTTATCCATGTCAATGGACTGTGATGAAGTATCATTTATTGGACTTCAATTAAAGTGTGATGTTTTATTTTCTATCCATTTGTGGGATATGGGTGTCGCTGGCTGGCCAGCATTTCTTGCCCATCCTTAGTTGCCCTTGAGAAGGTGGTGGTGAGCTGCCTTCTTGACCTGCTGCACTCCTCCTGCTGTGGGTTGACCCACAATGATAGTGAAATTGGAGAAGATACAAAATACAGAGAATTGGAGGACACAGCTGTTGAGACTGGAAGGAGGGACAGGGATATTTCCCAGTCATCAGTCTTGGAATATTACTCTTTATAACTCATATGAAGAGCAGACTCAATGATACATCTACAAAGAGGAATGCGAGAAACAATATGTACAAAATGTATTTATTCAAAACAAAGTACAGGACAAAATGAATTTCCGTACATACCAAAACATGGAAAGTACAAAGAGATAAGATTATTATAATGCACTCATGACATTGATCTATAAGAATTGAAATGTGGATTACAAAATCTTGGAAGTGGTGTGCAAACTTTATCAATCTGATACTGATTTCCCCTCTGCCAGTGATCCTCCTCACTCAGATTCTCTGCCCCAGTCTCTCACACAGTGTGTATGTTTTCAGTTCTTGCTGCTATTGGCCCAGTCTATTTCAATAAATCAACCTTGTTCCTGGAGCAACTCTATTTGGCTGGTTGTATTCTGTTTAGCTGTTAGCCATTCAGCCATGCGATATGATTGGAGATCAATGACCTGGGATGACAGCCAATATCAGCATAGTTCTCACGGGGTACGGTATCAGACAATGTGTTTGCAGACTATGAGAATTTCCATCTTTTGTCTATCCCTGTCTATCTCCCCTCATTCTGTCTTCTGATTTATTTAACTTTCACCTCTTCTAGCATCGCTTTCTCTCTCACTTAGTTGGTCGCTCCCCTTTCTCTCCTCTCTCAGTTTATTTTCCTTCACTTTCTTTCTGTTTGCTTATCTCTCTCTCTCTCTGTGGCCATCTCCACACACTCTCTCTGTCTCCAAATTATGCAGTTGTATATATTATGGACCACTATGGGCTGATTGGCGTCCAACTGTGCTGTAATAATTATGAGGTTTTCTGACCCACAATAAAAGACTTCAGATGGCTGTAGAGAAAAGCTGGTCGAATGACGGACACAGTGCACAATCATTCATTATCTCTTCCTGTTCTTCTGATGTGCAGCTGCCTCAAAATGCCTGTTAAAATAGATTGAATGAAATTTGAGTCGGGTGGAGGATGTTCACCAGAGAATATTTCAATCAGGAATTAATGAAGAATGAGATTGCAGAAAAATACAAATAATACAACAAGAACACAGCAGCACAAGAAATGAGAACAGAATAGAACTTATCATTACAAGTAGTTCCAAGTTCAACATCTTGATGTGACAAGTTGTCTGATTTGAACATAAACAGGAAAGCAGTGTTTCTGATTCCGAAAATTATGTAAGAAAAGATTCAGCATCTTCAGTTTAGACTTTCCTATAATTAGAAAGGTTTTCAATATTCCACAATTTATTCTTGCTGAGGACTGTGATAAATTTCACCTACGGTGTTGAATTCAACGACACTGGCATCACAAGATTGATCCTTTGAAAATAACAGGCTGAAAATGACAATCATCATAGAGACAATGTGCTCCCGGCACATGAGACTCACTGACGGCACCATGCATTCAACACATTATTGGACTGCTGGCTGATACTGAATCCTGCCACTGTCTGCATCATAAGGCTTACCATTGACATGAATGTGAAGTCGAATTGAAATAAAAATACATGGTACAAGAGCAGGTCAGAGGCTATCAATTCTGCAGTGAATAATAGACGAAAGGACCGTTAGGACATGAGAGAAAGCAATATATTTCAGACATTCGGCCCAGCGAATCAGCTCCAACATTCGATCATTGCTGATATGCTTGTAATCCCCATTCTACTGCTTTCTTCCATAACGCATGATCTGCTCGCTAATGAAGAACCCATTTATCTCGGTCTCAAATAATGTGGCCTGCACAACCTTTTGTGGCAAAATGTTCCACAGATTCACCACCATCTAGCTGAAGAAATTCCTCTTCATCTCAGTTCTAAAGGGTCATCTCTTCAATCTGAGGCCGTGCCCTTGCATCATATTCTCTCTGACGAGTGGAAACATCTTCGACATGTTCACTGTATCCACTGTATTCTGTCAGTTTCAATCAGACCCCTCTCCTTATCTTTCTAAACTCCATTGAGTACAGACACAGAGTCCTCAACTGCTCCTCATATGACAAGCTGTAACCCCAGGCTCATTCTGGACCCCATCCAATATCAGCACATGCTTCCCTCGACACAGTGCCCAAAACAACTCACAATATTCCAAATGCAGTCTGACCAGAGCCTTTATAAAGCCTCAGCAGTACATCTCTGCTCTTGCATTCTAACCCTCTTGAAATTAATGGTAACATTACATTTGACTTTCTAACTACCAACTGAACCTGCACATTAACCTTGAGAGAGAATGAGGACTCCGAAATTCCTTTGATTTCATGAAGCCTTTCAGAATGTAATGTATGCTCTATTCTGCCGACCAAAGTGCATAATCTCACATGTTTCCACGTGGTGCTCCATCTGCCATTTGTTTGTCCACTGTCCGAGCCTGTCCAAGTCTTTATGCAGCCTCCCCACTTCCTCAACATCACCTATCCGCCCAACTAATATTGTACCATCTGCAAACTTAGCAAAAATGCCCTCAGGCCCTTCTTTCAAATTGTTCATGTATATAGCAGCTCGTAAGTCCCTAAAGACTGCCCACCATCGACAATGTACAACACTCAGGGTGCTCGACGCCATTCAGGTTAAAGCAATGGCTTGACTGGAATCATATCTGCAAAATATTCACTCTCTGCCCCAGCGACACTAATTAGGAGCACAGCCTGCCCCGTTTTGTTGTGAATTTATCCCATTATGGTGATGCAGAACTTGATTCAGCATGGTACTGGTCTATTGATGCCTCTCTGTCTCGACACAAACTGTGTGGTGCTCACACCAACCAGTATTGCCATGTGTTGATGATGACTGAGGGAGGTGGAGGTGGGGAGGGATGTCTATAATGCATGACTGTGTGACTGTCACGAATTGGGGGCTGATGCCTGCCCCGACAACCCTGGATGTGTCTGTGCCCGCTGTCACGCTGCAGACGTCCGATTAGTCTTCCTGGGAGTCAACCCAAGGAAAGCACAGGGCTCTGACTGTGTCCCCAGCCGAGCACTCAGATCCTGTGCAGACCAACTGGTGCAAGGTATTCACCAACATCTTCAACCTCTCCCTCCTACAAGCCGAAGTCTCCACCTGCTTCAAGAAGACCACCATACATCCCCTCCCTTTAAGGGAGGGAGAGACACAGGCTCTAGAGACTGACTCCCCACCATTAACTCATTGCCCAGCCTCTCAGAAACTAAACCCTGGGGCAGTCAGAAAGCATTTGCCCTTTAATTCCAGTTGAAATCTGCTCCTATTCTCTGGGTTTGAAATCAGGGGAAAGTGCCGACAATTGGGTGAGATTTTGGAAGTCAGTCAGTAATGGGATCTCATTTGTTTCTGTTTATTTTTGTTTCAAACCATCTTAACTTTGATTCAATCAATTTCTATCTCTCTCCTTCGTTCTTCTTGGGGGATTTCATTCGACTGAAGCTTGGACACAGGGAGAGGTAGACGCACAGGCTCTGGGAGTAGGGATGAATCCATGCCTCTGGAGTAAATAACTCTTCTGTCCCACTCTGCAAACAGAAACACCGGTGCAGTTCTGAGGCAATATGAGACACCTTCGTGTGTCCCTTTCTCTGGGTTTAATATCAGGGACGATGCTGGGTGGGGAAAGAAGGTGGGTGGGAGAAGAAGGGTGGGAGGTGGGGGAGGGATGGGAGGTGAAGGAGATATTGTTAGGTTTTGTTAGTAATTCTCTTTATTTGTTCACTGTTAGGGTGAAATAAATAAGTTATTACTTGCTACATATAAAGTTGATGTCAGGCATTTTATTTCATTTAATCTCTCTTTTTAACACATCATACACGGGGAGGCGAGCTTTTCCAGGTGACTCGGGTTTCATCATGAGAGGGGAATCTCTACTCCCTCCATAATGGACTGGGGCTTCTGTTTTGGTTTAAATATCAGAGGGATGTCTTTCTTCCCTCTCTAACAGATTCGGGCTCAAGTCCAGGATCCGGCCAGTTCATGTACGGGATCTGAATGGATATGAATGTATTTGGACAGATTTAAACAGAGTAGGAGATTTGTGTGCTCGACCACCAAATAGAACTTAGGTGAGAAAAATCTGTTTAATTTTGGTTACTTGTGGGGGGTAAAATTAAATGTGAGGGAAATGGCTCTTAACATTACTGAAGAGTTTCTGGGGTTTGGAGATGCTTCCCAAATTTGCCAAGAAAGTTTAGAAAGACAGAGGAAGGATATATTTTTCGAATTAGCATGCAGGCTAAAATAGGATTCAAGGAAATTGGGTAAAAGGAAGGCTGAAATTGTAATAGAGTTGGTCAAGCTCTTCGGTGTATCAGAGAAACAGGCAAGTGCAGTGGAATGAGAAAAAAAATGCAAATGAGACAACTGGAGTTAGAGAACGAAAGGGAAGAGAGAGAGTTTGAATTATGTTTGAAAGCGGAAGAGAAAGAAAGGGAAAGAAGAGCCATGTTGGAAGATAAAGAAAGGCAAAGACTGTTCGAGTTGGAAAAGATGAAGTTGGAACTTGATGCAAAAGAATTTCAAATGGCAGAAGAAAAAGTACAAGCTGGAAGTGAGGATGAGCAAACTCATCATAACCAACAGCCTAATAAGGATATATATACACATATATCCAAACATTACCAAAATTCGATGAAAAGGATATAGAAGCCTTTTTTTCCATTTCCTTTCAGGAACTGGCCAGGGACTCTATGGCTAATGTTACTTTCGACCACATTGGTAGGCAGGGCGAGTGAGGTGTTTGCAGCGCTGTCAGATGCGGTGTCAAGAGATTATAGAGATGTCAAACAGATTATTTTGAGTGCCTACAAATTGGTACCAGAAGCATATCGACAACAGTGGGAAATACAAGGAAGGAATCTGGTCAGATTTATGTCGAGATTGAAAGAATTAAACATAATAACTTTGATAGATGGATGAGAGTATTAAAGACAGAAAAGACATATGAGGGTCTTAAGAGATTATTCTGTTGGAGGAGTTTAAAAACTCATTTTCAGAAGTGATAAGAACTCATGTTGAGGAACCGAAAGTTCAAACACCGAGAAGAGCTGCTGAGGTGGCGGATGAACACATATTAGTGCATTAATCGAAATTTAGGTTCAGACAGCAATTTCATTCCGTGAGGGATGTAAATTGGGAAAAAAAAGGGAGATCCTTCAATGAAAAAAAAATGAAGTGGATCACACTGTGACCAGTTTACCATCGGTGAAAAAATAAATCCATGCGGGTGAAGTGGCATCAGGTGATTACACTGTAATGGAGAGGGATACATAAAATTACAGTGCCAGTGGTTTTAAAATGGCACCGGGAAAAGGTGTTTTCACTGTCATAAGGTGGGACACACATAGCCACAGTGCTGGTCGTTGAAGAAAGGCACTAGGAAGAAGAATGTGGTAAATGAGGCTAAACCAGTGCGATTAGTTGAGATGGTGAAGAAAATCCCAAAAGGATCCCAAGGAGCTGCAGGAAAGTGCACAGCCGAGTCACAGACTGGATAGTAAGATGGTGCCTGACATCTATAAAGGTTTCACCTCTGTGGATAAGGTTTACTCAGGAAGAAAAAGGGGAGGGGATAAAGAAATAAAAATAATGAGGGATATGGGAGATTATCAGTCTCTAATTGTAAGAGATGAAAGTATTTGCACGACTTCTGAAATGTTACCTGAGACAGTGGCAATCTGTGGAATAACTGGAGAGAGATTTATCGTTCCCCTGTGTAAGATCAGTTTGGAAAGTCCTATCAAGACTGGGGACGTGACAATGGGAGCAATTGAAAGAATATCAATTCCAGGAATACGGTTGGTTATTGGAGACGACCCAGCAGAATTAAAGGCAGGAGTCACACCTTTTGTAGTGGAGAAGCCAAAGAAAAACCAGGGGCCAGAGGAGGTAAAAGATAAATACCCTGGAATTTTTCTGGAATGTATGGTTACAAGATCCCACAGTCATAAGTTAGAGCAAGAAGGAAATAAATAGCTAAAGAGGAAGACGAAGGTCCAGTTAGCTGCCCTGTTTGATGAAATTGTAAAGGAAAAATCTGAACAGGTAGAGGATCAGGCAGAGGTTTTTTAGTTCTGATGATTACTGGAGTTACAACGAAAAGATGAGACAATAAAATATCTATATCATAAAACCTACTCAGAAAAGGAATCAAAACGCATTCCAAATGGTTATTATCTCAAGGTTGGAATCTGAAGGCACAAATGGAGACTGCAACAGGTTCATGCAGAAGAGAAATGGGCGGAAGTGCACCAAATTTTGTTGCTGGTAGCATACAGACAGAAAGTATTGCGGCTAGCACATGAGTTACTGATAGAAAATCATTTACGAGTGAGGAAGACTGAGGTTAAAATACTAAAGCAATTCTATTGGCCTGAATTATATAAAGATGTGGTTGAATTTTGTCATTCCTGTCATACATGTCAAATGGTAGGAAAGCCACAGGCAGGAATAAAATCAGCGCCTTTGGAATGGAAACTGAGCAAAAGGTATTAGTCACTGCCACTCAGAGCGAGGCACATCAAAATACAAATTATCTTATTTTGATGTGCCTCAACTTAAATTAAATGTTAAGGAACTCCTTAGAAAATGAGATAGGACAGTGAGATATCTGTCTTCGGAACAGGGAACTGAATCGAAAGGCTCATTGCAGCAATATAAGAACATATACAAGAATAGAATGGGGAGGAGTAATTCTATCATGTATGAAGATGATGTGGGTAATGCTGTTCGGAAAAAAAAGACAACACTCCAACAGGCTTAATCCTCTCAAAGCCACACAGGTACGGAAAGAATTGGAAGTGATGCTGCAAAAAGACCTCACCGAGCCAACTCAAAGCGAATGAAGTTGTATGATCCAGTTGGTTGCCAAACTACATGGTACTCAACGCTTCTGCGTGGATTATTGGAAGGTCAATGCCATAACTAAATTGGATTCATACCCAATTCTAAGGCTGGAGGAAAGAATTTGGACAAGCTACTTACCTCACCAAGTTGGACTTACTTTGTGGTTACTGGCAATTACATTTGTCAGAGACAACAAGAGAAGTTTATGCGTTTGTAACCCAAATTAAATGCAATGCCTTTTGGTATGAAGAACGTGCCAGGCACATTCCAAAGACTTATGAACAGTGTTGTGGCAGGTTTGACTAATTGTTCTGTCTATATAGATGACTTTGTGACCTTTAGCCATTCATTGAAATATCACATGGTACATTTGGCAAAGCTCTTTGAAAGATTGTGGGAGGAAAAACTGGTTGTAAATTAAGCAAAAACTGAATTCGTGAAGGTCGAAGTGATGGCCTTGGGACACAACATCGGACATGGAAGGATGAGTCTGCTGAATGTGAAAATGAAGGCCGTTGAGGAATTTCCAAGATCATCCTCGAAGAAAGAGGTGCTTCATTTTTTGATCCTAACCTGTTTCTACCAGAAGTTCGTACGAAACATTAGTAGCATGGTGGCCCCGCTGATGGATTTGCGAAAGAAGAACATGAAATTTCGGTGGACAGAACAATGCCACGAGGCATTTGACAATTTAAAAGCCGTATTAACCACAGCACCAGTTTTAGCAACGCCAAATTTCTGAAAACCTTTTCACGTCGCTATCAACGCCAGCAGTGTAGTGGTTGGAGCTGTGTTGATGCAGGAGGATGATGGCGAAATTAAAAGGCCCGTTGGATATTTTGCAAAGAAATTCAACATCCACCAGATAAAATATTCCACCATTGAAAAAGAGTTATTGAGTTTGATACTGGTCTCACAATATTTTAATGTTTATGTTACAAACAATGCATCAGAGACGGTTCTGTATACAGATCCAACTGTCTCACCTTTTTGAAAAGACTGAAGGACAAGAAAAGAAGACTATTTCATTGGAGTTTGATATTACAGACTTTTAATTTGCAGATTGTACATGCTGTGGGTCATAGAAGTATTATTGCAGATGCGCTATTGTGAGTTGAAAAGAAAATGTGTAGATAAGATGGAACGGGTACGGCTCAATATTATATATATATAAAGAGAATTAGTACGAAAGTTGTAACATTCGATTACTGACCTATGTATCTCATGATAATAGTATTAAGATTTTTTTTTTAAAAATGATGATATTTTTGATGATGTTTTCTTCTTATGGGGGAAAGTGTTATGAAGTTGTTGAGAGGAGTCGTGAAGTGGAAGGCAGAAAGATAGAATTTTTTCGGGTAAAGTGCTTATCTAAGCTTGGAGAATGAGACAGAAGAAATGTGTCTGTGTGCAGCTGAAGATGTACAGCCAATTCTGAAATTGAAACATGTATCATTTGGCTGTGTTACTGTAAGCCTTAGGCTTGTTTTGATGTTTTGGCAACCAGCGAGAATCAGCCAATTGATTTAAACAAGGACGTCGCGATTGAAAGCCAGATGAATTTAAAACTGATGGTTTTGACAACCTCAGACCAATGCTATTTTAAGAAAATTGAAATAGCATTTAAGGTATATAAGAAGAGCTTTTTTCTTTGCAAATCGGGATAAGAGTGAAGCGCCATTGAGAAATAAGCATCTAGCTCTCACAAGAAATTGCAAAGCAGTCTAAAAAAGCAGCATCACTCGATATAAAGTACCATGGCACTTTGAGCTAAGTGTACTCGCAGAAGACTTCAAAGAGATAACATTCCTGACAGCTGGGTCAGTGGAAGAAACGTGCTTATGACTTGAGGATAGCAAAAGAAAGGCTTGTAGACTTGCAGAGGCTACATTTTAATTTATTTTCTTATTACCTGTGTTTATATAAGTGGGAATTGTTTATTGGAACAGAATACCAGTGCAATTTAGTTCAAGTAGGGAAGAGTTTGGAGTAAAGGGGATGTTTTTTCGTTTGTTAGGAGTTGCGTTAATTTGTTCACCGTTATGATTAAATAAATAAACTGTTACTTGTTACTTATAAAGTGAATATCAGGGATTTTCTAACATTTAATCTCCCCTTCTCCGTAAGATTGGGAGCTCAAGTTCAAGATCTGCTCTGTTCGTGTATGGGATATGAATGGATCTGAATGGATTTCGACCAACTTCAATAGACTTGATGATGAGTATCCTCGCTCAGGTGAGACAAATCTGTTTAATTTCGATTACTTGTCGTTGATTAAGTCGAAAGTGAGGGAAATGGCTCTTAACGTTGACAAAGAGATTCTGGGATTTGAAGATGCTTCCCAAATTTTCCAAAAAATGTTTATGTAAACAGAGGAAGGATACACTTTTCGAATCAGCAAACAGCTTAGAATTGGGTTTACAGGGACAAAAGGAAAGCTGAAACTGTAAAAGGGTTAGGCAAGCATTTGGGTATACCAGAGAAGTGGGAAATTGCAGGGGAGCCAGAAAAAAATTAAATTGCAAATAAGACAGCTGGAGCTAGACAATAAAAGGGAATTGAAACAGTTTGAATTACATTTACAAGCAGAGCAAAAACAAAAGCAAAGAGAGAGAGAATAGAGGGAAAGACAAAGAGGGAGAGAAGAGTGGGAAAGAGAAAGAGGGAGAGAAGACGGAGGAAAGAAAGAGAGAGAAATGGAAAAAGAGAGAGAAAAAAGCGGAAAAATGCTCGCATTCAAAAAGATAAAGTTTTAACTAGAAGCAAAAAGACTACAAATAGCAGAAGTACAAGACAGAAGTGAGGATGAACAAACTCATTGTTGCCAACAGCCTGGTCGGGACATGTACAAATATGTCCAAACATGACCAAAATTCAATGAAAAAGATGCAGAAAACTATTTTTATTTCCTTTGGAAAATTGACTAGCCAGATGAATTGACCAGACACTGTGTTATCTCTGTAACCGCTGCTGGAGCAGGTTACAGAGATAAGGAAGGGTGTAGGCATTGAAGGAGTTCACAGTGATAGGGAGGATTGGTCAGGGAGCTGGAGGAGGTTACAACAATAAGGAAGAGCATTGGGGCTGGAGGGGGTTCGAGAGATTGGAACAGGTATAGTTGCTGGTGGAGATTACAGCAATAGGGAGACCTCTCATGTTTGGAGAACAACCGTGGTTGGAGAGCCACTTGCAGAGACAAAGAAGGGTGTAGGGGCTAGAGGATGTTTCAGAGATGGGAGTGCATGGCTGGTGGAGGTTACACAGAATGGGAGGGATGACTTCTCCTTACAGGGATAAGGAGGAATAGAGGAGCTGAAGGTGGTTAGGGAGATATATGAAGATTTACATATTGCAGGAGGTTACAGCAATAGGGAGGGGCAGGAGTAGCTGGTGGGGGTTACAGTATGAAGAACTGTTGTTGGCACTGGAGGAGGTTCCAGAGACACAGAGCAATATCTCTGCTGCTGGAGGTGACAGAGATCGGGAGGAAAGTAGGAGTTGCGGAGATAGGAGGAGTCCAGGGGCTGGGCGATGTTACAGAGATAGCGAGGAGTGTAGGAGCTGCAGGAGGGTACAGAGACAAAGAGCGGTATACATGCTGCAGGAGGCTACAGTGATCAGGAGGGGTCGAACAGCTGATGGAGATTATAGACATGGGAGGAATGTAGGGGTTGGAGGTGGTAACCGAGATAGTGAGAGATATATTTGCTGGAGTTGGTTACAGTGAAAGGTAGCGCTGTAATAGGTGATGGTGGTTACAGAGTTAAGGGAGGATCTAGGGGCTGGAGGAATTACAGAAATAGGGAAGTGGGTCTGGGCTACAGGACGTTACACAGTTAGGGAAGGCTGTCCGGCCTGGAAGTGATTTCATAGCTTGGGAGGATTGCAGATGCTGGAGAAAGATTTTGACATTGGGAGGATTGTCCATCCTGGAGCAGGTTACAGAGTTAGGGAAGGATGTAGGTGCTGGAGGAGGCTACATGGACAGGGGATGGTGTATGTGCTGGAGGATGTTGGAGAGATAGGGAAGGGCGGAGGAGATGTACTAAATTACAGAAGGAGGGAGGACTGGAATAGCTGTTGGAGGTTAGAAATGAGGAGGGTGCAGGGAATGGAGCAGGTTACAGAAATAAGTAAGATGATATGATCTTCCGGAGGTTACGAAAGTAGGGCGAAGTGAAATCTGCTGGAGGTTCCTGGGATAATAGGACAGTATTTCCACAGTGATCCAACAAGTCCACATCAGCCAACCTCCCACACCATTGATGTAATTCCCATAGCCAGTAAACCTAACCTAACTATCGCTGGACACTACGGTCAAATTAGCATGGCCAATCCACCTAAACTGCACAGCTTTGGACTGTGGGAGGAAACCGGTGCACCCAAAGGAATCTCATACAAACACAGGGAGAATGTGCAAATTCCACACAGACAGTCATCTGAGGCTGGAATTGAACCCAGGTCCCGGGTGCTGTGAGGATTCGGTGCTAACCGCTGAGCCACCGTGCCACCCACTATAAGAAAGTTTTAGGGACTGGGAGAGGTTACAGGGACAAGGAACATGTGGACATGCTCGAGCAGGTCACAAAGACTTGGAGAAGTATAGGTGCTGGAGAATGTTACAGGGTTCGGGATCACATGTAGATGCTGGAGAAGGTGACAGAAATATGGAGGTTGTCAGAGCCGTGGGAGGCTTAAGAGATGCAGAGGAGTGTAGGTGCTGGAGAAAATTTTAGAAATAGGGAGAGTTGAAGGGGCTGGTGGAGATATGAAGTAGAGTAGATGCTGGAGGCTGTTACTGAGAGGAGGATGGGACAAAGGAAGGAGGCGATGACAGAATTTGAGAGCTGATGGATGAGGTGACGGAGATTGGGACGAGTAAAATCTGGAGGAGGTCAGAGGTTTTATGGGCTGGAAGAAGTTACACAAACAGGAATGCGTGGCGAGAGACATTACAGAGATAGCGAGGCCTGTGCATGCTAGAACAGTTTCCAGAGATTTATTTTTACATTCGTTCTCATGATGGCGGAGAGGTGTAGTCGCTGGAGGTGACAGAGCAAAAACAGGGTTGTACGAGCTGGAGGAGATTAGATAGAAAAAGAGGAGTGAAGGGGCTGGAGGAGGTTTGAGAGATAGAGAGGATTGTAGGCTCTGGTGGAGTTTTAGGGGCTGGGGGAGGTTACAGGGACAAGGGACGTATGCATATGCTCGAGCAGGTTACAAAGAAATAGAGGAGTGTAGGTGTTGGCAAATGTTACAGGGATAGGGAGCAGATGTAGATGTTGGAGAAGGTGACAGAGATATGGAGGTTATTGGAGCTGTGGCAGGCTACATAAATGTAGAGGAGTGTAAATGCTCAGAAAATTGTAGAATAGGGAGAGCTGAAGTTTCTGGAGGAGATATGAAGTGGAGTAGATCCTGCAGGAGGTTACTGAGAGGGGGATGGGACAGCGGAAGGAGGCAGTGACAGAATTTGGGCGCAGTGTAGCTGACGGATGAGATTACAGAGATAGGAAGGAGTGAAATCTGGAGGAGATCAGACATTTTATGGGCTGGAGGAAGCTACAGAAATCCGAATGCGGGGCCAGAGACATGACAGAGATAGCGAGGCCTGTGCATGCTCGAACAGGCGACAGAGTTTGTTTGTTCATTCGTTCACACGATGGGAGAGAGGCGTAGTCGCTGGAGGTTACAGAGAAAGGAAGGGTTGTACGACCTGGAGGAGGTTAGATAGAAAGGGAGGAGTGAAGGGGCTGAAGGAGTTTCGAGAGATAGAGAGGATTGTAGAGGCTGGAGGGGATTGGAGAGACAGGGAGAGTGAGTGGGGCTGGTGAAGGTCAGAGAAGTAGGGAGGGCAAAGGGGCTGGAGGAGGTTTGAGAGATAAGAAAGCTATATGGGGCTAGGACATAAAAGCGATAGGTAAAGTGAGTGGGCCTGGACGAGGTGAGAGAGATCGGTAGGTTGATGGGGCTGGAGGAGCTTATCGAGATATGTGGGGTGAAGCGGCTGGAGGAGGTTAGAGAGGTAGGGAGGGATGTAGATGGAGATGGATGTAGCTCTTGGAGGCGATGACAAGAAAAGTTAGAGGGACAGCTGAGCAGTTTAAAAACACAGAATTGCACAATGGCTTAATGGAGACCAAATTGTAGAAATCTGTGCCATAGACAAGGCACTGGGAGTGAGATCTTGGAGGGTCCAATCACAAGAGCTATAGAATCAGCGTTATACAGCACAGTCGGCCCCTTCGGCCCCTTCAGTTGTCAGTCACAAAAATAAAAAGCCCTGTAGACACTGCAAAGTCATCCTTGCTAACGTCTGGGGACTAGTGCCAAAATTAGGAGAGCTATCCGACAGACCAGTCAAGCAACAATGTGACGTAACGAAGCCTCATGATGTCAGATCAGACTTTGGCACAGAAACTTCCGGCTGAATCATCTCCCTGAACTGGCGGTTCAGTGTTCCTCCGCATTGAACAGCACTTGGAGGAAGTACTGAGAGAGTGGGAAAAATGGACAATGTATCCTGAGTGGTCCAATTCAAAAGCACCACCAAGAGGGGATTGGCAGCAGCAATGCTGATCGAGATGGTTGGGTTTGAAAGGACACAGTTGCTGGACTGGGACAGCAGATGGTGGGGAAGGACCGACTAAGAGGAAGAAACATACTTGACCTCATCTTCAACAATCTGCCGGTTGCAGATACACGGATCCATGACTATGTCAGTAACAGTGACTACTGCGCACAGTATTTCAAGAGTTGAAGTTCTACTTTTACATTGGGAATGCCCTCCATCATGTGTATGACACTATTACTGGGCGAAATGGGTTAGATTTCAAATAAATGTGGCAACTCAACGCTGGGCTGTGTGAGGTGACATGGGTCGCCAACAACAGCAGAATTTTACTCCAGCACAATTCTGAATACCATTGCCCTGCATATCCCACACTTTATTATGACTACCAAGCCAGGGATAAACACTTGTTCAATGAACAACACAGGAGAGCCTGCCAATTGCAGCAGCAACCCCATTTTAAAATGAAGTGGAGACCACTTCCTCAGCAAATAGAACAAGCAGCAAATGATGGACAGATCTAAGCGAATCCAGAAACAACGAATCAGACCTAATCTCTGCAATGCTGTGACATCCAGTCCTGAATGGTTTTGGACAATCAAAGAACTCAGTGGAGGAGGACGCTGAACAAATATTGCCTTCCTCAATGATGGAAGAGCCCAGCAGAAAAAGATAATAAAAACAGAAAGTACTGGAAAAACTCAGCAGGTCTGGCAGGAGCTGTGAAGAAAAAAATCAGAGTGAACGTTTCGGCTCTGGTGACTCTTCCTGAGAACAGTAGAAAACATGAGGTTGAAACACTCACAACAATGTTCAGACAGAAGTGTCGATGAGATGATCTAACTCAGCCTCCTCCAAAGATTCCCAGCATTACACGTGTCAGTCATCAATAATGACATTAATTTTCTGTGATATGAACAAACAGCTGGAGGGACTGGATAATTCAAAGGATGATCCATCAGCTGAGGGAGGCGATTCAGCAGGAGGTTCGCTTGTCAAAGATTTATCTGACACCATGATATTGTTACCATTAAAACGATTGTGTGTAAATATCAGCACATTATATATTAGTACAAGGGAAAAATAATTGTGTAATTTCTAAGACCTTGCAATTAATAATAATTTGATCTTGGTTGTGGCAACAAGAGTTATAATTCCAAAGTCCTTTACTGTGATTTGTGCACTGTTTCCTCATTTTGTTATCATAAAATTTAACTGAATAAATGGGTAGACGTGAGTTTTTTGGAAATTCGGAAAGTGGGGATGATCGAAGGATGTTGGCCTTCAGTGATGTGACTTTGCTATTAATAGTTAGAATGCTGAGAACATTGCCACAGAAATTTCTATTTCCAGTCGCACACAAGAATGTTGGGTTGGGAACATGCCGACCATCATTGTCTTTCGAACAATTCAGATTGGACACTGACGTGTGGAGCTGACATGCACTGGACATTGTTAATGAGGGATTCAATGTAAGGCGACGCATGCTGCAGGAGTCCATCACTTTTATAACACCTACATTCAGGATCGGGTCCAAGGTGCACAATTACAAAGGTTAGGTGGCACACCAGAAGTCATCAACAGAGATAAACTTATGAGACGTGGTTGTTGGCAGGTCATTTTTCACAAATGTTGAACTGCATTTGGACCAGTACTGACTCTGGTGCTAGTTCATTGGCCAAGCTGCCCCATGCACTTCCTTGTTGTCCAGGGATGCCTGTAACAGGTCTGTTGTGAGTGATTGTGTGAATGTCAGTCCAAGTCCGGTTTAGATACTCTCTGGACAGATTCAGGAGATGGCCAGTGTTTTGGAGGTAGTGGTGAGGCCCGGTAGCACTGCGACTGAATTCAGGGTTTTTTATTTAAAGTTTATTTTTAACAGATTTGCTGACTGCAAGAAGATGTGTTCACTGACCTGAACATGATTCAACTGTTTACTATAATTCTGCAATAATTAGGCGTGTACTCTGGTGATTTAATTATTGTCAATTCAGTTGTTTTCAACTGAAAAACATTGCATTTGGTTTATTTTAAAGCATATAAGAATTAAAATGATATTAACTCTTTGCTGTCCAAAATGTAAAAGTGAGCTGCATTATATTTTCATGGACTCATCAAGCAACAGCCAGACATTGACTGTAAAGCAGGATTCTGTGAGCAGGATTACGCCCCAGGCAAAATCATCACCTTCTCTGCTTGGTCCTGTCCAACTGACCAGACAGAGCCGGGCGGAGGGGGCAGCTTCTTGGTATCACGTCACTTCAGTGCTCAGCATTGATGTCTGAAAGTAACTGATTGAAAATGATGGGGATTGTTACCTCAATGTCATGTCGTGCTCCTGATGTCACTGGGGTTACACTCAGCTAGCAAAGTCTTACCTTTCTGAGGCTTTAGACTAAGTTGTGAAAAAATAAAATATCTTGACATTTTCAGTAAGACACTTTTATCCATTGATTTTAGCAGGCACTACCAGGGGCAGAGTTTATTTGTCATCACCAAGCGCTCTGCAGAAGGTGATATAGAGCAGCCTTCCTGAAACTTTTCTCATCCAAGTGATGCAGATGTATGCACAGAGCTGTTCGCAAGGAGATACCAAGGGTTTTTTTTTTACCACGTTATAGTGAAGGAACAGCAATTTATTCCCTATCCAGGATGACATGTGACTTGCAGAGATTGGGTTTCCCATTGCTCAGTCGATGACATTACCAGTACAGGATTCTCTTCAATTCCCATTAATCACATATTTTGTTCAGGGCCCTTGATGCCACAATGAGTCAAGTCCGACTGGTGGCATGGGAAGTTACTCTGATCTCACTTCAAATGACAGTGGAACATCAGCTGAAACAATGAAGAGTGAAAGTACAAAACACAATTTGTTTGAACAATGTGCTCACTGACCTCACAATATTACAAAGCAGTTTTAGGCATAGACTTCCGATTCTGTCAGGCTACATTTGTCCTATTCTTGATAAGGCTGTTTGGTTCAATGCCCTGTCAGAGGGCCAGAACGAAACTTCACTCTGTCCGAAGGCGAACAAAACTATCCCATTTCCAGTGCATCAGACAGTGGCAAGCACACACTACTGTCTGCTCCGACTGGACATTGATCATTTCAACCTCATTATTCACTGATGACCAACAGCAACATAGAGATCAGCAGCTTCTATCAGCCTAGTTGGAGGATAAAAAGGGAAAGGGAGAGATGGGGAGGTGGGAGAAACCAGGACAGAGGTATGGCATGCAGTGGGGGTGGTAGAAGAGGAGTGTGAAGGGAAATGGTCAGTGGAAGGGTATGTAGCAGCAGAAGGGGCAGTGCAAGGGAAGCAGAAGTGTAAGGAAGGAGGAAGAGGACTGGCAGGTGAAGCATGAGTGACCGGGAAAAGCATGTATTTGAAGAAGAGAGATTGATGGGCGATCTAACATTGCTGTTCAGGAAAATCGGGTTCTGATTTCCATTGCTAATTAAGAAAAGATTTCTTCTGTTTCTTTTCTAACACTTGATTCTTGTTCAGATTTTACACTGACTTGGCATTTCTGTATTTCCATCAAGTGCAGATGAAATGTTTTTCTCCCCTCCTGCATTGTCTTAACATTTTTTTCAAGGTCGACATGAGAATATGGTTTGATTGCCTACAATGTGTCCATAACGTAGACTTTAATTGTATCTTTATCCTCATTATTCTAGCTCTCTCAAACAATCTACATGAATGAGGCTGTGTCCATCCTGCAGTTGAAAAATTCCTTCAGCTCTGACTATTGCGGGGACTGTTAGGAAGAGCACGTTCCAGGCCCATGTAAAATATAAAAGTTTCCGTGCAAGATACCAAAACCGAGCCCAGCATTAATGACGTTAAAGCCTTAAGAATATAACATACAGAGGGGCAGAATACAAAAGGAGAATTCAACTCCATGTCCAAAATACTATTTGTGTCTCCCTCATGAAAGAACTCGACTGCATCACACTGTAAATTCACCAAAATAAGAGAAACAAGAGTATGGAATTTTCAATTCTTCCTCTGCCAATAACATTTGGAGAACAGGAAGAAAATCAAGGTTTGTTTGTGATATTCATAAATAATGATGATGAGAATGTGGGAGATGGTGGATGGAGAGGATATGATAAATAATTTTGTGGATGTCACAAAGATTAGCCGGGTGTTTCACAGTGAGGAGGACAGGACGATATAAATAGGTTGTTCAGATGGCCAGGTCAGTGGCTGATGAAATTTAACACTGATAAATGTGAGTTGATGCACTTCAGAAGTAGCAAGACAAGAAAGTACTCAAACTGTGAAGAGAGGCTAGATTTGGTCGTGATTATCTTTGGAGCAGAGAAAGTTGAGGGGGGAGCCTGACCGATGTGTGTAAGAGCATGAGAGGTACGGACACGGTGAGCAGAAAGCAGCTGTTCACCTTCCACGAAGGGTCAAGAACAAGGGGGCACACTTTTAAAGTGAAAGGTAAGAAGTTAAGAAAGGATTTGTGCAATTTGTGTTGAATGCAGAAGATGGTATGTGTCTAAAATGTATTGCTTTGGAGGGTGGTTGAGGCAGGTAACATCACAAACTTTAAAAAGCATTTGGATCAGCACCTGGTGGTCCAGACTCGATGGGCCTTTTCTCAATTGTATGATACGGTGTGGTTGCAGCCATAAAAGCTCAGATGTATTCTGAAGTACCAGCCAACGGCACTTGTTTTTCAGTTTCATCAACTGTGCTCGGTAAATGGTTATTTGACAAATCAGCATCATCTCATGGAGTCTTGGCACTTACTCAACCTAGGACATCCCAGATATGTCTGAAAACTTCCAGGATTTTTCAAATGGTCAGTGCAAGATTATTCCAGCTGTTGGCCACTGTCATTTTAACAAAACCAATGACATGGATACAACTTTTCCTTCATTATAAGAAATACTTTTATCTGTAAAGATGTCATTTCTCAAAAGAAGAATAAGCTCCTTCTTCCCACGTACACACTTTGAGAATGTACTTGTTTTTCTGCCAATTGCTAACCCCCATTCCCCTCCAGCGCTCATGAACTTGTTGACTGTTTCCATGATCTGGTTTCATGTTCCTGTGAGTCGAAGGTGCATTTCGAAAGACAACGTTTCTGTTTTTGCCAGGATTGTGAATGCTCGAAAAATAACAGACCATATTGACAGGGGAGGAAAACACCAGCCACCCAACTAATTCCTCAGCACCGTTTCACAATCCTCAAAAACCTGCAGCAGTCTCTGTCCTTATTCCAAAATATGTGGACACCATTCAGATTTAGCTGATGAATGGCAAACAAGAATAGTTCTTCAAAGCTGCTGGGCAGTTGTCACATCCAACAGGAGGTAATCCAAAAACCCTTCTTTGATATTCAGCGAGAAGATCAACTTCCAACGACAAATATCCTGTGCGTAACTGCTGATCAGAAATTCAACTGGTGCAGCCATGTAAAAGAGCATATCTGATGCTGGAAATTCTGTGGCGAGTAACTCACCTCCGAAAGCTCACCAAAGCCTATCCACTATCTCCAAGGAACCAGGCAGGAGTGTGATGGAGGATCCTCAGGTACCTGGATGAGCACAGCTGCAGTAACTCTATCGAGGAGAAAGTAGGCGGCTTGTTTAACACTCTATTCCCCCCCACCCCGCCCCCCGCCCCCCCAGTAATGCTCACTGCCGGCAACAATGACACACAAGATACACTGCTGAGACTTCCTCCCAACAGCATAATGTATGCACCAACACCCAATCATAAAGCCGTTGAGTTGTAATGAACGGAAACAGACCTTTCAGTTCAGCTCCTCCATGCCAACCACATAACATTCACTGGATGTGGGCATCACTGGCTGGGCCCATCACTAATTGTCCAGAGGGCAGTTAAAAGTCAACAATATTGCAGTGGGTCTGGAATCACATGTACGCCAACCAAATAAGGATGACAGTTTCCTTTCTGAAAGGACGTTCGTGAGCCACTTGGGTTTTTCCTGATAATTGATTCATGGCCAGTATTGGTCTCCTAATTCAAGATTTGAATTCCAACTCCACCGTCTGTCACAGCAGGATTCGCTCTCAGGTCCCCAGACCATTATCTGAGTCACTTAATTAAAAGAAGAAACAATCCCTCATACACTCTATGAATTGTTCTTCGAGGCGATCCGTGCCAAATTGATTAATCCCATCAATATGCATATTCAAACCACCCATAATTACAATTGTGTTCTCTCAAGCACTTGTTATTTCTCGGTTTATACTATGACCTATGCTTCAGAAGGACTGGGGAGTGGGGCTGAAAATTAGTCCTACCAAGAGGTTTCTTCACTTACTTTCCATTTCTACCCAGACTGATTTATCGTTTTGTCCCCTCATGCCAATATAATTTCCTAATACAGCCTTGATATCATCCTTGAGCAATACAGCAACTCCAACCCCTGCTCCTTTTTGTCCATCGTTTCGTAATACCGAGTATCCATGGGCATTAAATCCCCAGTCTTGATCCTCCTGTAACCATGTTTCAGTTATCCCCACCAGGTCATTCCGAATTATTTCTGTTTGTCCTGTCAGTTCATCAATTTATTCCAAATGCCATGTGCATTTAGGTATGAGGTTTTAAAAGAATTTCTATTGTTTTGCTTTTCTTTTTTTAATACGTTCTTGTCCACTGCAGTTTTGTACACTCTCCATCCTTATTTATTAATTCCTGACAATACTGTACCTCATCTGTATTGTTCACTGCAATTCCAAAGTGTTTCCGTACTGTCATTTCAGTCACTTGCTCTGCCTTATTACCCAAGAGAAGGTCAATTTTTGCTCGTTCTCGAGTAGGAACATTCACATAGTCATAGACCATGGAAACAGTCCCTTCGGTCAAACCAGTCCATGCCAAACATAATCCCAATCTAAACTAATCCCACCTGCCTGCTCCTGGCCCATATCCCTTCAAACCTTTCCTGTTCATTTCCTTAGCCAAATGTCTTTTAAATGTTGTAATTGTGCCCACATCCACCACTTCCTCAGGAAGTTCATTCGACATGCAAACCGCCCTCTTTGTGTAAAAGCCCCTCATGTATTTTTAAACTGTCTCTCCTCCCACTTTGAAAATGTGTCTCCTCGTCTTGAAATACCACATCCTATGGAAAAAAACAATATCATTAACTCTATCGAGACCCTCGTTATTTTAGAAACTTCTATCAGATCGCCTCTCAACCTCCTACGCTCCAGTGAAAGAAGTCCCAGCCTATCCAGCCTTTCTTTATAACTCATGCCTTCCATACCCGGCAACATCCTGATAAATCTATTCTGAACACTTTCCAGCTTAAAAATATCCTTCTGAAAACTGGAGAACCATAATTGGATACAATATTCCAGAAGTGGCCTCCCAAATGTCCTGTACATGCTCAATATAACATTCCAACTCCTATATACGAAGGACTGAGCAATGAAAGCAATTGTGCCAAATATCTTTTTAACTACCCTGTCTCCATGTGACACAAACTACAAATAATAATCTACCTGCACCCCTAGGTCCCTCTTTTCTATAATACTACCCCAAACCCCGACCATGAATTGTGTAAGCCCTGCGCTTGTCTGTTGTACCAAAATGCAACACCTCGCATTTATCCAGATTGAACTCCATCTGCCGTTTTTGCTTCCATTGACCCATTCGATCAAGTTCCCTTTGTAATCGTAGAAAACTTTCTTCACTCTCTACTATGCCACCAGTTTTGGTGTCGTCCACAATCTTATGAGCCTTCTATATTCTCAACCAAATCATTGATATAAATGACAGACAAAAGAAGACCCAACGGATCCCTGTGGAACACCCCTGGTGACAGGCCTCCAGTCGAAAAATAATTTCTCGAGCATATTTAAAAAAATATTCACATCCAAACATTTAACACTATGGCAGTGCCAGTCAATGTTTGAAAAATTAAAATCACCCAATATTGCAACATTATTATTCTTACACATATCTGAGATCTCTCTTGTTCCTCTTTTTCCTTCTGACTATTGAGGGGCGTCTTTTAAAATCCTGTCAGGGTGATCATTCCTTTCTTCTCGTTTTGATCATATCCACTGGCTATCCTTTCTATAACTTGCTTGTTACTTCAAAGAATTCTACCAGATTTTTCAGGCATGGCCTGCCATTGATGAAGCCGTGCTGACTCTGCCCGATTTTACCGTGCACTTCCAAGTATTCTGCAGTCTCATTCTTAATAAGTGAATCTAAAACCTGACCAACAACTGAGGTGAGGCTACCCTTTCCATAGTTTCCTAACTCTGCCTCCCTCCTTTCATAAACAGGGGCGTTGCATTATTCACTTTCCAGTCATCTGGGACCCTCCCTGATTCCAGTGATTTCTGAAAGGTCACCACCTTGACAATCTCCTCAGCTATCTCCTTCAGAACTCTGGGGTGTAGTCCATCTGTTTTGGGTGATTTATCACTTTCAGACGTTTCATCTTCCCTAGCCCCTTCTCAGTAATGGCTCGTGCACTCACTTCTGCCCCGTATCTTCAACTTCTGGATGCTGCTGATGTCTTACACTGTGAAAACTGATACACTGCAACTATTCAGTTCTTTCGTCATTTCTTTGATCCCCATTACTGCATCGCGAGCCTCATTTTTCAGATGTCCAACGTCTACTCTTGTCTCCCTGTAACATTTATCAATACCTAAAAAGATCTCTTGCAGTCTTCTTTTATATTACTAGCTATTAGAATCTTATATTTCATCTTCTCTCCCATTAGTGCTTTTCTTCAGTTCTCCTCTGCATTTTTAAAGGTTACCCAATCCTCTGGCTTCCACTCATCTTCACCAGATTGTATGCTTTTTCTTTTCCTTTTGTGTTATCCCTGGTCAGCCATGGTTGCCTCACCTTCCCCTTAGTGTATTTGTTCTTCTTTGGGATGAATTTTTGCTGTGTCTCCTGAATTCCTCCCAGAAACCACCGCCATTGCTGATTCACTGCCTTCCCTGGTAGGCTTCCCCTTCCATCAACTCTGGCCAACTCCTCCCTCATGTAATTGCAGTTGCTCTTACTCAAATATAATACTGTTACATCTGATTCCATCTCCACCCCCTCAATCTGCACGGTGAGCTCTATTATATTGTGGTCACTGCCTCCTAGGAGGGTCCTTCACCTTGAGCTCTCTAACCAAGTCTGCCTCATTACACATCACGAAATCCAAAATTGCCTCTTCCTTATTGTGCCCTATTTCATGCTGCTCCATAAAAATCTCTTACACATTCCACAAATCCTTTTTCTTGAGGTCCACTGCCAACCTAAATTTCCCAGTCTGTCTGCGTATTGATGTCCCCCATGATTATTGCAATCGTGCCTTTCTTACATGACTTTTCTCTCCCCTGATGTTTTCTTCCCCACATACTGAAGACTGCTGGAAGGCCTGTGCACAAGATCTATCAGGCTCTCTTTTACTTTGTGGTTCCATAACTCGATTCTACGCTTGTGACTCCATCTCCTTATTTGCTCTCAATTTAATTTCATGCCTTAGTAAAAAGGCAACATCAGCCCTTCTGCCCATCTGCCTGTCTTTTTGTCAGACGTGTATTCTTGGATGTTTAGTTCCCAGGCTTAATGCCCTGGCAGCCACGTCTCTGCGAAACCTACAACATTGTACCTGTCAATTTCAATCTCTGCTACAAGCTCATTGACCTGACTTCATACACTGCGTGCATTTAAGTATAGCGCCCTCGGTCCTGCATTGACTGACTCTCTTCTCACAGTTGTCCCCTTATCTGCTATGCCTGAAGTTAGATTCCTGACCCTTTCCATTCGTTCTGTCCTGTTAACTGTTGTGGAAACTCGAACCTGAGTTGAGTCCACGGCTTTAGCATAATTTTCCATGCAACTGTAACCATCCCACCATGATTGTAATTTAATGTCCGAACCACAAACCCTGGTTAAGTCAATCACCAGGACTTTGGTCCCTGCATGATTCAGGTGGAGTCTGTCCCATCAGAACAGCTCCATCCTTCCCCAGTACTGACGTCAATGTCCAATGAATTTGAACCCATGTCTCCCACACCAATCTCAGTCATGCATTTACCTCTTTAATCTTGCTGACCTTGTTCCTGTCTGCTTATGGATCAGGTAATAATCCAGAGATTATTACCTTTTTGGTCGTACTCTTTAATTTAGCCCTGAGCTGCACGTATTACTTCAGCAGAATCTCATTCCTCTTTTCTATCTATGCTGATTATACGATTGTTCCTCTCCCACTCCAAGTTCCTCTGCAGCACAGATGAGATATCCTGATCACAGGCACCACGTAGGCCACACAGCCTTTTGGACTCCCGTTTCTGGCAACAGGGAAGAGTGTCAATTTACCTGACGATACTATCCCCAATTAAAGCTACACTTCTTTTACTTCCCCCCGTCTTGAGTGACCCCGTCTACCACAGTGCTGTAATCAGTTTTTTCATCCACCCTGCACCTCCTGCACTCATCCGCACAGGGAGCAAGAATCTCGAGCCTGTTCGACAAGCTCAAACGCTGAGGCTCCATCAGCACTTCCTTTGTTTTCATCTAACTGTCTCACTCATGGTCACACCTTTTTGTTCCTGACAACTGACTGAATTTGAGCTAATTAATCTGAAGGGTCTGACTGCCTGCTGAAGCAGAGCATCCAGGTAACTCCCGTCCCTGATGTTGTTTTTAATTCATTAACAGCATGAGTGCGGCACTGGCTAGGCAGCATTTATTACGAATCCCTAATTGCCCAGAGGGCAGATAAGAGTCAACCACAATGCTGTGGATCTGGAGTAACATGTAGGCCAGACCAGGTAAGTCAGCAGTTTCCTTCCCTCAAGGACATTAGTGAGCCAGGTGGGTTTTTCTGACAATCGACAATGGATTCAAGGTCATCATTAGATTCTTAATTCCAGTGATTTATTGTATTCAAATTCCACCAACTACCATGGCCGGATTCAAATCTGAGTCCCCAGAACGTTACCTAGGTTTCTGGATTAACAGTCCAGCGATAATACCACGAGGCCATCGCCTCTCCCATCTTGCTTGTTTCCACCTGAAAATATTTTAATTAGCTTGTCAGCTATGATTTCCCCTTCAGGAAACCACACTGACCCTGCTTCATTCTATAAGTATTTCTAAATTCTCTACTATTCCAACTTTAATGGACTTTAACATATTCCCAATGACGGAGCAGATTGTGAAATTGAGCTGAATTTGTGCGTTTCGGTTCTCAGAGAAGGGGACTATGATAGCTACCAATTGTCATAAAAACCCAAATGGTGCACTAATGTCCTTCAGGGGAAATGAAAGAAAAGTGGCAGGTGATGTATCGTGTTACATCCCACCTGCTAAACTATCATCCATTGACTTTACCTGTCGATATCCATTTGCAGACATCTTGTATTGATCATTTAATTTCCCGTTTATCTTAGTGTCATCGCCAAATGTAGTTACAGCGCATTTGTTCCATTCCTCCAAATCATTGTTATTGATTGTATACAGAACCCAGCACTGGTCTCAAAGTGTCTCCACTTGTTACATTCTGCCAAACTGATCCAGACTGATTTATCCCGAATGTCTTCTTCCTGTTAATAACCAGTCCTCCCTCATTCTTGCGTGGCACATTGGAAGGGCTGAATAAGAAGGATGAGTATCAGTGAGCCTTTCAGCCCCTCCACCCTGCTCCGGCATTTAAAACTCTCATGGCTGATGTCATCTTGGCCTCAGCGTCAGTTTTCTACCCGCTCTCCGTAATCCTTCATTTACCCAATGTCCCAGCATCCACTGCATTCTGGGGCCATGAATTACACACTTTCACAATCCTTTAAGAGAAGTAAGTTCTCCTCATCCCCACTTTTAATCTGCTCTGCCTTATATGAAAACTATGGCCTCTTGTTCCAGATTGGCCCACGTGAGGAAATATCCACTCCATATCTACAATCTAAATCACGTTTATCTTCTTACAGATCTCAATGAGGTCTCCTCTCATTCCTCTAAACTCCAAAAATATAAACCGGGACTGCTCGATATCTCTCTCCATAAGACAAACTCCTCATCTCTCGAGTCAATCCAGTGAACCTCTTCTTAACTGCCTCCAATGCAACTTCATCCCTCCTTCAGTCAGGACACCAAACTGTCCACAGTATTCCAGTTGGAGGATCAATAAAGGCTTGCATAATTGCAGCAACGCATCCCAACTTTTATAAACTGTATTCGTTTCTTGAAGAAATACATGCTGAAATTGCATTTACTTTGCTAATTACCTGCTGGACTTGTATGTGGCTTTTCTGTGATATATACAATGAAGCTCAGATCCCTCTGCACCGAAACACTCTGAAGTTTCTCTCCATTTAGATAATAAGTTGCCTTTCTATTCCTCTGGCTGAAATGGATAACACCACACTTATCCACGTTAAATTTCATCTGCCAGATGTTGGTCCATTCACTGCACTGATCCCAATCCATTTGTGCATTTCATACATGTTCATATCATCCGACTTTTCCACCTGTTTTCGTGTCTTCTAAAATGTGGCTATAGCATTTTTTATCCCCTTATACAGTTAATAAGACAGATTGCAAATAGTTTGGGACTCAGAACTGAACTGTGTGGCACCTCAAAAGTTGTCAACAAGAAAACGACCCTCTATTCTGTCTCTGCCTATTTTGTTGGTTCACCAATGCACTATCAAAGCGAAAAGATTACTCCTAAACACATGCGCTCTTATTTTATGGATTAATCATTTGTCTGGCACTTTATTCAATGCCTTCTGAAAGTCCAGATGTATTACATCTCCAGGAGCCCCATTATCCACCTTGCTTGCAGTGTTAACCACCGAGCCACCGTGCCGCCATCTTTGAAGGACTCGAGCAAATAATTCAAACTCGAGCAAATATTTATCCTTCATGAAACCATGTTGACTGTGATGGATTGTTGTTTGACTTTGCAAATCTCCTGTTATTAATTCCTGGACAGTGGATTCTAACAATTTACCTTGAATCCCAATACTTTGCTCACTACTTTTTGTCCCGAGTGAAGAATTCTAACTTTTTCCCTTTCTTTCATCTCTATCTCAATTCATGTGTCATGGGCACACACCTCTAAAAGGTCACTTCTGATTGTTGTGCAAGAGGTATGAGTGGCTGAATGGACACCTTTTATGTAAAAATAAGTTTATCTTTCAATCTTGTAAACTCCAATGTGTTCTGGGTTAATCTCATCATCCTTTCCTGTTTGGTGTTGTGAAGTTAGGTAAAGTATTTGTGGACTGGGAGGCAGGACGTTAGAATTTGATGTTTATAAAATATTGGTGTTCGTAAAGTGCTGTTGGAGGGGCAAAACAGTGCGTGGTCCTTTTAAAAGACTGTGTGCTTTTTCTCTATGCTTCGCGCTTCAAATTGGACGTCTTTGGGCTGCAGCGTGTGTGATTGTACGTGCACAGAGCACTTGAATTGAAACATTTGTGTCAAAGGGCAGAGTAGTTAGCAGGCCAAGTAGCAGTTTTATTTTCTTATCAAGACAACAAGTTTTGAATTTACGCAATTAATTTGACCCAGGCACTTAGATACCAAAAAAAAAAAAAATTTGAATCTCATGGCTTTCACAACATAGGCCTAATGCTCTTGCAAGAAATTGATATGTCCTCAAGGGTATAAAAGAAGAGGCAGTTGGACAAAGACAGGAGAGCTAACTGCCATCTGTCCAAGTTAACAGCCCTCAGTATAAGGAGAGAGTCACTGGCTCTCACAGAATTCTCTCAGCCTCAGAGAAAGCAGTATCTAAATCAAAGGTCCCGACGGTGCAACTGCTTAATATTTGTGACAGAACACTCGACGCAGAAAGCGTTGCTGAAAGAAATTTTGCCAGAGAAGACACAGAGCATTTCAGAAGTTGTAACCTGGCTGTAAGTTCGAAAGACGAAATTCTATTTTTTAATCTTTTTTATACAAGTGGAACTTATATTTGTTGGAACAGTATGCTATTAGAATTTGTTTTGATTGGGAATTGTTAGTCATTAGAAGGTGTTAATTTGTGTTGTTAATAGTTTAGTTAATTTGTTCAGGATTACAGTTAAATAAATAAATTGTTACTTGTTGATCCTAATGTGAGTGTCAGGAATTTATTTCATTTAACAGTTAAAAGTTGCTGAATAAAAAGATTACACCACTTTCCACACTGCTTTCAGCAGATTAGAGAGCGAGGGACTCCTCTCTGGGTGTTTCAGTTTTAGTTCTCACACAGGGGGAAAATTCTGGTTTATAACACATGCATTGAAGGAATCAGTTGAGGGAACTATCTCTGAGTTGCTTCCAATACAACATGACACGTTCTTCAGTGAGGAGACTAAATCTGGACACACTACTCCAGATGTGATCTCACTAAATCCTGTACAGTCGAAGCAACATTTTGTCAGTCTGCTGTAAAGTTCCCAACCCAGATTAGAGCAGTGTCAGCTGCCTGGATGAAGGCACAGCATTATTGAAATAGCATTGTCCTTCTCTACGAGAGATCTGGTAAAAATGTCACAATAACACTTGAGATATGTGGTGAGGTGATCTCAACGTCGAGATCGGCCCTGCAAAATATCCTGCCTGAATCTGCCATTAATAGCCCCAGAGCCCACATCATTCAGATTCGTTAATCTGGTAAAATGGAGTTGAGAAACAGCAAGGAGAAGCAAACATTTATGAGAGTCTTACTTGAAAGACAAAACTGCAATAGAAACATTGGGCATGTTATAAAACAGGAAATTAGATATACAAGTTTGTGGGTACTACAGTAATAAAGGACAGATTCAATTTTGTTCTAAACTGTGTTTATCCAAGCAAATGCTAATGTTGGGAAAAATGCACTTCATGAGCGTGTATGAGATGGTTTGCTTTAACAATATGTTGAGTGCCAAGTTAGAGATCAGGCTATTTAGGAACTGGTATTGCGTGATCAGAATGGCAAATTGAAAACCTTGCTGTAAAGGAGCTTTTGGGAGTAGAGTTGATAATAGTGCTCTTGAATTTTATATGACATCTGAAAACATTTTTTTTTTGTTTTAAATTACAGTTAAAAATCTGTGTCAGGCAAACCATGAAGGTATGAGGGGCAAGATGGCTTCAGTGATTTGGAAAAGTACATGGAAAAGTTTTAATGGAAATCAGGCAATATCTGTTGTTCACAGAAACATTGTAAGGTGTACAATATACATATATCCCCCAAGTGCAAACAGCAAAAGGGAAAGATGACTGAATGATTGTTAATGAAAGAAGTTAAAGATTGCATCAGATCAAAAGAAGTAGATTGTAGGATATAGTGGTAAACCAATGGATTCAGAGACATTTAACCGAAAAACAGATTTTAAAAAATCGAAAAGAGAACAAGAATGTAAACTAACAAGAAATATAAAGACATCCAGAAAGCAAAAATGAAAAAGAGGTTTAATATGGAACAGTGAATGTGCGGACAGGATAATTTATTGTAGAGAACAGAGACATTGCAGGGAAACGAAATAGTTACCTTGCGCCTATCTTCATGGAGGAAGATCCAGAAAATCTCCCAGACATATGCAATGACCGTGGGACATGTGTAACTAAAGACCAAAATCATTCGTAACTGTCATGTGGTAGTATTTGAAAACATAACTGGATTGAACATCGATAAGTCTGACGGACCAGATGCACTTCATCATAGAATTTCAGAGGAAGCAACAATAGACATGTTGATTGCATTGCGGATCATTGTGTTATTTTCCTATACTTTCTCAAAAGGCAGGGAGCCAATCTGGTTATCTGGAAGGTTATAAAATAATCAAACGGTTTAAGAAGGGAAGAAGGGGGAGATTGGCCAACTACAGACCAATTAACTTGTAATTCACAGGAGGGAATCTGTTGGAATCTATTATAAAAGATGTGATATTGGATAATTAGGAAGCAATAGCAAATTTGGAGAGAATACGAATGAATTTATGAAATGAAAATTATAATTGACAAGCTTTCTTTTTCAAACTGTTTGAAGATGTTTCTTATAGGCATAGTCAATGGTGAACCAGTGGATGTGGTACATATGGATATTCAGAAGGATTTTCCAAGAGATCACACAGTGAGTTAGTAAATTAAAGCAAAGGGTGTAGGGAGGAAGATATGCAAATGGAAAAGTGAAAGCTCGGTTTACTTTCATTTACAGGAAATTGGAATACAGAAATAAAGATGTCCTGCAACAGTTCCATAGAGTGTTGGTGAGACTGTACCTGAAGTATTGTGTACAGTTTTCTGAGAAAGAATATACTGAACGAAAAGGAAATGCAGTGGGTATTCTCGAGATTACTCCCACACATGGCAAGATTGTCTGATGAGAAAATCGTTCTGTGTTCTCCAGAGTTTCAAAGAGTGACAGTGATCACAGTGAAACTTAGAAAATTCACACAGACAGGACTGACTAACACAGGGGTATGGAGAACAGCAAGCAGATGACATTAGGGAGAATCCGAAAATATTCTACATGTATATCAAGTGGAATAGAATAACCAGGGAACAATTCGGGCCAATCAGAAACAAAGGGACAATCTGTGTGTGAAGCTGGAGAACAATGATAGATGAGTATTTCGCGTCTGTTTTACTTGGGAGAACGAGGATTCGGGGAGACAATTCAAGAAGACGGACTGTGAAGCCCTTGAGCAGATGGATATACTGTGCAAGCAGGGATTGATGGTTATGGCTGGTATAAAATTGGACAAATCCTCCAGTCTGGCTGATTTGCATCGTAGGAAGCTGTAGGAGACAAGAGAGAGAAATCCCTGATCCAATTTATAAGAATCGCCACAAGAGAGGTGCCAGAGGATTGGAGAACAGCTAATGTGGTTCCTCTTTACAGGAACGGTTGCAGAGATCGGCCGGGCAACGATAGACCAGTGAGTATCAGATCAGTGTTAGGAAAACCATGTGAGAAAATAGGAAAGGACAAAATTGATCTGCAGTTAGAAAGACAAAATTTGATCAGGGATAGTCAGGATGACTTTATTAGAGGGAAGTCATGCCTAAAAAATTTGATTGATTTCTTTCAAGATGATCATTTATATGGTTTTTCAGCAAGGCCTTTTGACAAAGTCCCACATGGGAAACTGATAAAGAAAGTAAAACGCAATGGTATCAATGGTACTTTGGCAATTCACATTCAAAATTGTCTTAATGGCAGGAGACAGAGGATGGTGTTAGAAGGCTGTTTATATTACTGGAGACCAGGTCCTTGATGAGACCACATCTCGAACATTGTGCGGTATTGTGTGCAGTTTTGGTCTCCTTACCTCATTAAGGATAAACCTGATATTGAGGGAGAGCAGCAAAGGATGACCAGACTGATCTCTGGGATGACAGGCTTTTTGTTTGAGCTGAGTTCGAGACAACTCGGCCGAAATTCCATGAGGTTTAGGAAAATGAGTGAAGATCTCAGTATAATATATAAAACTCTCAAAAAGTGAGACAGTGTGGAAGCAGGGAGAATAATGCCCTTGGCTGGGACGTCTAAAATAAGGGCCACAGTATCAGGTACAGGCAGGCCACTGTGCAATGAGATGAGCATTTTTGTCTGCATACAGAGACTGGTGAACCTTGGGAATACTCTGCCACACAAGGCTTTAGAAGCCAGGCACTGAATATAAATAAGGATTTCCGGACACTAAATGGATGGGCAGAGAACAGAAGTATGGGATAGAGGATCAGCATCATTATGTTGAGTGGTGGAGGAAAATCAATGGACAGAAGGAACTACTACAGTTCCTACTTTATATTTTTTTTCCAATGATTAATCACATTAAGGGATATTTGCACTGTGTGGGAGAAGTGCATTGAAGAGATGTTCAGCCATGAACGAGAATAGGGAACACTAAATGGGTTGAATGGCCTTCTCCTTTCCCGATGTTTCTGTACCGTCTGTGGGAAAGCTCTTCAAATGTTCTCACAAGCTCTCAGATATCAGGAAGGAGGCCTCATAAGGTTCAACACAACACTGTTTCTTTTTCCCTTTTCTGATACCAAGGCTGGGTGTTCCATCCGATTTTATCCTTTAAGACGTCAGAGCAGTTTGATACAATTGAGTGCCTTGCTTGGCTGTTCCAGAGAACATTGAAGTGTTCATCACATGTCTGTGTGTCTGGAGGCGCTTTTCGGTCAGATTAGGACAGCACGGTAGATTTGCATCCTGAAAGTCTGTTGGTGAAGCAAATTGATGTTTACAATCGATATTGGCTTTAAGGTCACTTTTACTGACACCAGATTTGAGATGTATTTATTTTATTAATTGTTTTTAACATCCCCCAGCTGCCAAAGCATTAGCCTAGTCTGGATTAGAAATCCAATGATATTTCCGCAACAGCACCATCTCCACATGGGGAACTATCAGAAACCACACGGAGCAGGTTATTTCTGTGCTGCTTGACAGCTCTGCCAAAAGCAACTTCCAACAATTCGACAATCATAATGAGACTAAGGGCATGGCAATTGGTCAGATTGCAATTATGCTCCTCATAGGAAACTGGACATTGTTGATAAATTTTCCACATTGCCAGGTCGATGTCAGAGTTGGAGCTGAAATGAAACAGCTTCCCCCCAGAGGCGCGGCTTGTTGTGCAGCACAAGTCTTCAATCCTCTTGTAGGAATGGAATCAGGCCAGTTATCTTTTTCGGATTTTTACTTTATCATTATCTTTTTCTTGGTATCATGTGCAGCTAATCGAATTGTTTGAAGACTGGCATCTGTAATTTTGTGGACGTCATGATGACGGTGAGGTGAATCATCAACTCGATACTTCTGGCTGAGGATGGTGCGGATACTACATCATTGAAGTTGCACTGATGTGCAGGGCTGTTCCATTATTTAGGATGGGGATATTTCTGGAACCCTCTCATCCAGGGTGTTGTTTAACTGACCATACAGATGGCCTAAAAGCCCTCCGCTTCATCCTCTCCCGCAGGCTCGACCAGTCCTCCTCCACCGACACCCTTATCTACTTAACCAAACTCGTCCTTACCCTTAACAACTTCTCCTTCAACTCCTCACACTTCCTACGGACGAAAGGGGTGGCCATAGGTACCCGCATGGGCCCAAGCTATGCCTGCCTCTTTGTAGGGTACGTGGAACAGTCCCTCTTCCACAGCTTAACTGGCCCTATGCCCCACCTCTTCCTCCGTTTCATCGATGCCTGTGTCAGCGCCGCCTCGTGTTCCCACAAGGAGATTGAACAGTTCATCCACTTTACTGACACCTTTCACCCCAACCTTAAGTTCACCTGGACCGTCTCTGATGCCTCTCTCTCCTTCCTGGACCTCTCTGTCTCCATCTCTGGTAACCGCCTGTAAACTGATATCTATTTCAAGCCCACCGACTCCCACAGCTACCGAAACTACACCTCCTCACACCCACCTTCCTGCAAGAATGCTATCCCCTATTCCCAATTCCTTGGCCTCCGCCGCATCTGCTCCCAAGATGAGGCGTTCCACTCTCGGACATCCCAGATGTCGACGTTTTTCAAGGACTGCAATTTCACCCCCACAGTGGTCAATAATGACCTCAACCGCATCTCTTGCGTTTCCCGCACCTCAGCCCTCACACCCACTCTCTGCAATAAAAACAAAGACAGAATTTCCCTTGTCCTCATGTATCACCCCATCAATCTCTGGATCCAGTGCATCATTCTCCGCAACTTCCACCGCCTGCAATCTGACCCCACTACCAGGGATATATTTCCTGCCCCATCCTTATCTGCCTTCCGGAGGGACTGCACTCTCCACGATTCCCTCGTCCGCTCCACACTCCCCACTAGCCCCACCACTCCTGACACCTTTCGCTGCAACTGCAGGGAGTGTTACACCTGCTCTTACACCTCCCCCATTACCTCCATCCCAGGCACAAAGAAAACCTTCCACATTAAACAGATATTCACCTGTACATCCGCTAATGTGGTCTATTGTATCCGCTGTTCCCGATGTGGCCTCCTCTCCAACAGGAAAACCAAAAGGATGCTTGGAGACTGCTTTGTGGAGCACCTACGCTCCTACCTCACTGACCAACTCCCACCCCCACTTCCTACCGACACTCACCTCACCTCTACTAGCCTCATTCCCACCTCCTCGACCTGTCCGTGTTCCCTCCCACCTACCCGTCCCACCTTCCTCACTGACCAACCGTCGTCACGTCTCCCTACTACACTCACCTTTACTGGCTTCATCCCGCCTCCTTGACCTGTCCGTCCTCTCTCCACCTATCTGCTCCACTATCTACCTTCTATCACCGCCTCCCCCTCTCTCTATTTATTTCAGAGCTCTCTTCCCCTCCTCTTTTTCTGAAGAAGGGTCCAGACCCGAAACATCAGCTTTCCTGCTCCTCTGATGCTGCCTGGCCTGCTGTGTTCATCCAACTCCACACCTTGTTATCTCAGACTTCAACATCGGCAGTTCCTGCTTCCCCCATCACCATTTATGACTGGTTGTCGCAGGATAGTTGGTCTGTTGATCTTGCAATCATTTTGCCCTGTCTGTAATGCGTGAGTTCTGCTGTTTGTAATGCAAGCAGTCGAATGTGGTATCTATAACGGGTTGCCATCAGTTTTACGTACACATGGTTCTGACCCCGGCATGTTTGCCTGCACTCATCACTGAACCATTGATCAGCTTCATGGTAATCACAGAGTGAGGGATTATCCGGGACATAAAGTTACAGATTCTGGTGGAATACAATTCTGCTTCTGCTGCTGCTGCTGCTGTGGTTTACATCACACATGAATGCCCAGTTTTGAGCTGCAATAAATGCAATGTGATGTCCCCCAGTTCAGACAGAGTCCCCGTTGCCCTTGTACGCAGTGGCCTACTCTGTTTTCTGATGTGGTAACACTTCCATTTTAATGTTCTCATTTTTCTGACGGTCTTTCCATGGTGTCGCGCCTCCAATTTGTCACATTCCTCAAAACCCTTTAACATATTCATCTGAACCTTTTCCCTTCCAGTAGGGGCATCTTTGGGCGGCACGGTGGCTCAGTGGTTAGCACTGTTGCTTCACAGCACCTGAGATGTAGGTTTGATTCCTCCCTTGGGCGACTGTGTGTGTGGAGTTTGCATATTCTCCCCGTGTCTGGGTTTCCTCCAGGTTGTCCGGTTTCCTCCCACAGACCAAGGAGGTGCGGGCTGGGTGAATTGGCCATGCTAAATTGCCCATCGTTTTGAGGAATGTGTAGATTAGGTGGGTAATAGGGGGATGGGTCTGGATGGGATGCTCTGAGGGTCGGTGTGGATTTTGTAGGCTGGAGGACTTGTTTCCACACTGTAGGAAGGTTTTTAAAGTGAATGTTTCTCTCCATGACCATGATTAAGAGCTCTGTAGTGTCAAAGATGCCAGCGTTATGTCGTTTGGAACCAATGCATTTGTGCACCTTGCGCTGTCATTCACTTCTCAGTGTCTGGTGATCCATGTTGGACAGTGCGTTTGAGCAACTTTGACACACACGTTTTTGGAATTTATTCAAAAACACAAATTGCTGAAGAAGCTAAGCAGGTCTGGCAGCATCTGTAGAGTGAAAGCAAAGTTAAGCTGTTGGATCCAGTGATGCCTTTTCAAAGCTCCCAGTTTCTCCAGCAATTTTTCTTCTTGTTTCACATTTCCAGCATCCACGGTTCTTTGTTTTGTTGAAAATTCAGTTAGTGCTGATTCATTTCTGGAGGAACTCAGCAGGTCTGGGGCATCGGTGGAGACAGAGAAACAGAGTTAAGATTTCAAGTCCAGCGAGACCCTTTTTCAGAACTGAAAAGGATTGCAAAATGATCTTTTTAATACCTTGACAACAAGGTGCAGGGCTGGATGAACACAGCAGGCCAAGCAGCATCATAGGAGCAGAGAGGCTGACGTTTCGGGCCCAGACCCTTCATCAGAAAAGGGGGAGGGGAAGGGGGTTTTGAAATAAATAGGGAGAGAGTGGGAGGCGGATAGAAGAGGGATAGAGGAGAGGATAGGTGGAGAGGAAACAAACAGGTCGAAGAGGCGGGGATGGAGCCAGGAAAGGTGAGTGTAGGTAGGGAGTTAGGAAGGGGATAGGTCAGTCCAGGGAGGACGGACAGGTCAAGGGGGCGGGATGAGGTTGGTCGGTAGGAGATGGAGGTGCGGCTTGAGGTGGGAGGAGGGGATAGGTGGGAGGAAGAACAGGTTAGGGAGGCAGGGACAAGCTGGACTGGTTTTGGGATGCGGTAGGGGGAGGGGAGATTTTGAAACTTGTGAAATCCACATTGATACCATTGGGCTGCAGGGTTCCCAAGCGGAATATGAGTTGCTGTTCCTGCAACCTTCGGGTGGCATCGTTGTGGCACTGCAGGAGGCCCAGGATGGACATGTCATCTGAGGAATGGGAGGGGGAGTTGAAATGGTTCGCGACTGGGAGGTGCAGTTGTTTGTTGCGAACCGAGCGTAGGTGTTCTGCAAAGCGGTCCCTGAGTCTCCGCTTGGTTTCCCCGATGTAGAGGGAGCCACACCGGGTACAGCGGATGCAGTATACCACATTGACTGATGTGCAGGTGAACATCTGCTTGATGTGGAAAGTCTTCTTGGGGCCTGGGATGGGGGTGAGTGAGGAGGTATGGGGGCAGGTGTAGCACTTCCTGCGGTTGCAGGGAAAAGTGCCGGGTGTGGTGGAGCTGGAGGGGAGTGTGGAGCGGACAAGGGAGTCACGGAGAGAGTTGTCCCTCCGGAAAGCAGATAAGGGTGGGGAGGTTTGTGGATTTTGGGAAGGAGATAGAAGCGGGCAGTGCGAGGTTGGGGAACGATGAGGTTGGAGGCCGTGGGTGGGAGGTCACCTGAGGTGATGAGGTTGTGGATAGTTTGCGAGATGATGGTTTGGTGCTCAGGGGTTTTTAATACCTTGACAGAGGTGGAGGAGGGGTGACAGAAAACAGAGGGTGCGGGGGCACAGTGCAAAATACAAATGGGCTTTTAATTGTGGTTAAAGAGAAGCAGATGGACAATGGGAGTAAATAAAGGTGTGAATGGGGGAGATGGGTTCTCTCTGTTGAGTGCAATGTTAACAAGACACAAACAAGACAAGGTCACATCGTCTGCATCATATTGTGTTCACCATGTCTCCGTTAATAACTCTGAAAGTCTTGCACATATTTGAATAATCTTATCTATCTGCACAAACACACACTGATTAAACAGTGTATATAAAATCATTTCTCCTCCGTTCCATTTCAAACTATCGTGTTTTGTTTACATTGTCAGTCACCATTCCTTCAGCCAAATTTATTCTGTTTCTTTCTCTGCGTTTTATTTTATGCCGTCTGTGAAGAAGATATTGGCTACTGGTCGATATCACGTTAGTCCTGTCCAGTCTGCACAGCCACTGTCTCCTCTTACTTACTGTTTCTTAATCAATTAAGTAGATATTGTCTCTGATCCTTAACTCCCAATAAGCAAAGCAATTGGAAATGTAATGCTTACTTTTGGGCGAAGGCCAAAAAATCGGAAAAGAAAAGCTGTATAAATTGCAAAAAAGATGTTTGCAACTTTAGAAGCAAATTAATGAAAGTATTGTGTTAAAGATAAAATGTTGCCTTATTAGGGCAGTGAGAGGAAAGTTCAGCGAAATCCACATTCCACCAGGCAGTTGTGGCCAGAGACCATTTTTAGATTGGCAGTTGTTGTGGTGGAGGAGAATTCAGTGCAGTAACAAACTCTTGATTGGCTCTTAGGAAAACGGTTACATATGGCATCGCATGTGGATAACACAGCAGAATCATCGAGCTGATGCAGAGAAAGCATCACTTTTCTCCTTTACTTCTATCATTGTTAGAGTAATTGGAGATGGGCACTAAGACCAAAAGCAGGCAATGTCAGCATCCCACCCAGACCAGGTATTGTTGTTACATTAAAAGTGTCAGAGTGAAAGGGGTTAACTGGTGCTGTTTGATCCGTGACTCGAATTAATGTCAGTCTCCATGGATACTAACTTTGTCACTGGAGGGTTTCCCTCTTCTATTAGTAAGGGGTTTCTTCCAATGCGTTATCCCATAGTATCAGTGGCTGTGTCATCCTCAACACAATTCGGATCAACAGCTCCAGAGAGAGGGAGAGATCAGAATCTGTGAAGAGCAGATTGGGACGTTCCGATTATGGACCAGAATCTCAGAACCATAGACGGGAATGTTCCAACAATGTACCAGACTCTGAGAGGAATAGATTGGCATGTTCCAACAATGAACAGGAGTTTATCCTATGGCCTTTACTGGCTTTCTTTCAATCAGATACCGTTAACATGGCGGATACAATGTGTACTCAAGCGGGTTACTATCCCATCCTCGCTATTGTTGGTGTTCCTGGTAAGTCTCTCTATCTCTGTCCATTCATTTATTCTGTAAAACTTTGTGAACAGCATCTCAATTTCTATGATCTATATTTGGCAAAGATGTAAACTATCGTATTCACTTTCAATTACAAACTCTATTCTTATTCCATGGCTTTTTTCACTTTCACTTACAAACACCCGAGGAGGAACAAAAGTGTTCATAACCATCATTGTCCCATTTTGTCCTGAGCTGATTTATATCACAATATTCCCTTTATCACCAATAATATTCCCAGTCTTCACTAGTGCCTCAGTGCTCTTTCTGAATAAACTAAAATCTTCTCCTTTCCAGTTGCAGTTCTCTTCTGGTCACACTTGCAGTTACTAATAGTTTGATTGTATACTTATTGTTATCTCTGCCTGGTCCTATGCCAGTTGCAAAGTGTGAAGCCAGTTTGATTCTAAAAAGAGGTGGTCACAGCTTTGTATCACCGGTTTCAGCATAACCCGTCGATGGCCATGCAATGACAGTATCATCGAACTGTTTAGATTCTAGAACTCTCCGAGCAGGACTGGGTGCCATGTCCATCATCTCCTAAGTGCAGTGTTCCGATGTATTCACTTGGTGACAGAGGCCATCTCTCTTCACCTCAACCCCACTGACCCACTGCTGAGTGGAATATATTACTTCTGTCTGCACAGAAGAAGATACAGAAAATCTTCCGGAAATTCTACAGGACAGAGTGGCTGTGAAAATGAAAAACTGGGGGAGATTCGAATTAATAAAGAGGAATTACTGAAAACTAATTGAACTGAAGTTGGTACGTTGCTCTGGTACGTCCCAGAGTATACATGGAGGTGGCAATAGAGCTCGTGAAAGAGTTACAGGGTCATACAGCTCTTCGGTCCAATCAGTCCATGTCAAACATAATCCCAAACTATCTAGTCCTGCCTGCCTGGGCTTGGCCCATCTCCCTCCAACTGTTTCCTATTCATGTACTGATCCAAATGTCGTTTAAAACTTGTAGCTACAAGAAATAATTATTGGCTACCATTCAAAATTCTTAAGATTGTGGAATTTCCGGTTCCTGCAGAATGGAAAATAGCTGTTGTAACCCAGATAATACCTGCAGTGGGAGGGAAAACAAAAAAAAAACTAAAATTTGGACAACTTGATGCCAGTTATGAGGAAAATATTGGAATCTTTTATGAGGACTGTGAAAACTTGACACTTGGGGAATCATAATATGACTTGGCAAAGTCAACTTAGATTCAGGAAAGGGAAATCATCTTTGATAAACCTGTGGAGTTTGTGTTAATTAAAGCATCAACAAATTTTGGATCTGCGTCCAAATTCTCCCCAGAAACGTCTTCCATTGCTGCTTCACAGTAGTCCCTGGTAAGATTCTATTCCTGTTAACTTTGGCCAGTTCCTCCGTCATGTCTTTGTAGTTTCATTTCTCAATTATAATCGTGTCACATCCAAATGTGAGCAATATATTTAAACTGAAAGATGGAGGTTTGAGAGATAAGACATAGAGAAAGATTGGAGTATTTATTAACTCGATATATGTAATGCATTTATGAAAGAGAGAGAAAGTGAGAGAGAATATGGATGATGAGATGTAAAAATAGAGAAAACTAGATTATCGATAGAAGTCGATGTACTTTCCTCTTTGTTTTGGCAATTGCTGTCTGTTGTGATCCTTTGTCCAGTGCATGTATGACTGAGTAATATGTGTACAATAGTTGAAACATCCACAAATGAGAACCAGTGGGAGTGGTGTATTTGAATTTCCAGAATACTTTTGATATGGTTGCACACAGGTGAATGAATAAAGTTGGAGTCCAGGGGTAAGGGGAAATACACTACATGGATTGAGAATTGTTTAGTTGAGACCATATAGAGAGTCGAGCCCTTTTCCAGACTGAACGCTGTTACTTTTGGTGTATCACATGTATCAGTGTTTGGACCACAGTAATTTGAAAGGCATACAAACAATTTGGATGTGGCCAGCAAGAGCATACATCTCATTTTGTATTGATTAAATGGTGCGAGGTTGGGAAGTCTTGTTGTCCAAAACAACCTGCATGTGCTTGATCATAGGTTGCCAAAAATAGTACATACAGGGTTATCAGTAATGAGGGAAGGAAATGGTATACTGTCCTTCATTGTAAACGATTCAAGTACATAAATAAAGCCATCTTTCTGCAGTTGTAGAGCCTTGATCAGAGAGTATTTAGGGTCATTGTGGACAGATTTGGTCACTTTCGTAAGGAAAGATCTCCTTGCCACAGGCATGGTGCAAACGAGTGTCACCAGTCTAATCCCTGAGATGATGGTACCATGAGGAAACTGACTGTTTAATTTGTAGCGCTGTGAAAGAATAACAGATAATTCCATTAAAACTTAGGGCTGACGGTGAACACTTATGTCCAAAAAACACATTGATAGGGTGAGAAATTCCATACTTTACCTATGTAAATACGTGTAGATTTTACATGTAGAATTACATACAGCCCCAGGTCGATTGAGAGAGAAATGCAGAGTCTGAATGAAATCTCCCCACATTGTTGTGTGACCCTACACTGAACGTCATGTTGTTCACAATCCCGACATTAGCCATAATACCTTACTTCTGAAACAGAAAGCCATTCCAACCACATCCTGATCTTCACAGAGAACACAAGTCTGGCTTCTCGGAGGATGCCACCTTTAGATTTTGCACAAAACATTTGGCTTCCTACCTCACTGCTAGAAAACCGCTTTAAAGTACCGCATGTGTACCACGAGCCATGGACGCACGAGGAACAGCGTGAAGCAGACTACCTGTGCAGCTCTTGCTCCATTTGCTTGTCATGTTGGAGCATCAGTTACCTCACTCTGTTTCCATGTAAGTGACTGTATGGGGCACAATGGCCTCCTCCTGTTCATATGCCAGTGAGTCAAGGGGCTGTACAGCAGGGCCAAGTGCCTAATTGGGCTTCCCCGGGTTCCTGTGTAACAGCTCGATGTGCGAACTAGTGTGACAATGCTGTAACTGTATGAAGTTATTTTGTTCTGGATTCTTTAAAGAGAGAGATTGAACAAGAGGCACAAAGCTGTCTAGTTTATAAAACTTGAGTGAACAGCTTGAGAGGCTTCGGTTTTTTCACAACATCTGTCAACTATTTCACCAATTTAGCTCTGAATAAATGTAAACAGAAAGGCACCACAGACTTCTGGGGAAGAGAATTCCCATTCGAAATGCACTTTTAGAATTTCTTGTCATCCATCTTATAGAATCAGAAACTCACACAGCACAGAAACAGATCCTTTAGTCCAACTTGTCCACGCTGACCAGGTATGTAATCTGATCTATTCCCATTTTCCAGTATTTGGCCGATATCCATCTAAACCCTTCCTATTCATTTACCAATCCAGGTACCCTTTAACTGTGTAAATGCACCCGTCTCCATCACTTCTGACTGCACTTTTTGTACACACGCCACTCTCTGCATGAAAATGTTGCCCCGCCTTCCGTTCTATATCTTTCCCCTATCATTTTCGACACAGGCACTTCACTTTTTGACTCCAGGGAAACAGATCATGGCTATTCAGACTATTCATGCTCCTCATGATTTTATAAATCTCTGTAATGTCACCCCTCAGCCTCCAACACTCCAGCGGAAAAAGCTTCAAACTATTCAGCGTCTCCCTACAGTTCAAACCCTCCAATCCAGGAGCATGCTTGTCAATCTTTTCTGCACCCTCTCAAGGTTAACAACTTCCTTCCTTTAGCAGAGCCAACCAAAATGCGTGCAAGATTCTTAACGTGGTCTCATCAAGTTCCTGCACAGGAGCAACATGCCATCCCAATTCCTATACCCAATGCTCTGACTCATTAAGGCAAGCATGACAAACGTGTTCTTCAGCATCTTGTCCACCTTTTACTCCACTTTCAAGGAACTAAGTGCCTGCACCCAAGGTCTCTTTATTCGCCAACACTCCCCAGGGCCCTAGTATTAATAGTATAAGTCCTGCCCTACCTTACTTTACCAAACGCAAAACCTCTCATTTATCTATATTAAACTCCATCTGCCACTCCTTGGCCCACTGACCCAACCGATCAATGTCCCATTGCACTCTGAAGTAGTCTTCACCACTGTCCACTGCACCACTTTTTGATGTCATCTGTAAACTTACTAACCATGTCTCTGATATTCACATCCAAATCCTTTATATCAATGATGAATTGGAGTGAACTCAGCACTGATACTTGCAGTGCACAGCTGGTCACAGGACTCCAGTCTGGATAACAATCCCCCACGTTCAAGTCAATTTTGAATTCAATTGGCTATCTCCCCCTGGATCCCATGTGTCCGACCATTAATAATCTGTCTACCATTCGGAACCTTACCAAAAACATTCCTAAAGTCCATATAGACAACTTCTGCCACACTGCCTTCATCAACCTTCTTTATCACCTCTTCAAAATAATCAAGTTAGTGAAACATGTTTTCCACCACACAAAAGCATGTTGACTATCTCGAATCAATGCTTGCCTTTCCAATTGCATGTAAATCCTATCCCTCAGAAACCCCTCCAACAACTTACCCAGCACTCATGTCAGGCTCACTGGTCTATGGTTCCCTGACTTGGCTGGAGACTGTTTCCTTTTCCAGTCCCACTCCTCCACTGGTCACAACAAATTTTAAATGGAACCAGGTTGGTGATTTGGCTGATGATATCGGTCTCAGACTGGGTCAGGGTCGGTGTTAGGAACAAGTCAGGCAGTTTTCTTTAATCTGCTAAAAAGCACGTTTATTACCAAAATAAAGTTACTGAAGCTATGATGGAAAGAAGAATGTAAAACAGTTGGGATCTGCAAAGATGTACATTGATATTTTCCCTTTCTGATAATAATGACACACACACACACACACACACACACTCGTATGTACGTTTGACGACAAACTTAAATGTTAGTTTGAAAGAAATTTGTCCATATATTAGTTGAACTCATGATAAAAGGAAAAGTGTGAGATTGCCCCAAATGTTATTCGGCTTCCAAATGTGTTCTGTTCGCACAAGTTGTTGGGAATGGGATTACTTCCTGGAACAGTTAGATTTGTCTGAATTCCCTCTGCTTCAGGCAGTGGGAGATTCCAGTGAATCCGAGTCATGAATCCTCCACGAGTGGTAAAGATGACTGACTGGTGTTTAGTCCTCATACATTGCTGTGATGAGGAAGAAAGAAAGAGAGAGGGAGCAATAGGCCGTTGCTAAACAGGGAGGTTACATTATTTTTCCCTCTCTGAGTTGAATCACACAATAATGTTATTCGACCCCAAAACTGGAACAGGTGAGGTCTCCTTGAACTTTGTCCGAACTATATGTTTCCATCACATTTCCTGCTCCACGTCGGTGCATCATTGCTGCTGTCGTACACAGAGCCATTTCCTTCGCAACAAATGGGCCCACTTGATTTAAAGATATGTTTATACGTGCCTTCATAATTTAAAAATAAAATATTTAATGTCTTCACAATATATGTGTTAAAATGAATGTGTCTTATTCCTAAATAAACACAGAAATTACCAGAAAAGCTCAGCAGGCTGGGAGCATCTATGAAGAGAAATCAGAGTTAATGTTTCAGGTCCAGTGAACCTTCCTCAGAACCTGTTTTATTTTTTAAATTACTTCATCAGTTTTATTCTCCCATACACGAGGAAATATCCATCAGGTATTCACCAGCTACACTCTCTTCAAAGTCTTATATAGTCAGGAAGAACATTTCTCGTTCTCAGGTCTGAGCTGTTAATCCTCCATAACATAATGCCTTCGTCCCAGGACAGTGTATAGAGAACGATCTTTGAAAAAATTCAAACACAGTTGTGTTTTTTTTTTTCAGTTTAGGGCATCATAACTACACACAGAGCATCAAATGTGGTCTCAGCAATGCCCTGTACAGATTCAGGGAAACATGCCAATGATCATACCCGGCACTCTTTGCAAGAAACAACATCATTCAATTCACTTTCTAAATCACTTGCGACATCTTCAGAATAATATTATATGATTTATGTACCAGGACACACAAATCTCTCTGTAGCACCGACCTCTGCGTTCTCTCTCCAGTCATATAATTTACTGCTGCTTTATCCTTTCCCCAAAAGACAAACCCACACTGTACTGTTTTATTTGCAATGCCGAAAGTTTGCTCATTATCATCGCCTGTTTATAGCCCGTTGGAGATGCTCTGCCTCCACTCGACATCTTATTGGACGACTATGCTGGTGTACTAGCAAATTGAGCTCCAATCCTATCAGCCCTTCATCCAAACCGGTAATCTAGTTTGTAAACTGTTGATGACCTCACACTGATCCCTGAGGAATTCCAGCAGTTGCAGCTTTCCAAACTGAAAATAAATAATTATCTCTACTCTCATTTCCTGTCAGCGAACCAGGACTCGCTGTGTAGCAGCCGAGAAAGGTTGCAGGGCCTCTACTGTGGTGTGCAGCTGGTTGTCGAGGTGTTTCTGAGCTCAGCAATACACCATTAGAGTTATCTGTTGTCAGATCATCAGGTAGAGGTCGGACTGTCAATGGTTCTGATCCTTGAGCGTTTAAAAAACAAGCACAGAATAGAGACTGACATTTGAGTAGAATGTTGCATGGTCAAAAATGCTGTCTTTCAGATGCAGCAATAAATCGAGTCTGCCCTGTCAATCAGTGCTCAATTTTCCACGGACAAGTATTGAGAAGGAGGGAAGATTTCCTATTCGACTGGTTAACATTTGTCCCTTTAACAATACCACTAATACAGATAATCTTAATGTTTAATTTCATTTTTGGCTGTGTGTGCAGTGTGGAAAAATTGCCAAAACAGGTACACAATAAAATAAAATAAAATGTCTTTGACGAGTGACCTTAAAGACGTTTGCAAAGTCATAAGGGGCACAGATGTGTAAACAACCAAGGTCTTTCCCCCGGAGTGGGGGAGTCCAAAACGAGAGGGCATAGCTTTAAGGAGAGAGGGGAAAGATTTAGAAGAGACTTAAGGGGCAACATTTTCATGCAGGGGGTGGTGTGTTTATGGAATGAGCTGCCAGAGGAAGTGGTGGAGGCTGGTATAATTATAAAATTTAAATGGCACCAGGATGAGTATATGTTTGGGAAGGGTTTGGAGAGGTATGGACCAAATGCTGGCAAATGGGCCCAGATTTATTTTGGATATCTTGGTGGTATAGACGAGTTGGATCGAAGGGTCTGTTTGCATGCTATATGTCTCTATGTCTCTATGACTCTGTGTCTGAATACTTTATTCTAGTCCTGCGTTACTCCTGTGAGAGGAAGAATGACCTCCTATCTCATTGTCACAACTCGACTGTTGAATGGGGATTTCCTTTCCGTCTGGAACAACTTCGAGGGTTGGAGTGAGAGAAAAACACACAGGATAGGAGCTGCAGTTGGCCAATTGGACCCTCGAACCTGCTGCTCAATTTAGAAAGATCAAAGCTGATCAGTTGGTGGCTGAATACCCCTTTCCTGTTTATTCCCAATAATGGACTCTCTTGTCCATTAAAGATCAGTTGGGCTCCGCCTTGAATATCTTCACTAATCCAGTCTTCACTGTTCTCTGGGGATAAGAACACTACAGACAGCACAATAGTAAAGAGTAAGAAATATTCTTATCTCAATGTTAATTGGGAGACTCCTTGAAGTGTGTTCACCTCACAGCAAGTTGCCTCCTCTTTAAAGAGCACAACAAATAGGAACAGATATAGACCATTCATCCCCTCAAACCTATTCCATATTCAGATTTACTCTGTTCAGTAAAGTATTGATCAAACTCAATCTCTGCTCTCTTGGGAAAATATTCCCGATACCTTCAGACCAGACAGCATAAGAAGTTGGTGCAGAATTAGCCATTTGGCCCATCAAGTCTGCTCTGCTGTTCGATTCTGCTTGACATGTTTCTCAAAACAATTTTCTTGTCTTCTCACCGTAGCCCTTGATCTGCTCATTGATCAAAACGTATCTACCTCTGTCTTAAAGACATGACCGTGTCTGTGTCTCTATATGCGTGTGTGTGTGTGCGTGTGTATGTGTGTGTATTTCTACTCAGGACTCAGGAGACAGGGTGGTCACGGAGGACTGTTCATCAGACTGAAAGCCTGTGACCAGCGGTGATCTACAGGGATCGGTGCTGGATTTACTTTTGTTTGTCATTTAAATAAATGATTTACATGAAAATTATAGAAGGCATGATTAGCAAGTTTACAGAGGACACTGAGATTATTTGAACGTAGACAGGGAAGGGTATCTTCGATTACAAAGAGATCTTGAACAATTGGATGAATGAATCATAAAGATGTAATAAATACTTTGGTCCAACATGTCCATGCTGACCAGATAGCCGAAATTAATCTCATCCCATTCGCCAGCATTTGGCCTATATTCCCCTGAACCCTTCCAATCCATATACCCGTCCAGATACCTTTAAAATGTTGTTTTCACAAGCTTCCAGCACTTTGTCTGGCAGTTCATTCCATATGTTTTTTGTTTTATCTTTCCCCTCGCACCTTAAACCTGTGCCTTCTAACTTTTGACTCCCCATACTCTGGGAAAAAGACCTTGACTATTCACTCTATCCATGCCCTTCATGATTTTATAAACATATACAAAGTGCAAATTTTACTCCAATCAACACGAATTGCTGTGCTTTCTGTTATCCGAGGTCTAAATTCTGAAATTCAAAACTGATACTCTTCCTTCTCGATCAAGTCACAATTCTTGAAAAAATTCAACCAACTTGTTCAAACATATTATGAATCAGATCTGTGGGATTTGAATCTCGACCTTTATGCCCAGAGGTAGGGATATTACCAATGCACTGCAATCGTCCCTGATTCTGCAACATTATTCTTCTGTAAATTTGCTCATCAACCTGTTCTGACATTCTGTGACACACCTCTGCGACTGGCAGGACTTGAATCCAAAACTTCTGGTCCAGAGCTAATGACATTACCACAGGTTCAGGGATGGGAATTGAATCCAGAGCTCTGGTACAGAGGTATCGGCGCTACCCATTACACGAGACCTCAGTCATGCCCAGATTTTGAGTCACATTTTGCGCGCCAGCTATCAACTGAGTTTGGATTTATCAAATTCTGGTTAACTTTACTGAATTACACAGGGAAGATTTTTCAGTGTTGAACAAATGCAAGGTACTTGCCTCAACGACAGGCTGTTGAGTGCACGTGCTCTGCCATTGAGGTAAACTATGAACATCTTTAATTGTTTGGCCATGATTTCCAGCTTAAATGGCTATTATCTGTCGACTGCAACGTTAGGGAAAGAAATCCTGCAGACACAATCTGCACTATAAAGATTATCGAATAGATATTATTACTGAACACCAGAGACTACAAAAGAGCATAAGTTCCGGCCCCAAAAGACCGTATTGCAGATCACTATTTCCCGCCTCGAACGTGTGACTGCCGTCTTCCTAAAACCATTAAATGTTACAAAGCAACAAATTATATTCCAGCGTCTCCTCACCACTGGCTAGTCTGCAATCTACACCCCACCCCTCCTCCCGTCCGCATAAGGCAAAGCAAGCGCAGGGTCTTGGGAAAATAATGGCTGGAGTTTGAAGGCCTTCTGGAGATAGGAGGGTCTTTCAAAACATGTCAGGGTTATGTGGCGGGTGGGAATATCACTCAGTGGGCTGTGGTGTGGCAGATTGTGTTTAATTTGCATGAATGTGAGACATTGTTTTCGGAAAAACAAACAAGGCAGGACTTATTCAATTTAAATTAGAACCTTTGGTAGTGTTGCAGAACAGAGACTAGACTGTCAGGTACAGTTCTATGAAGTCTGGTCACATATGGACAGGATGGTTAAGAAGGTGTTCAGTACGCTGCCTTCATCGCTCCGACCTTTGAGTTTAGGAGTTGGGATGTCATTTTCAGATTGTACAGGACGTTGGTGATGCATCTCCTGCAGTATTGTGTCCAGTTCTGATTGCACTGTTATAGGAAGGATAATATTAATCTGGAGAGGGATCTGCAGAGATTTACCAGGATGTCGCTTGGAATGGATGGCTTGAGATATCAGGAGAGGCTGGATAGGCTGGGACTTATCTCAGTCGTGCGTAGGAGGTTGAGGGATGACCTGACTGAGGTTTATAAATCATGAGGGGTACAGATAACTTGAATGTTAGTACCTTTTTCCAAGGGTGGAGGATTTCAAGACGATGGGAATATTTCAATTTCTGAGGAGCAACCATTTTTTAAAAAAAAGACATGTGGGGCAATTATTTTACAGAGAGTTGTTCGTGTATGGAATAAAATTCCAGACGAAATGGTGGAAGTGGGTACAGTTACAACGTTTAAAAGACATTTAGCTAAGTACATGAAGAAGAAATCAGTTTGGATGGTGTTGTGAGCTGCTGCCCTCCCAGTCCCTCTCTGAATAAATCCCTGATGGTTCTCATCCTCTGCTGCTGCCTGTGCAGTGGCGTGTGGAGACCAGCAGAGGGTGGCATTGCATCACATCAAACAGTACGGAGACTGTCAGACCTGCCCCACACAGAGACACACAGATACACACACAAATACACCGATACTTACAGAAATAAGGGGAGCCTATCAGAATTTCTCTGGCTCCGTGGTTGTCAATATTTCATTCATTCCATCTGGTGTGTGTCAGGATTTCTGTTATTCCGTGGACAGCATTTCATTATTTGAGTCACTCCATGAGAGGACATCAGTATTTTCTCACTCCAGTGAGTGTGACTGTATTTCAGTTGTTCCATGGGGACTGTGACTCTATGAGATTTTCAATGCTTGATTATTGAAGATGTAAGGACAAGTTGGGAGACTAGTAAATATTACAGGTTAGTTTCAGTATCTGAGCTGTCTGAAGGAGGAGGTGTAGGAGGGAGACTCCATGCTCCCTTCCTGGGAGCTGGTGGAGACGATGTGCTGTGAGCCCAACATCCTGTTCACCGAGACCGTGGGGATTCCATTTGTACCGGCTCGATATAAAAGGGAGATGGCATCAGGGGCACGATTTCAAAGCTGTGCCAGGTGGAAATGGAACTGACAGTGGGTTTAAAGTGAGAATTACCCTTCACTGAACATTGCTCCTTACTCGGTTGATGGGACGTGTATACTTTGGAATCTCCACACGGGTCGTCCTGGTTCTCTCCGGCTCATTCCAGGGACCCCCCACGCGGCGGAGGAAGGTGGGTGAGGGAACTGATGTGGGGAACACCACCCTGCTTGGCCCTTTCTGTCCTATTCCAGGCTGTTTCTCCTGGAATGACGGAAAGGGAGGGAGGGAATGAAAGTGAATATGTGTGTCCCTGCTGTTAGTGATGGGGTAGGTGAGGGGGAAGTGGTAAGGTATACGGATTGAATCAGTCGACAGTGTTGGATCCATGCAGTGTTTTCAGTGTAGGGGATTAGCGGAGGTGTGTGTGTGTGTGAGAGAGAGTGATGGAGCAGAGAGAATACGGTGACACTTATCTTGACAGATGGGGATGGTTATTGTTGCTTGTCCTGTGTGGCTGGACATTTCTTCAGACTGCAGACACTGCACTGAGCTGGGTAGTGAGCTGAGGCCATGTTGAGTGGATCTGGTGGTGTGGTTGCCTCTGCTGAAAGAATGATCCTCCTTTGTACTAGCCCATCCACCAGGACCTCCGTGTCACTTTCGTTAAATCTTGGTGCAATTGCCCCTTATCTGTCAGGCTCGGGGTAAACCGTGCAGGCCAGCTCCGATCTAAGAAAGTTCAAATGTGTACTCATTGGCCTTTTAAAGATGGCACATGTGCCAGGGATCATGGAATACTTTGGCCATCCACGCGATGGGAAGTATTACCAGCCATGATGGGTGGGAGAATCAGGCTGGCATTGAATAAGAGGAATAGCAAGTGGTGGGGTAGGTAGATAATGAGGGGAGTTTGATAAGATAGCACCAGAAAACTAGCTCGGCCTCCTGCAGACTCTCCCTCTGTCACACACAATTAAAATGTCAATGAGACAAATTATTGTTAGATTCAGCCCAATGAGCCAAAGATTGTGCTCACCACGCTCTCAGTCACAAATGCAGAACAAATGCTCATTCAAAACTCTCCATCATCTGAACTCACAGCAATATCCTATTCACGCATCATTCCTGAAAAACTGACCCACGTTGCAAGATGCTAACAAAATGTCTACATGTCAACATTCTAAAACATGTGAACACATCCTTCCATGACACTGTCTCTCTATCTCCCCCTCTCTGTCCATATATCCAACCCCTCCCATTTGTTTGTATTTAAACTGATGCCCCACCATCTCTCTCTGGCAGTGATTTTCACACCCATGGCACCCGTTGTCATGGCACATTGGAGATATAGAACTGTAAATGGATGGGAGCCGCACATCCTGTCACTTCCAGCATGGGCTGCAAGTTTCCCCAGGCCGGGCAGTGATTTAACACAGCGTTACCGAGCACTGCACTGGGGTGGTCTGTACAGATCTATACGCCGTGAGGGTAAATGCTCCGGGTTTACAGATCAGTTCAGTGGTGTTCACTTCACAGCCCCCAGCGTTGGAGAGATACCTGGTCCGGGTTTATAGATCAATGCACTCGTGTGGTCTGCACAGCTCTCCATACTGGACAGGCATCCAGTCCGGGTTTATAGATCAGGGCACTGGTGTGGTCTGCGCAGCTCCCCATGCTGGACTAATATCTAGTTGACTGGTGATGGCTGCAGAGTGTCCCACTCTGGACAGATTGCCGGGTTGTATCGAGCAGTACACTAGCCTGTTCTGCACAGTGCTCCATACTGAACAGATATTTCATCTGGGTTTATGGTGTCTGGGCTGGTTCTGTGAGGTGGATTGAGAATGTAAGATAACTTACCACTTCAGCTGATCTGGCAATGCCTTTAATTTGTGTTTGCCAGTTGAGTTGAGTTTGGGGAGAGATTTCCACCGCGAGGCTGAGTAGGTCTCACCAAAACTGATGGACAGAAGGGCCTTTGTGATGTGGATCTTTATGACTCCATCACATTCTATAACCGACATTCTCCGGAACATTCTATAACCAACATTCCCCGGAACATTCTGTAACCGACATTCCCCGGAACATTCTGTAACCAACATTCTCCGGAACATTCTGGAACCGACATTCCCCGGAACATTCTGGAACCGACATTCTCCGGAACATTCTATAACTGACATTATTTGTGAACGGTTGTATGTCAGTTAATTGAATAAAATATAAGATCCCGAGGGAAAAGATCCGGTTCCAGGGAGAAGGAGACACCGTTTCAAAATCCTGTCAGGCAGTTAAAGGGGTGAATACATTTTCCCTGTGTTCATGTTTCTTCACAACCGAAAATTGACCACAATTTAGAGTAAATGACAGAAATTTCCAACTTCCATTTGTCTACAAGAAACAGGGAGAGAATCCTTCAGGACGGCAACATCTTCACCCTCCTTAAGAGGAACTGTAAAGAAGTGACCTGTGTCTGGTCCCGAGTGATCGAGTGTGTGAGAATGTTCGAGACACCATCTGTTCTTAGGGATGTGTGTCTGTGTGTTTGGGGTGGGAGTGCTTCTTGCGTTTTACGTTACACTCCTTGTAAAAGAATTGAGACATTACTATTTGTTATCTCAGCTTCATTTTTTTCCAATAAATCAGTGATACGTTTGATAATGTCACTGGGTCCTCAATCAAACTGGGAGCTTTGGCTCCAGGCTGATGTATAATTTGCTTGTTTTCCTTCCTCACAGTTAACGCAGTGACGATCTGCATCCTACTTTATAAAGATTGTGGATTGTCTCCATGTGTCAGACGTTACCTGGGGGCCATGGCACTGGCGGATCTACTGGTCATTATCCTCGACCTGATATTGAGACACATTCCCATTGTTTATCGGGAACAGTTGTATTTCCTGCGGTACATCGCCGTTTGTAACATCCACGCCATCCTGCTTTATGCAGTCACTGACTGTTCTGTCTGGTTCACCGTCACATTCATCTTTGATCGATTTGTGGCCATTTGTTGCCAGAAGCTGAAAAGTAAATATTGCAGTGAGAAAACGGCGGCTGTGGTTCTGGGAACAGTGACTGTGCTGAGCTGTTTAAAGAACATTTTCTGGTATTTTATGCTCACAGGTTGGTATTGGCTGGGGAACCAGCCCTGGTTTTGTGATGTAACAGTCGATATTTATTCCTCTCGTGTCTGGGCCACAATCGAGTTCCTCCAACACATTCTAACCCGGCTGTCCCATTTCTCCTGATTCTGCTGCTCGATATTTTCACCGTCAGACACATTTTAGTGACCAGCAGAGCCCGCAGGAGACTCCGGGCTCACACCAATGGGGACGGTCAGTGTGACACAGAAATGAGAAATCGAAAAAAAATCCGTCATTTTACTGTTTGTGATCTCGGCCAATTTCATCCTGTTATGGTCAACGTTAATGGTGTATTCTATATGGTACCGGATGTATTGGTTTGGGTATGACTCTATGTATCTACATCCCTGTGCGCAGGAATTGGGCTTCATGCTGCAGCTCCTCAGTTGCTGCACAAACACCGCGATTTATGCTGTGACCCAGACTAAATTCAGGCAGCAACTGAAGAATGTGCTGAAATATCCCTTTACCCAAATTCATCAATCAATCAAATTCACTCATTAATCAATCCATCCAGGAGTTTCTCATTTCAGTTCAATGTTTCAGCAATGAAGCAGTCTGTCGCTATGGTAACAGACTGAGGGTAGTGCTGGCTTGTCCAACCTTATCCCACAGGGGGTTACAGGGAAACATGTCAACTCACAGGCCAAAGAGAAAAGGCACCTTTCCACTGACAGCATCCATAACTTCAATATGTAATTAGCGTTCATTAAAAAGTGCCAAGCAGCACAGCAAACTATATAATTGCTTGTCTTTGTGTTGAAGAAGCTCAGCTGGAGAGAGACAGACTCGGCCCCAAGGGAATGGGAGGATTTTGGGACTGAGCTCAGGAGTTGGGTTTAAGTCACTCTGTCCTTGCGTTCACCTCTGGGATATTTCTGACTCTTTCTCTCTCTCCTGTCCCTCCTCGCTCGCTCTCTCCCTCTCTGACCCACATTTCTCCGTACCCCCCTGCTTCCCATCCCTCTCTCCATTCCCTTCCTTCTCTCTTTCCATCCACCCTCTCCAAACCACTCCCTGCGTCCTGTCTCTCTCTCCCTCCTCCTCGCATGTCCGCACTCGCTTCTCTCAACCTCTGCATGTGTGAACCCCCGTCTCCCACTCTGTATTTTTCCCTCTGACCCCACATCTGCCTATTCCCCTATCAGTCTTTCCGTCTCTCCATCCCCCTCCCCCTCTCTATCTCTCTCCCCGTCCCCCTTTGTACCCTTTTTCTCTCTCCTCCCCTCCGCCCTCTCACTCACCTCTCACTCTGCCTCTGTTTTACTTGTCTCTACCTCTCTATCTCTGACCCACTTTCTCTCTCTCTCTGCCCCCTCCACCTTGCCCTCCTCTCTCCTTTCAAATCCCACACTTATCTCTCTAATCCCCTGGCTCCCTGTCCTCCTGGCCCCCAGCCCTGTATCTGGCTCCCTGGGCCCTGTCCCCCTGCCCCCAGGCCCTGCCCCGTCGCTCTCTCTCTCACTCCCTGGTGCTCTCTCTCTTTCCCTCCCTCCCTGTCGCTCCCTCCCTGTCGCTTTCTCCCTCCCTCCCTCCCTGTCACTCCGTCCCTCCCTGTCGCTCACTCCCTCCCTCCCTTTCACTCACTCCATTGCTCCCTCGCCGTCGCTCCTTCCCTGTCCCTCGCTCCCACCCTGTCCCTCGCACCCTCGCTATCCCTCACACCCTTGCCCTCCCTCTCTCCCTTGCCATCCCTTGCTCCCTCGCCATCCCTCACTCCTTCCCCATCGCTCACTACCCATTCCTCGCTCCCCATCCCTCGTTCCCTCCCCATCCCTCGCTCCCTACTTCCCTCCATCCCCGTCCCTCGCTCCCTCGCCCCCTCCCCGTCCATCGCTCCCACCATGACCCTCACTCCCTGTCCCTCCCAGTCCATGTCCCTCGCTCCCTCTTCCCTGTTGCCATCCCTGCCCCTTGCTCCCTCCAAATCCCTCGCTCCCTCCCTGTACCTCACTCTGTCCCTCGCTCCCTCCCCAACCCTTGCTCCCTCGCACCCTCCCCTTCCCTCGCTCCCTCCCTAGCTCCCGCCCCACTCCCCGTCCTTCCCTCACTCCTTCCAACCCCGTCCCTTGCTCCCTCACTCTCTGTCCCTTGCTCCCTTGCTCCCCGTCCCTCCCTCCCGTCCCTTGTTCGCTACCCCCTCCCTCTCTGTCCGTCCCTCCTTATCCCTCGCTCCCTCGCTCCCTCCACGTCACTCCCTCCCAGTCCCTCGTAACCTACCCGTCCCGTGCTCCCTCCCCATCCCTCACTCCCTCCCTCCCTCCCGCCCCACTCCCGGTCCCTCCCTCACTCCCTCCTTCCCCGTCCCTCTCTCCATCACTCTCCGTCCCTCGCTCCCGTCCCTTGCACCCTCACTCACTGTCCCTCCCTCCCCGTCCCTCGTTCGC
>NC_063339.1:85351885-85355065 GCF_021869965.1 Rhincodon typus
CCTCCCCATCCCTCGCTTCCTCTACGTCCCTGGCTCACTCGCTCCCTCCCTCCCCGTCCCTCACTCCCTCACTTCCTCCCTCCCTGCCCATTGCTCACTCCCCATCCCTCGCTCCCTCACTCACTCTCCGTCCCTTGCTCCCTCCCCATCCCTCGCTCCCTCTCTCTGTCCCTCCCCGTCCCTCGCTCCCTCCCTCCCCACGTCCGTCTCAGCCTCGCTCCCTGTCACTCGCATCCCGTCCCTCGTTCCCTCGCTCCTCGTCCCTCGTTCCATCCCTCCTTACCTCCTTCCCCGTCCCTCCCCAGCTCCCTCTACGTCCCTCCCTCCCAGTCCCTCGCTCCCTCCCCATCCCTCCCACCCGTCCCTTGATCCCTCCTCGTCTCTCCTTCCCTGTCCGTCACTCCCTCCCAGTCCATCGCTCCCTCGCTCCCTCCCTGTCCCTCGCTCCGTTCCTCTCTCCCACCCCGTCCCTCACTCCCTCCCCCTCGCTCCCTCCCTGTCACTCCCTCGTTCCATCTCCATCGCTCACTCACTGTCGCCCGCTCCCTCTCCATCCCTTGCTCCTTCCCTGTCCGTCACTCCCTCGCTTCCTCCCTGTCCCTCGTTCCCTCTCCCTCGCTCCCTCTCTGCTCCCTCCTTCCCTCGTTCCCTCTCAGTGCCATGCTCCCTCCCATGCTCCTTCTCCATCCCTCGCTCCCTCCCTCGCTCCCTCTCTGTCCCTCGCTCCCTGCCTCCCTATCCCTCACTCAATCCGTCCCTCCCCGTCCCTCCCCATACCTCTCTCCCTCCCTCGCTCCATCCCTACCCTGTCTCTCGCTCACTGCCTCCCCATCCCTCGATCCCCATCCCTTGCTCCCTTGCTCGCTCCCTCCCCATTCCCCCCTCACTCCCCCCCCCCGTCCCTCCCCAACTCCCTCCACGTCTCTCCCTCCGAGTCCCTCACTCCCTCCCCATCCCGCCCACCCGTCCCTTGATCCCTCCCCGTCCCTCCCTCATCCCTTGCTCCTTCCCCATCCATCACTCCCTCACTTCCTCCCTGTCCCTGGCTCCCTCTCCCTCGCTCCCTCTACGCTCCCTCTCACCCTCGTTCTCTCTCAGTGTCACATTCCCTCCCATGCTCCCTCTCCGTCCCCTGCTCCCTCTCTCTCTCCCTCTCCGTCCCTCGCTCCCTGCCTCCCCATCCCTCGCTCAATCCCTCACTCCCTTTCCATCCCTCGCTTCCTCCCTCCCCGTACCTCGTTCTGTTCCTCCCCGTCCTTTGCTCCTTCGTTCTGTCCCTCACTCACTCGCTCCCGCCCTGTCCCTCGCTCCTTCCTCGTCCCTCAGTCCCTCTCTCCCCATCCGTCGCTCCCTCCCCATCCCTCGCTCCCTCCCTCACATCCCATCCATCCCCATCCCTCCCTCGCTCCCTCCCCATCCCTCGCGCCCTCCCTCCCTCGCTCCCAACCCATCCCTCCCTCACTCCCTCCCCATCCCTCGCTCGATCCCTTCCCTTGCTCCCTCACTCTCACTCCCTCCCCGCTGCCTCCCTCCCTTGGTCCCACTCAGTCCGTCGCTCCCTCCCTCATTCCTTCTCCGTCCCTCGCTACCTGCCTCCCCATCCCTCGCTCTATCCCTCCCCATACGTGGTTCCCTCCCTCGCTCCCTCTCTGTCCTTCGCTCCATCCCATGCTCCCTCGCTCCATCGCTCCCGCCCTGACCATCATTACCTCGCTCCCTCCCAGTCCATCACTCCCTCCCTGTCCCCCACACGCGTCCCTTTCTCCAAACCCGTCTCTCGTTCCCTCTCCCTTGCTCACTCCCTGTCGCCCGCTCCATCCCTGCCCCTCGCACCCTCGCACCCAACCCGTCCATTGCTCCCTCCCATTCCTTCCCACCCATCCCTTGATCCCTCCCCGTCCCTCACTCCTTCCATGTCCCTCGCTTCCATGCTCCCTCTCTCCCTCCCCGTCCCTCACTCCCTCACCATCCCTTGCTCGCTCCCAGTCCCTCGTTCGCTCCCGTCCCTCACTCCCTCTCCCTCTCTGTTCCCTACCTCCCTCTTTCCCTCTCAGTCCCTCGTTCCGTCCCATGCTCCCTCCCCATTCTTCGCTCCCTTGCTCGCTCCCTCTCCGTCCCTCACTCCCTCCCTCCCCGTACCTTGTTCCTTACCTCCCCGTCCCTCGCTCCCTCCCTCCCTCCCTGTCCTTTGCTCCTTCGCTCAGTACCTCGGTCACTCGCTCCCTCCCTGTTCTCGCTCTCTCCCCATCCCTTCCTCCATCGCCCGCTTGCTCACTCCCCGTCACTCGCACGTTCCCTGTCCCTCACTCCCTCCCTCCCCGTCACTTTCTCCCTCTCTTCCTGTCCCTCACTGCCTCTCTCCCTCCATGTCCCTCACTCACTCACTCTGTCCCTCACTCCCTCACTCCATACCTCCTCCCTCCCTGTCTGTCGCTCCATTGCTCCATCGCTCCCTTCCCATCCGTTGCTCCCTCCCTGTCTCTTGCAACCTCGCTCGCTCCCTCCCCATCCCTCACTCCCTCGTCGTGCCTCGTTCCCTCCTCATCCCTCACTCCCTCCTTGTCCCTTGCTTCCTTCCTCCCCGTCCCTCGCTCCCTCCCTCCCTCCCCGTCCCTCGCTCCCTCCCCGTCCCTCGCTCCCTCCCCGTCCCTTGCTCCCTCCCCGTCCCTCGCTCCCTCCCCATCCCTTGCTCCCTGCCTCGCAGTCCCTTGCTCCCTGCCTCCCTCCCCATCCCTTGCTCCCTCGCTCCATCCCGCGCTCACTCGCTCCCTCCAAATCCCTTGCTCCCTCGCTCCCTCCCTGTCCCTCGCTCCCTCCCTGTCCCTCCCTCCCTGTCCCTCGCACTCTCCCTCGCTGTCCCTCACGTACCTGTCCCTCCCTCCTTGTCATTTGCTCTCTCCCTGTCCCTGGGCCCCTCTCTGTCCCTCCCTCCCTGTCCTTGTCCCTTGCTCCATCCCTGTCCCTCCATCCCTGTCCCTGCCCCTCGCTCCCTCCCTGATTCTCCCTGTCCCCCTCCCTGTCCCCGTCCCTGTCCCTGTCCCTGACCCTGGCTCCCCCTCTCTCCTTCCCTCCCTGTCCCTGTCCCTTGATCCCTGTCACTGTCCCTCGCTCCTTCCCTGTCCGTCCCTGTCCGTGTCCCACCTCTACTAGCTTCATCCCCGCCTCCTTGACCTGTCCGTC
>NC_063339.1:85355465-85397760 GCF_021869965.1 Rhincodon typus
CTATCTCTCTCAGAAATATGAATTTGTTTGTTCTGAGATTTTACCCTGTACAGACAGTGACGATGTTTGTAAATATTTCACAGAGTAACAGAAAGGAAGACATTGAAGATGGGAGAGTCAAATCAAACACTATGTCAAGATCCAACCGAGTTATTCAATTCATCAGGACCAGAAGGGAATATGTTTACGTGGTATGTCTGTGGGAAAAAATTTCAAACGTCAGTGTGAGTGGTAAAGCGTCGACACTCGCACACTGACACACCTGATTCTGAATGTTCCAGTGAACTAACTGCAGAAATTATTCAACTTCATCCAGTTAACATGCTGAAAAAAAATCCACAGAGCAGAGTAACTGTACACACATTGTGTTTATGGACAAGGATTCAACAAATCATCCAATCTGGAGAGATGCCAGGAGATCAGCATTATGGAATAACCGTGGAAATGTGTGGATTGTGCAAAGGGATACAAATACCCAGGCCAGCTGGAAGCTCACCGTTGCAGTCACTCCAGGGAAAGACCATTCACCTGCTGAATGTGTGGGAAGGGATTTGCTCAGTCATCCAGTCTCAAGTAAACGAGCTCAGAATATAAAAACAGGCAGCAAAAGTTTCTATAAATATGTAAATCGTAAAAGAGTGGCGAAGGTAAACATTGGTCCTTTAGAGGATGAGAAGGCCAACTTAATAACTGGGAATGAGGAAAGAGCCGAGACATTAAACAGTTATTTTGTGAAGACACAAATAACATGCCGAAAACTAATGGCAAGAAGGTTACAGCAGGCGAGGACCTATCAAAATCACGAAGGAGGCAGTGCTGGGCAAGCTAATAGGGCTAAAGGTAGACAAGTCTCCTGGCCCTGTTGAAATTCATCCCAGGGTACTAAAAGAGGTGATGGGGGAAATAGCAAATGCACTAGTAATTATTTAACAAAATTCACTGGACTCTGGGGTGGTTCCCGCAGGATGGTAAACAGCCAATGTGACGCCAGTGTTTAAAAAAGGAAATAGACACAAAGCAGGTCACTATAGGCCAGTTAGCTTAACTTTGGTAGTGGGGAAAATGCTTGAATCGATCATTAAGGAAGAAATAGCAAGACATCTGGATATAAAGTGTCCCATTGGAAACACTGGCATGGGTTCATGAATGGTAGGTCATGTTTAACTAATTTGGTGGAATTCTTTGAGGACATTACTTGCATGGTGGACAATGGGGAACCTGTGGATGTGGTGTATCCGGATTTCCAGAAGGCATTTGACAAGGTGCCACACCAAAGGCTGCTACATAAGATAAAGTTCTACGATATTACAGTTAATGTATTGACATGGATAGAGGATTGGTCGACCAGTAGAAAGCAAAGAGTAAGGGTAAATGGGTGTTTTTCTGGTTGGTGGTCAGTGGCTAGTGGTGTGCCTCAGGGATCAGTGATGGGACCTAAATTGTTTACAATTTACACAGATGATTTGGAGTTGGGGACTAAGTGTGGTGTGTCAAAATTTGCAGATCACACTAAGGTGAGTGGTAGAGCAAAGTGTGCAGAAGACACTGAAAGTCTGCAGAGGGATATAGATAGTCTAAGTGAGTGGGCAAAGTCCTGGCAGGTGGAGTACAATGTTGATAAGTGTGAGGTCATCCATTTTGGTAGGAATAACAGCAAAATGGACTATGTTCTAAATGGTAAAAAAATGCAGCACGCTGCTGTGCAGAGGGAATGGGTTGTCCTTGTGCATGAATCGCTAAAAGTAGGATTGCAGGTGCAGCAGGTAATTAAAAAGACAAATGGAATTTTGTCTGTCATTGCTAGAGGGATAGAGTTTAAAAACAGGGAGGCTCTGCTGCAACTGTATAGAGTCCTGGTGAGGCCACACCTGGAGTACTGTGTGCAGTTTTGGTCTCCTTACTTGAGAAGGGATATACTAGCACTGGAGGGGGTGCAGAGGAGATTCACTCGGTTGATTCCAGTGTTGAGAGGGTTGGATTATGAGGAGTGACTGAGTAGGCTGGGATTATACTCATTGGAATTCAGAAGAATGAGGGGAGATCTTATAGAAACATATAAGATTATGAAGGGAATAGATAAGGTGGAGGCAGGGAGGTTGTTCCCGCTTGCAGGTGAAACTTGGACTCGAGGGCATCACCTCAAAATAAAGGGAAGCAGATGTAGGACTGAGGTCAGGAGGAACTTCTTCACCCAAAGGGTTGTGAATCTGTGGAATTCCCTGCCCAGTGAAGCGGTTGAAGCTACCTCGCTGAATGTTTTTCAAGCAAGGCTAGATAAATTTTTGAACAGTAAATGAATTAAGGGTTATGGTGAGTGGGCGGGTAAGTGGAGCTGAGTCTCAAAATGATCTGCCATGATCTTATTAAATGGCGGGGCAGGCTCGAGGGGCCGGATGGCCTACTCCTGCTCCTCGTGCTTATGTTCTTATGTTTTTATGTCACACCAGTGGGTTCACACTGACAAGAGACATTTTAAATGCTCTGACTGTGGGAAAATCTTTAGGAGCTCTGAAGGTCTAATTCAATATCGACCTGTTCACATGGGGGAGAATTCGCTCAGCTGTTCCACATTTGGGAAGGAATTCACTTGGAGATCCAGCCAAATTTCACACAAAAGTCTTCACGGGGAAGGAAGCTTCATGTGCTCTGTGTCTGGGAAGTGGTAGAATTCATGGTCCAGCCTAATGTCACACAATCGAGTTCACACTGGAGAGACACTGATATCTGCTATGTGTGTAGGAGGTGATTCACATGTTCATCCATTGTAATGTCCAAAATCAGGTCACACTGGAGAGAGATCTTTTACTTGCCCTATGTGTGGGAGGCGATCCACATCGTCATCCAGCCTAACGCAACCTAAGTCATCTCACACTGGAGAGAGACCGTTCATCTGCTCTCACTGTGGGAAGAGCTTCAGTCAGTTTAGTCAGTTATCCAGCTTCACTAAATATCGATGTGTTCACAGTGGGGAGAAGCCATTCACCTGCTCCATGTGTGGGAAGGGATTCACCTGTTCTTCCCACCTCACTTATGACAGGCTTGTCACACTGGAGAGAGATCGTTCATCTGCTCAGTGTGTGGGAAGGGATTTATTAAATCAGCACAGCTTCTGATACACGAGCATGGCCACATGAGAGAGAGACTGTACACCTGCACTGAGTGTGGAAAGAGATTCACTCGGACATCTGATCCTCAGTGAACACCAGCTATTCACACTGGGGAGAAACATTTTACTTGCGGAGATAGTAGGAACTGCAGATGCTGGAGAATCTGAGATAGCAATGTGTGGAGCTGGATGAACACAGCAGGCCAAGCAACATCAGAGGAGCAGGAAAGCTGACGTTTCGGGCCTTCTTCAGAAGGGTCTGCTGTGTTCATCCAGCTCGACACATTGTTATCTAACATTTTATTTGCTCCGTGTTTGGGAAGGGATTCGCTCGGCCCTCCAATTTCAGCGGACATGGGCTTATTCACACTGATGAGAGACCATTTAAATGCTCTGACTGTGAGAAGATCTTTAGAAGCAGCAATGATTTGATGAAACACCAGCAAACCCATTCTGCGGTGATCCGTCATAATTCAGTGATGTGACCAACGGGAAGAGCTGGAGGACCGGAAGCACTCTGGACCTCCAGCCAATCAGAGCCCCCGTGTTGTGGGACAATCAACTTCTGAAGCTGCTCAGAGCTGCCAAACAACGCTGTTGCTCCTCTCTCTCTGAATTAAGATTGAGCTTCACCCAGACTGAAACTTCTTCCTCTCTCCGATATCTTTGAGAAAACAATTTATCCCGATTTCTTTTTTTAAAAAAATTCTGGTGTGAAATTATTTACTTGCAGCAGCTGAACGAAAAGGAAGTGAATCCAGGGAGGGAGCAGAATCTGTCCAGACAAGAAGTGATGATCAATCAGATTTAATTGTTTTGACATTTTAAAGTTAATTTCTAATCTAATAAAATAATAATCTTATTGCAGGATGATAGAAAGGGAAGATTTTCAGATAGAAATCTCAAAACAACCATCACGTAAAGATCTAATGGAGCCACTGAAAAAAGTCACACTTGAATATCATTGGCTTGAAACCATAGATCAAGAAATGTCAAAAGGTTTGAAACAACAGTTTGTCTGGAAAAGTACTGATACATATACATCCCAAGTGATACACCTTCACTACCTTCACCGAGTCTCACAGCTGAAAGAAACATCACACCATTCACAGGAGGAACTTATAGACACAGAAGACCTCCTATAATATGGCAAAACCATGGAAATGTGAGGACTGTGAGAAAGGATTCCATTCCTTGTCAGTGCTGGAGTTTCATCAATGCAGTCACACGAGGCAGAAGCCATTCACCTGCTCTGAATGTGGAAAGGGATTCCCTGATTCATCTGCTCTGTGGAAACACCGATGTGCTGCTGCTGGAAAGAGGCCATTCACCTGCTCTGAATTATTTTTTATTCATTCATAGGATGAGGGCGTCGCTGGCTAGGCAGCATTTATTGCCCATCTCTAATTGCCCGGAGGGCAGTTCAAAGTCAATCATATTGCTGCAGGTCTGGAGTCACATGTGGTGCAAACCAGGTAAGGATGGCAGTTTCCTTCCCGAAAGGACATTAGTGAACTAGATTGGTTTTTCCAACAATCGACAATGGATTCACAGTCATCATTAGATTCTTAATTCCACATATTTATTGAATTCAAATTCCACCATCTGCCGTGGAAGATTTGAACCTGTGTCCCCAAGTGTTTATCTGGGTCTCTGGATTAACAGTCTAATACCACAGGCCATCACCTCCCCAATGGCAATAAATTTCGCAAATATTTCACCCTGATGAAACACCAGTGAGCTCCCACAGGGAAGAGGCCAACTACTTGTTTGGAGAATAGTAAAGTGTTCACTCAGTTATCCAGCCTGCGCATGCAACAACACTGGGGAGAGGCCATTTACATGCTCTGGTTGTGGAAAAGAAATCACTCAGTCATCTGTCCTCGAAAGACACCAGCGCATCCACACAGGGGACAGGTCATTCAAATGCTCCAAGAGTGGGAAGCGGTTCAGAGATTCATCTGGCCTACAGGTTCACCAGCGAGGTCATACTGAGGAGAAGTATATGTTCTGAGTGTGGGAAAGTATTCAGTCACCCAGTCTGTCGAAGCATAAGAAAGTTCACAAATGATCATCAGAGTTGGATCTGCTGTTAATCCGCATTATATGTGCTGCAAGACAGCACATTTCAAACACACAGCATCTGTGGTCGAGAAAAACAAGTGAAGCAGATACATGGGACAATTAACTCCTGCATGGTCTTCTCCATACTGTACACCATTCTTATCAACAGGATGTTAGAAAGGGAAGATTTGCAGACGGAAATCTCAAAATGACCATCACATGAAGATCTAATGGAGTCACTGAAATAACTGGGACTTGAATATCATAATCTTCCACATTGGCTGTTCTTTACTCTCAATGATTCAAAATCCTGGAACTTCTCCCAAACAACATTGTGGGTGACCCTACACCTCAAAGACTGCAGTCCCAGAAACCACCATCTTCTCAAGTAAGACAACTGGGATGGGCAATAAGTGCTGACCTAGACATTGATACTGTACCCCATGAATTGATTTGAAGATGAGGGAAAATCACACCCAAGACTGAGACATGTTCATTCTGACAGTGACTAAAGTGTCAGGGTCAGAGGGTTCTTTCTGCTGGACTGGCCACTCTCACCACTTTGCTTCCAATGAGGCTGATGCTCTTTGAGCCTGAGACTGCACATTCCCAAGGAAATGATCCCCAAAAGCTGATGAAGTAAATTTATTTTGTGCTGGATAGGAAATAATGTTTTCCTCACCGCTCCAATTAGATCAGAAGTAAATATGTTTGTCTTTGTTCCATTGAGTCTCCAGCCCAATCAACTCAATTAGTCTCCGTCAGTATTTCTGCTCCGCATCCTCCCCTTTTGGGTCTCCCCCATCAGTCGATCCTTCTATTCCTTTCTCCCTCATGTATGCATCCAGTTTCTTAAATATATTCCTCTGTTCACCTCCATCTAGTGCTCTTGGAGTGAATTGCACATTCTGACGCGTCACAGGGTAAAGAGGTTTCTCATGAAACCACTATTGGATTTTTAAAGCCCTTCATCATTCTAAAGGTTTCCATCAGATCATCCTTTAGTCTTCTTTTTTCTCGAGAAAGGCTCCCCACACTTGCCTGTGGGTTACATGTTTTCAGTTCTGATAATGTCTTTTTGAATATGTGTGACACATTTCCTGTGTCTCTATTTCCTTTGTTCAAATGGCAATGACAAATGTTGACAGTGCTCCCAGTGGAGTCAAACTTTGGTTTCAAATAAGTGCAACATCATTTTCCTCCTTTTCAATTCTATCTCTGTAGAAAGGAGCCCAAATATGGGCTGTGCCTTTGCAGAAAGATGTTAGGTTCCTAGAGAAGTTTGAGACTGGAATTACAGGAATGTCATCAGGGATTCAGGACTTCAGTTGGTTGGAGAGATTGCAGCAGCTGATCCTGTTCTCTTTGGATCCTAGAGTCATTGTGGTAGAACAAAGAGGGAGACCATTCAGCCCTCTGAGGTCATGCTGGCTCTTTTCAGAACAAATGTTAGTCATTGTTCAATCCCAACAACCCTGCGAGTTTATATGCATCAAGGAACCTCCAATTTTAACAAGTAAGTAATGAATATACTGTTCAGGATGATAAACGAACTGGAATAATTAATTTCAGGTGTAGTTCAGGAGAACCTTGCAATCTAGTATCCACTTATTTTGCAATTAAAACCTGGAATGTCGAGATGATTTGAATAAGTTGATATCTTTCCTTGACAATACTTACATTTTGTTTTTGTTTTAATTTTGTTTTAGGAAACCACATTTGATAATCTGGTCACGACCTGACAGATCAACACCACATGGGAAGATGTTGAGACAGACATCCATTTTGATAAATGAACTTGAACGGAAATATGTGCCATGATTTTGGGCTATCAGTGGATGTGCAGATATAATATGCTATATATGAAAGAAATGGCATGTAAATTCAAGGTGAACCCGCACTGCAGAGAGGGTCCCAAACACATGCAGCTCCTTGAGAAACAGCCGGACATGAAATGGTTAATGTGGCCGTGGGTAATGAGACAGCATTGTGACATCATCAAGACAGTGACACGTTCTCCCGAGAGGAACTGACCTGACACAATCAGGAGAGAATTCCACCCATAGGGAGTGGTCAGAAAGTCAGTGAGGTTCATTAGGAAGGGGTTTAAAACTTAGATTGGGATAATTAAGAACTGTCCACGTTTTGGACACAGGTAAATGAAAAGATTGGAGAATCTTTACGCCCATATTTGATCTGTTGCTTGAAGCTCAAGTATCTGTGTACGAGTAATTTATAAACTCATGGCACTCCTCAGGAGAAGAGCAGGTCAAATCGATGTGACCCCAGCAGGTGCCAGAACAGAACTGGAAAATAACAAAGTGCAAATGTTAGAGGGGTGATAAAGAGAAGCACACCCCTTCAACATGTGGTCTGTAAATATCCTGTTCTGGTTTCCTTGCTAATTAGCATCTAATAATTTAAATATGATAACTATTTTATTTGCTTATGAGTCATTGGCATCGCTGGGTAGGGCCAGATTTATTTCCCATCGCTAACCGCCCTGGAGAGGATAGGGCCAGCTGTAGTCCATGTACTGTCGGTCGATCCACAGTGCCATCAAGAGAGACTTCCAAGAATTTGACCAAGCAACACAGAAGGAATATGATATATTTCCAGGTCAAAGTCAGAAGTCACATAACACCAGGTTAAAATCCAACAGGTTTATTTGAAATCATAAGCTTTCAGGGTATTCCTCCTTAGTTAGGTGAAGCGCTGTTCCTTTGTCGCGTGACCCAACAAAGGAGCAGTGTTCAAAAAGCATGTGATTTCAAATAAACCTGTTGATCTTTAACATGGTGTCGTCCGACTTCTGACCACCCCAATCCAACACCAGCACTTCAACTTGATATTTCCAGGTCAGCACGCTATGTGGCCGAGAGGGGATCTAGCAGGTGGTAGCATTCCCATGTGACTGCTGCCCCTTTCCTTCTGGATGGTAAAGACTGCAGATTCAGAAGGTGCTGTTGGAGGAGCCTTGCTGAGTCACTGCAGTGCATCTTGTAGATGGTACAGACTGCTGCCACTGTGCAATAGTGATGAAGGGAATACAGGGGTATAGTTTGGGTGCAAATCAAGAGGGCCGCTTTGTTTTCGATTGTATTAAACCTGATGTAAGGCTTTTGAAATTAAAAAAAAGCAAACATTGTCAAATGAAACTGTCCACAAAGTGAAATATTGGTTTTTGACAGTTACCTCTGGATCAGACAAGTGAAAGGAAGGTAGTCAAGTTGGGAAATGATATCAAATGTGAATAAAAGACATGTCCTGGAGACATTCACATTAGGTTAGACATCATAAGAAAATGATAAAGTCTCAGACGAGACTCCTTCAGAAAAAATTCTTCCCACTGCCAGCACTAACCTCTCTTACACCCTTTACTGACCAACATATGCATGTTACGTGTAGTTATTGAAAATGAAAATTAACGTTTTGTCAACACCCCCCATGTCATCACTGTTGGTGAAATAAAGTTTCTAACCCAGACCCTTGTTTCACTTCACCCTGGTGCATTCTGTGTGGTTACAGCAGAGGCAGAGACAGGCTGCTCATACCCCTGCTCCCATTGCTCTGGATCTCAGTGTTGTACGTTTACCAAATACTGTTTTATCTTTACCAATGTAGAGAAAACCTAAACCTGAACCTGACAGTTCACTTCTAGTCAGGAACAAATTATTGATTTACACTAATCTCTGATTTGAAGCACATTTCCAGCATTCACCGTTGTTCTTCCTCTGACTCTAAACCCAGTTGTAAACGAGATTCTGTTCCGTGTCTTGGACCTGTCAGCCATGGAAGACAGTCGCTGGGACACATTTCTTACACACAACAGGATTCACCCACACGGTGGCTTGGCTGTCAGTGAAGAGAGACGTGAAAGAGTAAAGTGCCATCTGACCCCCTCAGTGTGACCCTGAAAGATGTGTTTGACTGAAGTTCTGTTGCTGTCGTATGATTCCCGCTCCCCACCACAACCCCGAGATTGTCCTATCTGAGCTCCAGGTGCTGTTCAACCCTCTGAACAAATACAACAATCTGCAGTGATGTGTTTGAAGAAAAGCTGACTTATTTTTCATTTCTCTAGGATATTAAACTCTCGTTCAATTTTTTAGAGGTTATAACCATCATCAAAAACAAACTGCAAATGTCAGAACAAAAGTATCAGAAAATTACAGCGCAGATCAAGGCCTTTTTTTATTCATTTGTGTGATGTGCGTATTGTTGGCTGGCAAGCAGTATTTGCTCTTGGCCCCTTATGTTTGTATTGGCTGAAATAGAACTACCCAGGCTTTACAGCTTTCTGGACTCATCATTGAGATCAACAATTTCAGACTGTGAACTCTGCCCCAATTTGTTTACATTTCTTGTTTCAATTTGTTTCTGGGTTCACTGCACACCTGGCTCCAGCCACATCTTTTGTTTATTTGTTTCTTTTCCAGCCCTAACTCCATTCCCTGCAGCCTTGAAGGACGAATAACATTTCTGCAATTTAATCTGTCCTGCCTTCCCCCTGTGACATCTGCCTTTTTTCCCTTGTCTCACCACCACCTTGCTCAGAATCTGTTACATTTCTGGTCCCAGGCCTCTGTCAACTCACCGTGCCCCCGGGTCAGAGTTTTGAATTCTCTTCCTCCAGAGAGAATCTGAAATCGTTGTGGCTGCAGCTTTCCCCAGATTTTAATTTGGAAACAAAAACCATGACACTGTTTCAGAGTTGAGTTTTTTTTGAGCCTTAATCCACAATTTCGCCTCTTTAGAGCTAAGCTGTGATCCTCCCACAGTCCAAAAATGCAAGTTAGGTGGATTGGCCACACTAAATTGTCCCTGAGTGTGCAGGTTATTTGGTTGGGTTAGCTGCAGTAAATGTGGGGTTTGTGGGAGTAGGGTGGGATCGAGAGCGAGTGCAGACTCGATGCACTGAATGACCTATTTCTGCACTGTAGGGATTCTGTGATCTTAACCATTTGTGACCATGGTCACATTTTCCTCATGACAGCCCACACATCACCATGTTCATTCAGCTCAAACTTTCATACTGCCTTTGTGTTTTGAGAAGCTCTGTTGTGGGATGGGAGCTTTCTTTAATGTGGCCTCTCCTGATACTTCCACCCACTTATCCAGTTCCCTGCGTTAATTCCATTTATCTCTCATTTGCCCAAATGGGGTTGTTGAAGAGGTCAATAGGTGAGTGAACTGAAATTGAGAAATTAAAGAGTCAGAATGAAAGAGGAAGTGGAAATAATAAACAGGTTTTGTAGATCCCAGGGGAGTGAGGCAGGGTCACAGATGCTTCCAGACCTGCTGAGCTTTTTCAGCAACTTTGTTTTTATTCCAGGGGAATGAGACTCCAGGATCCTTCTGTTGTGACTGTTCACGTGTTTTTTGTTTTACTAATTTGTGGGATGTGAGCGTCCCTGGCTGGCCAGCATTTCTTGCCCATCCGTAGTTGCTCTTGAGAAGGTGGTGGTGAGCTGCCTTCTTGAACCATTGCAGTCCTCCTGCTGTGTGTTGACCCACAATGCTATTAGGGAGGGAATTCTAGAGTTTTGACGCAGCGACAGTGAAGGAACGGTAATATATTTCCAAGTCAGGATGGTGAGTGACGTGGAGGGGAACGTGGAGGTGGTGATCTTCCCATATATCTGCTGCCCTTGTTCTTCCAGATGGAAGTGGTCATGGGTTTGGAAGGTGCTGTCTGAGGATCTTTGGTGAATTTATGCAGTGGAGACAACATTCTCTGATGAGAGTCAAACCCGGGCAGGCGAAGATGGAGCACTGAATAGTAACAGACCTAATTCAAACACAGGAGATTTGTTCAGCCAGTAATAGCATGTAGTGTAATAGTCACGGATGTGAAGTGAGTAGTGAGGGGAAATAATGCCACAAGCTGCAGATGGAAAACTTTTATAGGAACAGGAGTAGGCCATTCAGCCCCTCAAGCCTGTTCTGACATTCAATGAGACCATTGCTTGATCTGTGGCCTAATTTTCAATTTCCAAAACCTACCAAACCTATCAATGAGGCTTCTCTGAAACAGACAAGGTGAATTTTGAAAAACATTTAAAAAAAACTGCAAACGCAGGGAAATCAGAAACAAAAACAGAAATTGCTGGAAAAGTTCTGCAGGCCTGGCAGCATGTATGAAAGAAATCAGAGTTAACCTTTCGGGTCCCGTGACCCTTTGAGTGACCAGATGCAGTTGACCATTCCCTCTTTCCTGTAACACTGTCCGGAACAGGTGATGATGTGAGGGCCATGAGGTTGTCAATAACAACTGAGAAAACAGCAGGGCATGCTGAATCAGAATAAAACCCATTTTGGTCTTTCACTTTTAAATCAACTGCCACAATTTATTCACTATTGTTTCAGAAACAGGACAAGAGGCCAGAAAATCAGCTCAGTGCCATTGGATCTGGGAACCAGTGTTATTCTAACCTACATGTGAATCCATGCGATAAGAATTAGTTTGATTGTGAACCATCCTCTGGGCAGTTATAATGGACGATAAAAGCTTGCTGAGCTTCTGATGCCATGATCCTATGAACAAGCAAAAGAAAAATCCAATTACTGCACTTACTTGTGAACCCACTGGTGTTTCATCAAGCGAAATGACTGAGTGATTTTTTTCTCATACACAGAGTAGGTGAATGACCTCTCCCCAGTGTGTATTTGCTGGTTTACAGTGAGGGTTGATGATGTCCTGAACCCAGCCCCACAGTGAGAGCACATAAATGGTCTCCCTTCAGTGTGAACACGTTGATAGTGCATCAGTCCACTTGAGCTTTTATAGCACTTCCCACAATCTGCACATTTAAAGGGTCTCTCTTCAGAGTGAACCTGTTGGTGTTTCAAAAGGCTGGATGACCGGGTGAAATCTTTCCCACACCTGGAGCAGGTGAATGGTCTCTCCGCAGTGTGGACTCGCTGTTGTGTCAGCAGATGGGATGACTGAATGAATTCCTTGCCACACTCACAGCAGGGAAACAGCCCCTTTCCAGTGTGAAAGAACTGTGAATGCCTTCTCACACACAAAGCAGGTGAAAAGTTTCTTCCTGGTGTGATTGCGACGATGTGTTTGCAGCATGGATGGGGAATTGAAACTCCTCTCACAATCACCACAGGTCCACAGTTCCTTGTCAGTGTGGCATTGTTTTCATTTCAAAAAGTCACTTGATCGCCTGAAGCCTCATCCACAGACTGAACCTGTGCACAGTTTCTCTTCACTGTGAATGTGCATCCACCTTCCATATTTAAAATCTAATGATATTCAACTTACATTAAAATGAAGCAATTCTGTCAGATCTTGTCTCTCGACTGCACATCCTCAAATTCCAAAACAACGTGGAATTGACCAGAAACAAAAGAAAAGGAGCATTAGATAACACACAAAAAGAAAGACAGCTTGTGAAATCAAGGTGAACGATCTGGTAATTTATGGGGCTGGCACAGGGGAACAGTGACCATAAAAGCTGCCATCTTACCATTAAATCATCAACTAATTCACTCGTGTTCATTACGGATGGGAACCTGTCATCCAATCATGACCTACGGAAGACTCTGACCTCAATGGGAACAAAGGGAGCACTGGGCAGGGGCTAAGAACAGCCCATACTTTCAGTGGGAGAGGCTGTAGCCTCTGTATAGCTACCTAAAGGGGTTTCTTCCTTGCTGTTTTGTTCAGAGCAATTAAATAAGAGCCTGTTTTAAAGGAGCGTGCAAATCAGCTGCTCGCTCGCTTCCGTGGCACAATTGGTCAGTGCTTTCAGCTCGTACGTGCAAGGTTGGTGGGTCAAGGTCACAAAGGCGGGAGCAAGCGCTGTTCTCACTCTACTAGTTCCATTTTTGTGATATAGTTCCGAGTTTTTAATTCGGTCAGGAAAATGCTCCCCAAACGGAAATCTTATCCAGTGAGTTAGCTAATGTAAAGGACTGCGGATGTTGGGAAAATTAAACAAAAACAGAAACTGTTGGAGAAACTCAACAGGTTTGGCAGTACCTGTGGGAGAAAACAGTTCTGAAACACCCTGAATCTCGGCGCACAGATGCTGCCAGATCTGCTGAGTTTTTCTGGCAATTTATTATTTTTAAATGAATGTGTATTCCACCTATTGGGATGAAACAAGCAGACCCACCATGTACTGAATTTAACCCTTTCGAAATCAGTGAAGTGATTGGATTCAAACAAACCCAGTACTGAGTCACTCTTCCTCAGCTCCACAGGAAAAGAGACCAGGTAAGGTGAGTGGGTAGTGCGCTGCTGCAGTCATTGCTGACTGGTTAAGGAGATGGAGTTTGAAACCCATTGGGGTGTCCCTGGGCAGTTTCGAAACCTGCCGACTGTGATTGAGCACTGAGGGCAAATCAGAAGGGAGTTTAAAGCCTCCTTGTTTGCAACAGGAATCGGATGACGGGTGAGGAAAAAGCATTTCATCCAGATCGCCAATGGCGAGAATATACAACTCACTGACTGTTGGAGTGGAACAACATTGGAGTTGAGACATGCTCAGATGTACACTTGAGGCTGTGCAGGAAATGCTGGGAAATGAGACGAGAATACTCAGGGTCTTCAGTTCGACTGCTGCAGACATGAAGGGTCTTTCTTCAGTGCTGGAGACAATGTGAAGTGACAGGACAATGCTTGCAAAATACACTCCTGTCTGTGAGGCACGTTATCCATTGAGAGTGGGGATTACTGGCACTGTGCATACTCCTGGAATCAGTATCTGGGAGAATCTGGAAAATGCGATACTGGTGTTTCTTTACCCAGCCATGCGCAAACTTATTGTTTCTCAATGCCTTGTCTTACAATCCCTGGCCCTGCTTTCCAGGTAAAGATTGGCTTCATGATCTACTTGCATTCGTACCAAGCAGGTCACTGAGTTGAGAGCTGGAGATGAGACAGGGACAGAAGCAGAAAGAGATGCAACATGACAGCATTTAGAATTTGCCTTATGTTATGAATTTGGATAGAATAATTGGGATGTTGAAGGTAGGGAGCTAAAATGTGTGGTTCCTTTGAGATTTATGCTTTGTTTGTACTTCGAATTAAATAAAGAAATCTGTCTGTGAGCAGCAGCTGAAGTTGCCAGTATAGAGATCCTCAAAAAGTGAAACAAGTGTATCAAAGCCTTGCAGGCGGCAGGCAAAACATCTGTCTTGTTTGAATTTGGCCAATTAATGTAAACGAAGCCCCTAGATACAGGAAGACAATTGAATTTAAATCTGATGGTGTTTACAACCTGAAACCAATCACATGACAAGAATTTGATGATGTCATAATGGGTATATAAGACGAGGGCATTTGGAAAATCGGACAGAGCCGACTGTCATCTGCCAGAGTTAGTACCGTTCAGCTCTCAGAGAAAGCACATCTAATTCATCAAAAGTAACACAGCATTTTAGCTCAAAGTCCTTATTGACGAAATTATAGATATAAAACATTCCTGACAGAAGAGTTAGTGGAAGAAAGGCATTTGTGAAGAGAGTGGTGATGGCAGAATATTCCAGAAGACAGTCTTGAGTGAATTTGGAGAGTTTAAGTTACAATTAATTTATTGCTTCTTATTAATTGAGTTTATATTAGTGGGACTTGCTTTTATTTAAACAGCATTCTCGTTGAATATGCACCATTTCGGGAGTAGTTAGCAGTCTAAGGGGGAATTGTCGGTTTGTTAGTAATTTTGTTAATTTGTTCATTGTTGGGTTTAATAAATCAATTGTTTCTTGTCACTTGTGAAATGGAGATCAAGGATTTTCTTTCTATTACATGTTCTTTTAATACATTACGAGGGGAAAGGCGATCTCATCTGGGTGTTTAGAGGGTAATTATTACACGGGAACCCCTACTTCTGTCATAACAGATCGGGGCTTGTGTTTCAGTTTAATTATCAGAGGGGTCCGGCCATTCCCTGTTGTAACACCTTCTGTCAGTTCTCTTTAGTGAGGGATGTCTGCCGGGCGCTGTCCTGTTAGATTCCCAGAAGCTGCAGTGATTGGATCAGTGAGTTTGCAAGATTGACAGTTGAATGTGAGCAGTTTGGCGGACTATTTCAGCTCACTGCCTGTTTCATATCCCAGCTCACGGTAATGGTTCTCATTTTCTGGAGAAGTCACTTGTGATCTACCTAAAGCTGCCTTTTGTCGCAGAAACTTGTGTGTGGGGATGGAGAACGGACATGAAGCACATGGATTGGATATAATCATGAGGACTCTGTCACTCTTGGGAATGTGTATGTGTGTCTTCCTCTGTGGGTGAAAATGAGGATGAGTTCCTTCAGGGAGTATTTACACAGTTTTACCATCTGAACCTTCAGTTCAATTCATTGTGTCATTTGAGATTACAGGGACAAGCTGATTGACATTTGCCCTTAAAACATGAGAGCACACAAGGATAAGGCCAAATGCTGGAAACTGGGACTGGAATAGATGGAGTTTTGGTGACCTGCGCTGACACGATGGGCCGAATGTTTTTTTCCACCCTGTAAAAACTCAAAAACGGAGAAATAAATCTCCAGTGAAAATGATCACAAATTAAAATGCAAAGGCAGTATCATTGAGAAAATATATGAATGTGTCTGTTGCTTTCCCTGGTGGTCAAGTGGTTAGTATTTGGCGCTCTCACCGTTATAGCCTCCGTTCAATTTTCGAGTCAGGGAATGGAAGTTCCACTCTGCTAATTTATCGTGATGACAGCATTTCTGACTGTTTTTTTCAGGAGCTGGAAGGTAATCTATTTTATTGCAAACACTATTCAGATTGAACAAATCAAAGAACTGTGGAAAACCGACACGAAAACAGGAATAGATTGAGAAACTGAGCTGGTCTGACAGCACCGGTGTAGAGAAATAGAGTCAACATTTCGGGTCTTGTGCCTATTTGTAAGTGCAAGGTTTGTTATGAATTTCTGTATTACAATGCCAGAGGAAATTGTCAGCTCTATCTGTTGAATCAACATATTTATCAAATTGCCCTCTCTCATTAGCTGACAACTGTCAATTTTACAACCTTAAAGGTCTTTCATTGGCTCTAATGCTCCTTCCGTTGCCCAGAAGTGGGGTAAGGCTCTGATTGAATGGTTGCCTTTTCCTTTTCCGTTGTCTCAGTTAGCAGCCATGTCGAATGGAGAATTAGTCCTTTCAGTGTCTACCTCAATATATATCTCTATTTTTCTGTCTTTGTCTCTGGGTATTCACTTCACCCCCTTTCACATTCTCCTTGTGTCAAAATCCCTCATTTCCCATTCCTGCTCTGTGTAAAGTCTGAAATTCAGAGATAATTTAAGAGTGGAGCTGCTGAGAGGTTTTTACCCTCTGGTTGGAGTGTCTAGAACTGGGCTCACATTCCCCGGATAATGTGTCTGTCACTGAGGGCGGAGGTAATGAAATATTTCTTCTCTCGAAAGATTGTGAATCCTTGGAATCTCAATCTGCCAGAAAAAAAAGGTACAATTCAAGGATTATAGTGATGTCTTTACTGTTTGGTGCAAAATGAATGAATGGTGATGGCGGAGAATGAGGGGGATCAGCTCAATCTGACTGTGGCATTACCACAACATTCCCCGCTAAGTCTGCAATTTATCCTGCTCACCTTGTTATTCTGACCAGACTGGAAATGAAGGGATGAGAATAGAAGAAAAGGAGAAGCAGAAGTCCTTGTGGAACAGCAGAAAGGAACTTCATGATGCATCCAGCAAAAAAAAGAGAAGACACTGAAGCAGTCTCCTGTGGACAAATGTGTTTTCTTTGCCAGTAAAACTCACCGCTTCACTAAGCAGGGACCATTGAACTGAAGCAGTGACAGTGATTATCTTTGCTGGTTGCTCACCTTCTGAATGTTACCATTGCTGCTCATGTTCCTGACAGCACCACCAAACTGCCTCATGTAAGCATCCCACATACGTGGGGCCAGTGGTGCAATGGATAATGCACCTGACTACAGATCAGGAGATTGTAGGTTTGACTACCTTGCTCAAGTGTAATTCACAATTTCTTTTTACTTCCAAACTAATCTTCCTCATTGCTCTAAAACCACGATGAGCTTTGAATTTCTAATCTGCACTATCAAGACTCCTTTCAGTGTCTCACATCAATGAACGTCAGAGGAGGAGATGCTGACATAGTCCCATAAAATTCACATTCAATTTCCCACACCAACTGACCCGGGAATGTGAAGAAAACAAAACTAAAACTAAAACCAGTCTCAGCTTTGTGAGTCTTTAGAAATTCGTTGGGAAGCGGAATCAGAGGAAAATGAAGGTGAATTTTCCAACTGAGCAGCAGCAGTCGAGGAAGCTTTCCCTTCTTTAAGAGGCTGGGACCTTGACTCTGATGTTCTCGGGGACATTAACTGACCTGAGACACTGAAAGGATTCCCGTCAGAGACTGCTCTGTGTTTGATTTTGTTACTGTCAGGAACAATAAATCCTGATTCCCTGACCAGAAATCGAACCTATTATCCCAGTTTCCAACACTTAGCCTGGTGCCTTGTTTGATCTGACGTTTCAAGTGTTCATCTCAATGATATTTTCCCTGTCCCAACCTTTGGTTGGTTCGAGCAGGTGGTGAACATTCTCTCAGGACCCAGAAAGAATCAAACTCAAAACCACTGGGCGAATCACCAAACGACAAGTCATGCATTACAAACTGCAACGTAATCGATGACTGGATAGCCTATGCATCATACACCAAGACAATGTAACAAGTCCCATACAGAGCTGAGGGAATCATGTGCAAAGGGATGGGAGAATACAATGCCAAATCTGACAGTGTCCAGGGTGATATGAACAGAGATCTGCCCTGGGAGTCTCGTGATCAGGATTCAGTGACTTCAATGGTTAACATTTACAGGAATAAATATAAAACAGTGACTGATCTTTAGAAGCAGAATTATGTCATGGACCAGTCAGAATCGATTCACTGCATATTACTGTTCCACATTAGCAATGTCAGCTGCAATTGCCTGACGTGCAATCGTTTTAAAACAAGAAAAGAGTGAACACAGGAAAAGTGAAGGCCAATGGTGGTTTGTGAGAGCTGACAGTAGGCCGAATGGAGCCAGGCCCAATGTGGGTTCTGAAGACTGATTTTCACTGTTTACCCTGGTACATAGATCACTCTGAATCAATCACCCACAATGACTCTCCTTTGTGTGGTTGCCCCTTGCACATCTGACCTCGGTTCAGTGTCCGGAGGGGATCCACGCATGTTAACTAAGCAAATTTTGCAAAATCATCTTGACAGTCTCATATTAAGACTATAAACGTTCAGAGCAGAAAGAGACCATTCAGCCCATTCAGTCTGCTCTGTCATTTAATGAGCTTGCGACTGATATAACAATCCTGAACTGAACTTTCTTGCCTTTTCCCATAAACTTTGATATCTTTACTGATTAAAAATCTGTCAATCTCACCACTGAATACACTTAATGATCCAGATCTGACAACCCTCTGCTGTAAGGAATTCCACCGATTCACAACCATCTGAGAGAATAAATGCTTCCTCATCAGTCTTAAACGTGCGACCCCTGTTCTGATATCAGGCACTCAGGTGCAAGACTGCCGAGAAGGAAATTTTTTGTGTCCACATGTTAAATCTTAAAGAAACTTGTATGCTTTAATAAGGAGCAAGTATTTTTGTATTACTGTGTCTGAGTACGTGAAGTCAATGGATTTCAGTGCTTCCTCCTGTTTGGTTTCATCCTTGATGGCAAAACGTCCACTGATTCTGACAGAGATGTCCCCTGTATGTCTTTTAATGTCAGGAATTTACGTTCATTGTAAAAGTTTGGACAGGAACAATAAATTCCTCATTCCTTTGTGGGAATCAAACCGAGAACACAGCAGTTGCAACGCTGAAAACCGAAAAGGAAGGTGGACACAATATATGCAACTTTTCTTCTTGACACTGATTTTGACCTTTTGTTTCACTTGCAAAATGATAGTCAGTGAGATTTTAACACCATGGAGAGAGGCCCTTCAGCTCATTATATCTATGCCAGTCATCAAACATCTCACTTCTCAACCCAGTTTTCAACACTTGGCCCACCGCCTCGTTTGAGCTGACGTTTCAAGTGCTCATCCGAATAGTCAGTTTATGTCTCGAGGGCATCAGTGGAACAAAAACAATTCCTTCAACAAACAACAGGAAATCTATGTTTTTCTCTTTGAAGACAGTTATGAAAGCCAAACTCTTTCTCAGAGCCGTTTGCCAGTTTTCCTCATGATGCCAACAGTGTAGATGTAAATCCCACACCGCCTGAGGTTAACACTAAAGACTCTCCCGCTTCAACCTCTCTGCTGACATGAGATATGGTGTCCTTCAGGTCAAACCACTACCAGTTTTGTCTCTCCCCGTGACCTAGAATGTGTATGGCGACTCAGTATCAGTACCAGTGTGGCTCAGTGTCAGACTTTGTGATATTATTATCCCTGGGATGCAAAAGGCATTGTATTATTAATTATTAATTAATTATTATTAATTATTAGTTGTATTATATATGTCAGTTGCCTTGGAAGAAAGTGTAGAGAAAGATTGCTTTTACACATTAGGACAAATAAAATTCAATCTTTACAATGGTGGCCACTTAACCCAGAATTCCGAGCGCTATGCGCGGCATTGCTTATCACTGCGCAGGCTCAGTATGTTCCCGCGGGTCCACAGTCTAGAGCATGCCCAGTGGGAGCGTTCCTGAGAAGCAGTTGCTTTTTTCCTCGGCTTTACAAAAGGTAACAATGAGGCGGAACGGAGGAGGCGATAGACCGGGTGGTTAGACGGGGAGGCTTTCTAAACACTTCGTGGATGCGGCAGACCCGCATAAAGAAGCTATCTGCGCCCGTTTCACAAAACGGGACAAATCGAGGCTCCCTCTCAACGGCAGGCCGCCGGTAACGGCTGCCATCTTTGCACGAGGCAAAGGGCAGCAGGGCGCATGTGCGGTCATCCTGGGCCAAGGGAAAGAATGTTGTGAATGTCTCTGCTGGACTGAAAAATATGGAGTTTATAAACTGCTTTTGCAGGGAGTGAGGAGGGGTTGGATTGACACACAGCATACTCCAAATAACAGAAATATTTGTCTCTTCTGAAATTCTGTCCTGGACTGACTGAGATGGCTTTTGTAAACTTATTTAACAGCATGTTCGAAGAGGATTTAAGAGTGCAAACTCAAACCACATAACATACCAAGATCTGAGTGTGCCACTTTATTCATTATTCATTCAGCACTGGATATTATTGGCCTTTCAATGTAAGTATTGAGCAAGATAAAAGTTACAAAATTCCTTCCTTATATCTCCCAGTAACAATTGCCGAGTATCTTCAATCTGTGTCTCCCTCAGTTTTACTGTTGGTGAAGAGGAACAGCAGCTCTTTGTCTACCTTGTTTAAACCTATTATAAACCTATTCACTTTATCTCAATCTCCTTTGCTCTGTGCAGAACTTCAGTTTCCCCAACCTGACCTTACAACTCGTATCCTTCTATTCTTGAGCCATTCTGATTCATCTCCTTTCAAATCTCTCCTCAGACCCTCACATCCTTTGTTGAGATCACTGGTTTGTGCAGACCCAAATGCTCTCTATTCAAGCCGGTGATGTTATCTCACACGAGCAATTGCCCAGTGACATCACCCTGATCCCCAGTTATTTCCTAAACTATGAGCTTCTTCTGATCCCAATGCTTCTGATATCTTTTGAGCTGCAGATTCCAGCATTTGATTTCAAAGTTGAACACAATGAAATTATTTCAGTGTTTTTAACCAGTTATCTACACAATTCACCTTCTCATGCTCTTCTCAGTTATCTGACTCTGAGACTAATGCGACTCATTTGTCACCGCCTCGTTATGTGGCAAAAGCTGCTTTATAACACTCGACATTATTCTGGTCCATCTCTGCTCTCCCTGATCAACTCTATCATTTTAATCTGCTATGTCTCCTATAAAGTGTGTAACTGTCTTAGGCATTTTATTGTTACTTCCATTGACTCTCTCATGAGGTTTTTACAGCTGAACGTTGCCTGACCACTTGCTGCTGGCAATTATCTTCCCTTAATAGGTCCCAGAAGACTGTTAGGTAATGAGTTATTCACCAAGTGATGATGAAGGAACTGTGATATGTCTAAATCAATGGCAATTAATTTATATCAATATTGCACACTTCACATTTTGGAAACTTCCAATCTGTTCGTCCAAGTGTTATAATGCAACTTTTATGATGTTATGATGTAGCAGGAAGTGCTACACCTGTCCCTCTACCTCCTCCATAACTTCCATCCAAAGCACCAAACAAACCTTACACATCAGACAAGGTTCACCTGCTCATCCGTCAATGTGGTCGATTGCATCCGCTGCTTCCGATGTTGCCTCCCCTACATCGTTGAGACCAATCGGAGGCTCGGAGACCACTTTGTAGAACTCCTACGCTCTTTGTGACAAATGACAACACCTTCTCGTCGCAAACCATTTCAACACCCCTCCCACTCCCGGGGCGACATGTCCACCCTGGGCCTCCTCCAGTTTCACAATGACATCACCCGGAAACTGTATGAGCAGCACCTCGTATTCTGCCTTAGGAGCCTACAACCTAATGTTCTCAATGTGGACTTTACCAGTTTCAAAATCTCCCCATCGCCGGCCTCGTCCCTCTCATCCCCGCCTCCTTGACCTGATACAACCTGTCCATCTTCTCTCCCACCTATCTGCTCCTCCCACCTCACTGACAAATCCCCACCACTGCCTACCTGCACTCACCTCTCATCATCCCACCTCCCTTCCCCAACCCCACGCCTCCTCTCTTTTTCTTTCAAAGTTCCCTTCCCCTTCCCCCATTTCTGAAGAAGGGCGCTGACCCAAAATGTCAACATTCTGCTCCTCTGATGCTGCTCAGCCTATTGTGTTTCTCCAGGTCCACACTGTGTTATCTCTGACTTCAGCATCAGCAGTTCTTACTATCTCTTGATTTCAATGTCTGGACTCTGATGAAGGCTCCTGACTCGAAATGTCGACTTTCTTGCCCCTCTGATGCTGCCTGACCTGCTGTGTTCCTCCAGCTCTAAACTGTATGGACACTTCTTTGAACCTTGTTTGGTATTTTGTTGTTATTTCTGCCAATTGTGTCTAAATGAGGTTTCCAGTCCTACCCATCTCTGGTTACATGCTGCTGATTTCCCAGCTTTATCTTCCCATGGTCAAGAATTGTTTGTTTTGCACTGGAGATCATTTCTGTGTCTGAGCTAATTTTGACAATCAAATACTTGTTACGAAGTCAGGATAGCAAAGCAAAACAAATTAGTCTCACTATAACTGGATTCACAACAGTGAAATTTAAAATATTGAAAGACCCTCAAAATTGCCCAAATGCTCCTGACCAGACATTATGAAGTCTGGATCTTGGACACCAAATTTCTAGAAAGAAGAAATAACAATAATTTGAGCAAAACAGCACAATCAACCAGGCAATCTCATCAATATCTTTAATTTAAACACAACCTTCTTCGTTTATAACCTCCACTCCCAGCGATTCACAGACACCCATAAAGGATATATTAAACAGAAAATAAAATTAATATAAATTTTCAGTTCAATTAAACAGTTTCAAACAATTGCCCTTTGTGCAATCCTTGGTTAATGAGTTGTCCACAGACACATGAAAATTTAGCGAATTTCAATATCAGCAGTGAATGTAACATTTTCAGCAAGTTTCCAGAAATGTTATCTTATTTCCTATGTTGCATTTCTCAGACCATTCAACAATTTGATAACTGGATAGAAATTGAGAGACAGAGCAGCCAGTCCAAAAGCTTTCAAAATCACTGCTCCTCCTTGACCTTTTGTGAACTGCTGCAGTCCGTGTGGTGAAGCTCTGCCCAGATTGCTGTTTAGTAAGGAGTTGCAGGATTTTCATTCAGTGGTAATAAGGTAGTGCTGATATCTGTATTAGTTACAGCCATTTTGTTTTAATATTCCACCATGAGCAGAATAGAAACATGGAAAACAGGAACGGAAGTAGGCCATTGTGTCATTTGATCCTGCTCCCCTTTTCAGTATGATCATGGCTGATATTTCAACCAGTAGCCTGTTCCCACTTTAGACCCACATCCTTTGATTGCTTTAGCCCTCACAACTATAGCTATGTTCCTCTTGGAAACATCCAATGTTTTCGCTTTAACTGCTTTCTGTGGAAGAACATTCCACAAGCTCACCAGTCTCAGAAAAGAAATTTTCCATCATCTCAGTCCTAAACAGCATACTCTATATCCTTAAACGGTGACCCCCTGGTTCTGCACTCCCTCATCAACCTCCTTCCTGTATTTAACTTGTTAGTCCTATTAGAATTTTATTGGTTTCTGTGAGATCTTCCCATGTTCTTCTCAACCCCAGTGAATTTCATCCTATCTGATCTATTCTGTCATTATACGTCGGTCCTGCCATCCCAGGATTCAGCCTGGTAAACCTTAATTGGACAGCCTCCATAGCCAGAACATCCTCAGTCACATAAGTATTCCAAAACTGCACACAAGGCTCCAGGTGTGGTCCAACTAAGACCCTGTACAATTTTAGCAAGTCATCGCTGTTTCTGTTCTCAAATCCTCTCGCAATGAAGGGCAACCTAGCATTTGCCGCCTTCATTTCCTGCCTCTACCTGCATGCTTACTTTGAGTGACTTATGTCCGAGGACAAACAGGTCTCAGTTCTTGTTTCTCATTTCCCTTTTCTAAATCCAAGCTGACTGACTCTGACTTTGTCTAATCCTGTTACTGCTTTCCAGTGTTGGGCTGACCGGTCTATAAGTCCATGTTTTCTCTCTGCCTCCTTTTTCACATAGTGGGCTTACATTAGCTCCCCTCCAATCCATGGGAACTGTTCCAGAGTCTATAGCATTATGAAAGATGACCATTAATTTCCTCAATTTAGATTCAAGCCCCTAGTTTCAGAATGCATCCATTATCTCTCCTGCCACTTTGATAAATACTCTGGTGCGATATTATGAGGTGCTGGGATTTGTTGGCTTTTAATCCCATCAATTTTCCCAACATTATTTCCCTACTCATAGTGATTTCCTCACTTCCTCCCTCTCATGTGATCCCCAGCAATTTAGTGATATTATTTATGTCATCAAATGGTGATAACAGAACCAAAATATGTAGTTAATTGGTCCATCTATCGCTTTATTCCACATTCTAACTTCCCCTGTTTCTGATCGTAAGGGACTTGTTTTCATTTTTTTTTTCTCTTCATATCCCTTTTGGAGCTTTTAAAATTTAGTTTGTATATTTCCTACAAGCTTATCCTGAGACTTTATTTTCCCCTTCTTAACCAATCCCTTAGTCCTCTTTTGCTGAAATCTGATCTGCTCCCAGTCTTCAGGTCCGCTGCTCTTCTTAGCCAATTTTTACGCCTCTTCCTTGGATCCAAAACTATCCCTAATATCCCTTGTTAACTATGGCAGGGTCGCCTTTCCCATTTTATTTTGTGCCAGACAGGAATGAACAACAGTTGCAGTTGTTCAAAATGCTCTCTAAATATTTGACAACCCATTAAGTTTAAGTTCCTCAAGTTATTGTAGTCTGCGTGTGCCTCGTACCATTGTAATTTCCTTTCTTTAGGTTTTGGCCCCTAGTCTCAGAATCATCTCTGTCACTCTCCATCTTCATGAAGAGTTCTATCATGAAGAAGTCTTCACTTTTCCACAGCTAGATTGCCAATTAATCCATTCTGATTACACAATTAAAATTTTGAAATAAAGTTGCTGTGGTCCCAGAAGATCGTCGGACAGTTCTGTCTCGAGAGAGAGAGAGACGACTAATGGTGCTTTAACCTCAGGGTGACCGTGCCTCAGTCAATGGGCAAGGTTAAGCTGGTGGGACCTTCATGGTGACCTCGGCTGGTACAGGAAGTGAGCACGTGCTGCTGGTGTCCCTCTGCATTACAAACCAGCTGTCCAGCCAACTGAGCTAACCCACCCCTGATCATTACACAATACACTATTGAGGATGGTCTGTCCTCTCTTTGGGTACTCAATATGTTGATCTAGAAGACCACCTCTTACACAACCCAGGAATTTCTCCTGTATGGTATTGTTGCTGATTCGATTTGTTCAACCTATATGCAGATTGAAGTCACCCATAATAGCCACAAGAACACAAGACAGAGGAGCAGAATAAGGCTATTCACCCCACTAAGACTGCTCCACAATTTGATTGTGACTGATATGTTTCTCACGCCCGTTCTCCTACTTTCTCCTTTTGATCCCCTTACCAATCAAGAACCTATTTATCTTGGTCATAAGTACACTCAATTACTTGGCCCCCACAACCTTCTATGACACTGAGTTCCACAGAATCATCACTCTCTGGCTGAAGAAATTCTTTTTCATCTCAGTTCTAAAGGGTCATCCCTTTGCTGAGAGCGGTGCCCTCAGGTTCGAGTCTCTCCTGCAAGTTGAAACATCTCCATGTCCATCTATCCAGTCCTCTCAGTATTCTGTTAGTTTCAATCACAGAGTCATAGAGTCTGACAGCATGGAAGCAGACCCATCGGTCCAACCAGTCCATGCTGACCATGTTCCAAAACTAATGTAGTCCCATCTGCCTGCTCATTGTCTATGTCTCTCTGAACATTTCTTATTTACATATTATCCAAACGTCTTTTAAATGTTGTAAACTGTACCTGTATCCAACACTTTCTTTGGAAGTTCATTCCACGCAAGAAACACACTCTGCTTAAAAAAAAAGGTTGCCCTTCATGCCTTTTCTCAATCTTTCACCTGACACCTTAAAAATATGCCCCTAGTCTTGAAATCCCCCACCCGAGGGAAAAGACATCTGCTATTCACCTTCTCTATACTCCTCAAAGGCAGGACTCAACCAATTAATGGTAGGGCGCTGGGTAGTGTTGTACCTAGGTAGCTTTGTACCTGAGATGGTGCTACAAGTGGCAACTTGTAAAATTTTCACTGTACTCGTGTGAGTACATGTGACAATAAATGTTATTCCATTTGATTAAAAATATGCTTCCCGGTCTTGAAAACCCCACACCAGAGAAAGGGCACCTGAATTTCACAATTCTCTATAAGGTGAACCTTAACATGCTACATTCCTGTGAAAGGAGTCCCAGCACCTCCTTATGACTCAATCCCTCCATTCTCAGCAACATCCCGGAAAACCACCTTTGAACTCCTTCCAGCTTAATAATATCCTTGCTATAATAGGACAACCAGAATTGGACACAGTCCTGCAGAAGAGGCCTCACCGATGGCCTGTATGACCTCAACATGACGTCCCAACTTCTCTACACAACGGTCTGAGCAATGAAGATAAGCATACTAAGCGCCTTGTCAACCACCCTGTCTGTATGCGACGCAAATTTCAAAGAATTCGGTAATTAAAGCCTAAAGTCTGTATGGTCGACAATACCCAAGGGTCTACTTTTAATTGTATAAGTCCTGCATCCCTTGTTTGTTTTATCATAGTACAGTACCTCATATTTATTCAAATTAAACTCCATATGCCACTCCTCAGCCCATAGACCCAATTGATTAAGATCTCTTTGAAGTCTTAGATTACCTTCTTCACTGTCCACTGTGCCACCAATTTTGGTGTCATCCGCAAAGTTATTAAACATGCCTTCTATATTCTCATCAAAATCATTTGTATAAATGTCAAACAAAAGTAGACCCAATACCAATCCTTGCAGAACACCACTAGTCGTTGTTGAACACCAGGCCTCCAGTCCAAAAAAACAGCCCTCCACTGTCTTGTGACATCAAGCAAATGTTTTATCCAACTGGCAAGATCACCCTCGATCCCATGTAAGCTCACTTTGCCAATTAGTCTACCTTGTGGAACCTTGTCAAGAGCTTTACTAAAGTCCAAGTAAACGATATTTACTGCTCTGCCCTCATCGATCACTTTGGGTACTTCATCAAAATCTCAATCAAATGTGTGAGACACTATTTCCCTTGGATAAAACCATGCTGAAAATCCATAATCATTCCTTGCCTCTCCAAATGCTATCTTCCAGAAGCACCTCCGACAACTTATCCACCACCAAAGTCAGACTCACATGCCTATAGTTCACAGGCTTCTCCTTACGTCCCTTAAATGAAGGGACAACATTAGCCACTCTTCAGTCATCTGGCACCTCACCCGTAGGTATAGATGACACAATATTTGTGCAAGCATCCCTACATTTTCTCTTTAACTTTCGACAACACGATGGGATGCACTAGACAGGTCGTAAGATTTAGAGTCATAGAGTAATACAGCATGCAAAAAGGCCTTTTTCCCAAACTGGTCCATGCTGGCCATGGTGTCCATTAAGCTAGTTCCAACTGCTGGATTTGGTCCACTTCCCTCTCAACCCTTCCCATCCTTGTACCTGTCCAAATGTTTTTTAAATGCTGCTATTGTACCAGCCTCAACCACTTTCTCCAGCAGCCCATTCCATACTTGCACCACTCTGTGCATGAAGAAGTTACCCCTCAGGTGTCCTTCTTAAATCTCACCCCGTTCACCTTAAACTTATGACCTCGTTTCTTCAATTCCCCATCCCTTGGATAAAGCCGATATGCATTCATCTTATCTTTGCCCCTCATGATTTTAGACACCTCAATAAAGTCACTGAGGAAGGGTCACCGGACCCGAAACGTTCACTCAGTTTTCTCCTTCCCAGATGATGCCATACCTGCTGAGCTTTTCCAGCAAGTTTTCTTTTGTTCCTGATTTACAGCATCCGCAGTTCTTTTGTTTTTTTTTCAATAAAGTCACTCCCTCATTCTCCTACGTTTCAAGGAATAAAGTCCTACCCTGACCAACCTATCCCTACAATTCGGGCCTACTAGTTCTGGTAACATCCTAGTAAATCTTCTTTGCACACTTTCCAGTTTAACTATGTCTTTGCTGTGACAGGGTGACCAAAACCGTACACAGTATTCCATTGCAGCCTCACCAATGACTTATACACCTATAACATAATGTCCCAACACCTATATTCAATGCCTCAACCAGGCCAGCATTCTAAATGCCTTCTCCTCCACCCTTGTTACCCGTGACACCACATTCAATGAACTATGTACTTGTTCTCCCAGGTACCTCTGTTCCACAATCCTCAGGACCTTACCATTTACTGTATAAGTCCTACATTGGTTTGACTTTCCAAAATGCAACATCTCACACTTAACTGTATTGAATTGCATTTGCCAACCCTCAGCTGACTTCCCCAACTGATCGAGATCCCTTTGTAATTTCTGATAATCTTCCCCTCTCAATACCTACTAATTTTGTATCATCCACAAGCTTAGTGCTCATGCCTTGTCTCTTCACATTCAGATCATTTACATAAATAACAAATAACAAAGGTTCCCGTACTGACCCCTGTGGCACACCACAGGCTTCCAGTCTGAGCAGTAACCTTCAACCATCACCCTCTGCTTCCTACCACTGAGCAAGTTTCGAATCAATTCACTAGTTCTCCCTGGATCCCATGCGACCTAAACTGCATGACTAGACTGCGTGCAGGACCTAGTTAAAAGCTTTATTAAAGTCCATGTAGATCAGATCACTGCCGTACCCTCACCTATGTTCTTGGTTTCCTCTCAGGAAAAGGCTGAAAGATTTGACAGACGTTACTTCCCGCGCACAAACCCATTCTGACAATCCCTAATAGGATCTTGACTATCCAAATGTTGGTTGATCCTGTCCTTCCGTATCCTCTCCAATAACTTCCCTACCACTGCTGTCAGGCTGACTGGCCTGTAGTTCCCTGGCATGTCTTTGCTACCTTACTTTAAACAATGGAACAACATTAGCCACCATCCAGTCTCCTGGAACTTCACCACTGGCTAAAGCTGAAGCAAAAATCTCTACAAGGGCCTCTGCAATTTCTTCCCTAGCCTCCCACAAAGTCCGAGGATGGATCTGATCAGGCCCAGGGGATTTATCCACCTTAATGTGCTTTAAGGCTGCAAACACCACCTCTCTGGGAATAAGTATGTGGTCCAAAACATCCCCGCTTGTTTTCCTAATTTCTGTAGCATCCATGATTCTCTCCTCACTAAACACTGAGGAGAAATCTTTCTTTAACAATCTTCCCCCATCTTCTGTGCCACAGGATATCCATCTTTAAATTTTAGAAGACGTCCATGTGAACTGTTTTCAAAACACACTATTTCTTTCCCTGAATTCTCCAACATCCACTTCTTTCTCCACCGTAAAAACTGATGCAAAATATTAATATCTCTTTAATATTTCTGTCATCTCTTGAGGTTCAACGCCAAGATGACCTCTTTAATCTTTAAAGAGCCATGCTTGCTGTCTCGTTGCTTTCTTGCTCTTAAAGCACTTGTCGTATATCATTGCATTATCCTTCACCTTATCTATCAAGGCAATTTCATATCCCCTCCTGCCTTCCTGATCTCCCACTAAGAATGCCTGTACACTGTTTATACTTTTTTTTTTTTTTAAATGGCAGACGGTAACTTCAAGTACCATATATTTTAATTAGAACCCCGACAGTGTGGAAACAGGCCCTTTGGCCCAACAAGTCCACACCGAACCTCAGAGCATCCCACCCAGACCCTTTCCCCTATGACCCACCTAATATACACCCTCCACCTCCCTGAACACTATGGGCAATTTAGCATGGCCAATCCACCTAACCTGCACATCTTTGGATTGTGGGAGGAAACCAGAGCACCCGGAGAAAACCCACGTGGACACGGGGAGAATGTACAAACTCCACACAAACAGTCGCCCGAGGCTGGAATCGAACCCCGGTCTCTCGTGTTGTGAGGCAGTAGTGCTTGCCACTGTGCCACCGTGTCACCCGCTGTTCAAAAGGTTCATTTAAACCCAGTTGTTTGTATCTAATTGATGATTAGTTTTTTTTATTCTTGACTAAAAGCTGAATATCATTTTCATCCATTGTTATCTAATTCTACCAGCCTTACCTTTCACTCTAACAAGAACATAATGATTCTGAACTCTCGTTACCACACTTCTGAGAACCTCCCACTTATCAGACGACCCTTTACCTGCAGTCTACTCCATTCAACTGTTGAAAGTTCTTGTCGCATACTGTTAAAATTGGCCTTACTCCAATTAAATACTTTTACCTTTCCTGGAAAGCTTCTCCTTTTCCATAACTGTTTTAAGACTGACAGAATTATTATCACCAGACCCAAAGTATTCCTGTACAGTCACTTCAGTCACTTACTGTGCCTTATTACCAAAGACAAGCTCAAGTTTTCTCTTTCTCTTTAGTAGGAACAATGACTTATTGATAAAGAAAATATTCTTGAACACAATTAACAAATTTTTCACCATCCAAACCTTTAACACTGTAGCAGTTCCAGTCAATGTTTAGAAAATTAAAATCACCGATTCCTACAACCTGCTCATTCTTTCATATATCTGAGATCTCTCTACGTATTTGTTCCTCATTTTCCCCCGACTATTGAGGGACCCATAGTACAATCCCACAACATGGTCATTCCTTTCTTATTTCTAATTTCAACCCATATATTTTCACTGGACATTTTTTTTTTCCAGATGTGTCTTTTCTAGTTTCAGCTGTAATATTTTCCCCAAGACAAAAACGCCACTCCCTCACTTATTTTGCCTCCCTTTCTATCCTTCCTACGGCTTCTAAAACCCGAAATATTAGTACGGGCAAAATATCTTGTATGGCGTACAATGTAGGAAAATGTGAAATCATTCACTTTAGCAGGAAGCAGAAACAAGAGCAGAATATTCCTTAAATGGTGAATGGCTGCTGAATTCTGAGATGTGGAGGATAAAGTATGAGTTACGAAGTTAGTATGCAGATATAACATGTAATCATCGTGTCATAGAGCATGGAAACGGACCCAATGGTTCAACTATTCTATTCTGACCATATTCCCAAACTAAACTCGTCCCATCTTCCTGCATTTGGCCCACATCACTGCAAACCTTTTGAATTTGTGTACTTATCTAAATCTCTTTTAAACATTGTAACTGTAACTGCGCCTGCACCTACCATTTCATCTGGCAGTTCATTCCACACACTGAGCACACTCTATGTAAAAAGAAAAGAAAAGTTACCCCTCATGTCATTTTTTAAGTCTTTCTTCTCTCACCGTAAAAAATACGCCCCCTACTTTTGAACTCATCCTTCTGAGGGATAAGACCTTTGCTATTCACCTTATCTAAGCCTCTTGTGCTTTTATAAACCTCTTTTTCAGGTTACGCCTCAACCTCTTACCTTCCGGTGAATGAAGTCCCAGCCTCTCCAGCCTATTTTTACAACTCGAACCCTTCTTTCCCAGTAATATCCTGTTTTTTTTTTTTCTGAACCCACTCCAGTTTAAAAATATCCTTCCTACGACGGGACTCCCAGAATGGGACACAGTATTCCAAGAGAGTCCTCACCAATATCGTTTACAACCTCCAACATGACGTCCTAACTCCTGTACTCAAAGACCTGAGCAATGAAGACAAGTGTGCTGAATGCCTAATTAACCACGCTGTCCACCTGTGAAACAAATGTCAAAGAATAATGTACCTGAAAACCTAGGTTCTCTGTTCTGTAATAGTACCCAGGGCCCTACTATTAATTGTATAAATCCTGCCCATATGAAGTATTCCATTTTGGATAAAACAAACATTTATTCAAATAAAGTTCAATCTGCCACTCTTTAGCCCATTGACCCAATTGAGCAAGACCTCTGTCTAATCCAGAAAGCCAATAGGCTGTATGCTTTATTATCACAGGAATTAAACATAAGTGTAAGGATGTTCTGCTTCATTTGTACAGGGAAGGGAAGAGACCAAATCTCAAATACCACGTGCAGGTTTTGGTCGTCTGTATGCTTATTCGAAGTGGTTCAGAGAACGTTTACGAGATTGAAACCTGGAATAAGTGGGTTGTCTAAGGAGGATAGATTGGGCAGGCGAAATGGAATTGGATTAGGCTAGAACTGCTGACTAAAACAGGAAAGTAATATGATGTGAGCCAGGATATAGAGTGTGGTGAGCTAGAATTTCTATGGGTTGAGCTCAGAAACGCCAATGAACAGAAAATGATATTAGTGTTGTATATAGACCCCACGCTACAGTAATATTGGGGAAGGCATTCGAATGGAATTTAGAGATACAAGGCAGAAAGTTATGGGTGTAATTATGGGTGACTTCAACCTACATATAAATTGAGCAGATAGCATCATAGAACATAGAACATTACAGCTCAGTACAGGCCCTTCTGCCCTCGATGTTGCGTCTATCTGTGAAACCAATCTGAAGCCCATCTAACCTACACTATTCCATTATCATCCATATGTTTATCCAATGACCATTTAAATGCCCTTAAATTTGGCGAGTCTACTACTGTTGCAGGCAGGGCATTCCATGCCCTTACTACTCTCTGAGTAAAGAACCTACCTCTGACATCTGTCCTATATCTATCAACCCTCAATTTAAAGCTATGTCCCCTCGTGCTAGCCATCACCGTCCGAGGAAAAAGGCTCTCACTGTCCACCCTATCTAATCCTCTGATCATCTTGTATGTCTCTACTAAGTCACCTCTTAACCTTCTTTTCTCTAACGAAAACAGCCTCAAGTCCCTCAGCCTTTCCTCATAAGACCTTCCCTCCATACCAGGCAACATCCTGGTAAATCTCCTCTGCATCCTTTCCAATGCTTCCACATCCTTCCTATAATGCGGCGACCAGAACCGTACGCAATACTCCAAGTGCGGCCGCACCAGAGTTTTGTACAGCTGCAACATGACCTCATGGCTCCGAAACTCAATCTCTCCACCAATAAAACCTAACACACCGTACGCCTTCTTAACAACCCGATCAACCTGGGTGGCAACTTTCAGTGATCTATGCACATGGACACCGAGATCTCTCTGCTCATCCACACTACCAAGAATCTTACCATTAGCCCAGTACTCTGTATTCCTGTTACTCCTTCCAAGTGAATCACCTCACACTTTTCCGCATTAAACTCCAATTGCCACCTCTCAGCCCAGCTCTGCAGCTTATCTGTGTCCCTCTGGAACCTGTAACATCCTTCCGCACTATCCACAACTCCACCGACTTTAGTGTCATCCGCAAATTTACTTACCCATCCTTCTACGCCCTCATCCAGGTCATTTATAAAAATGACAAACAGCAGTGGCCCCAAAACACATCCTTGCAGTACACCACTAGTAACTGAACTCCAGGATGAACATTTCCCATCAACCACCACCCTCTGTCTTTTTACAGCTAGGCAATTTCTGATCCAAACCGCTAAATCACCCTCAATCCCATGCCTCCGTATTTTCTGCAATAGCCTACCGTGGGGAACCTTATCAAACGCTTTACTGATATCCATATAAACCACATCAACGGCTTTGCCCTCATCCACCTGTTTGGTCACCTTCTCAAAGAACTCAATAAGATTTGTGAGGCACGACCTACCTTTCACAAAACCGTGTTGACTATCCCTAATCAAATTATTCCTTTCTAGATGATTATTAAACCGATCTCTTATAATCCTTTCCAACACTTTACCCACAACCGAAGTAAGGCTCACTGGTCTATAATTGCCAGGATCGTCTGTACTCCCCTTCTTGAACAAGGGGACAACATTTGCGATCCTCCAGTCTTCTGGCACTATTCCTGTAGACAATGACGACATAAAGATCAAAGCCAAAGGCTCTGCAATCTCCTCTCTAGCTTCCCAGAGAATCCTAGGATAAATCCCATTCGGCCCAGGGGACTTCTCTATTTTCACCCTTTCCAGAATTGCTAACACCTCCTCTTTATGAACCTCAATCCCGTCTAGTGTAATAGACTGTATCTCAGTATTCTCCTCGACAACATTGTCTTTTTCCTGTGTGAATACTGACGAAAAATATTCATTTAGCGCCTCTCCTATCTCTTCGGACTCCATGCACAACTTCCCACTACTGTCCTTGACTGGCCCTAATCTTACTCTCGTCATTCTTTTATTCCTGACATACCTATAGAAAGCTTTAGGGTTTTCCTTGATCCTACCTGTTAAAGACTTCTCATGTCCCCTCCTGGCTCTTCTTGGCTCCCTCTTTAGGTCCTTTCTGGCTCACTTGTAACTCTCAAGCGCCCTAATTGAGCCTTCATGCCTCATCTTTACATAAGCCTCCTTCTTCCTCTTGACAAGAGATTCAACTTCTTTAGTAAATCATGGTTCCCTCGCTCGACCACTTCCTCCCTGCCTGACAGGTACATACTAATCAAGGACACGCAGTAGCTGTTCCTTGAACAAGCTCCACATTTCAATTGTGCCCAGCCCATGCAGTTTCATTCTCCATCCTATGCATCCTAAATCTTGCCTAACCGCCTCATAATTGCCTTTCCCCCAGCTATAACTCTTGCCCTGCGGTATATACCTATCCCCTTCCATCACTAAAGTAAACGTAACCGAATTGTGGTCACTATCACCAAAGTGCTCACCTACCTCCAAATCTAACACCTGGCCTGGTTCATTACCCAGTACCTAATCCAATGTGGCCTCGCATCTTTTTGGCCCATCTACATACTGTGTCAGGAAACCCTCCTGCACACATTGGACAAAACCTGACCCATCTAAAGTACTCGAACTATAGCGTTTCCAATCAATATTTGGAAAGTTAAAGTCCCCCATAACAACTCCCCTGTTACTTTCGCTCCTGTCCAGAATCATCTTTGCAATCTTTTCCTCTACATCTCTGGAACTTTTCGGAGGCCTATAGAAAACTACCAACAGGGTGACCTCTCACTTCCTGTTTCTAACCTCAGCCCATACTACCTCGGTAGACGAGTCCTCATCAAACGTCCTTTCTGCCACCATAATACTGTCCTTGACTAACAATGCCACACCTCCCCCTCTTTTACCACCTTCCCTGATCTTACTGAAACATCTAAACCCCAGAACCTGCAAAAACCATTCCTGTCCCTGCTCTATCCATGTCTCCGAAATGGCCACAACATCGAAGTCCCAGGTACCAACCCATGCTGCAAGTTCACCCACCTTATTCCGGATGCTCCTGGCGTTGAAGTAGACACACTTCAAACCACCTTCCTGCCTGCCGGTACACTCCTGCGACCTTGAAACATTATTCATGACCTCACTACTCTCAACCTCCTGTACACTGGAGCTACAATTCAGGTTCCCATCCCCCTGCTGAATTAATTTAAACCCTCCGAAGAGCAGTAGCAAATCTCCCCCTCAGGATATTGGTACACCCTCTGGTTCAGCTGTAGACCATACTGTTTGTCGAGGTCCCACCCAGAATGACCCCCAATTATCCAGGTGCCTGAATCCCTCCCTCCTGCACCATCCCTGTAGCCACGTGTTCAACCGCTCTCTCTCCCTATTCCTCGCCTCGCTAGCACGTGGCACGTGTAACAAACCAGAGATAACAACTCTGTTTGTTCTCGCTCTGAGCTTCCACCCGAGCTCCTTGAATTTCTGCCTTACATCCCCATCCCTTTTCCTACCGATATCGTTGGTGCCTATGTGGACCACGACTTGGGGCTGCTCCCACTCCTCCTTAAGGATCCCGAAATCATGATCTGAGACATCACGGACTGTGGCACCTGGGAGGCAACACACCAACCGCGAGTCTCTCTCGTTCCAACAGTAGCAATAAGACAGAGGAGGAATTCTTAGCGTGTATATGGTACAATTTTATGTCGAAAAAGCAGATGAGTATTGGATAGTTTGAAAGGAATAATTGACAATCAAGTTGAGCATGGGCCCTTAAGGAAGAGTGACCACACCAGGACAGAATTCATCATTAAGATGGAGAGTGATGTTGTTTTTGAGACTAGAGTCCTGTAATTAAATAAAAGAAGTTGGAATGGTATGAGGCGTGAGCCAGTTGTGATAAATTGTGGATCACAATTTAAATGGATGATGGGAGATGGGTAATGGCAAACATTGAAAGAGGACGTGGACAAGCTGTGGCATGAAAATAAAATCGAAACATGGTCAAACCATGGCAGAGAAAGAGAAATGAACGGGTATTAAATTTAAGGAAGCAGCATACAAATTGGGTAAATAAAACAACAGACCTAAGGATTGGGAACAGTTTAGATTTCAGCAAAGGGAGATAAAGGGATTTCGTTAGAGTGAGAAAATAAAATCTGAGAGTACTCTTGCATGGACCATAAAACCAACGGCATTTTTTAAATAGACATTCACAGGATGTGGACATTTCTAACTAGGTCAGAATTAATTGCACATCCCTGATTGCCCAGAGTTAACTGCATTGCAGTGGGGGTAGAGTCACATGTAGGCCAGACAGGGTAAGGATGACAGTTTCTTTCCCTAAAGGATATTAGTGATCCACATGGGTTTTTCCTGACCATCAACAATGGTTTCATGATCATCATTAAAATCTTAATTGAAGATTGATAATCCAAGATTAGTCAAAAAGAATGTACGGTCTCCTTACAATCAAACAGGGAATTTATAATGGAGTGCAAAGTGATGACAGACCAATTAAATATATCTTAGGTTTTCAAAAAGGAGTACACAAATAATGTCCCAAAATTAATGGGATCACAGGGTCTAATCGGAAGGTGGAATTGAAAGAATTTGGGAAAACTAATGAGATAACAGGCAGATAAATCCCCAGAGATTGATAACTTTCATCTCAGAGTACCTCAGGAAGTGGCCTTAGAAATAACAGCTGCGCTAGTGGTTATACTCCAAAATACTATACAGTCGCAAAGACTTCTGACGGTTTGGAGGGTAGCTAACATAACCCCATTATTTAAGAAGGGAGTCAGAGAGAAAACACGGAACTTGCATAACATTGTTGGTGGGAAAAAATGTTCGAGTCCACCATAAAAGGTGGGATAACAGACTACTTAGATGATAGCGACAAAATCAGACAGAGTCAGCCGAGGCTTTTTCTGTGCTGTAGGTCTCTGAGACTAGATGTTCGGCATGAATTCCTTCCGAGCCACTCCCCATCCTTACTTGGAAATATATCACTATTTCTCCAGTGTTGCTGGGTCGAAATCCTGAACTCCCTCCCTAACAGCATTGTGGGTCCACTTACAGCTCATAGAGTACAGTGGTTCACGAAAGCAGATCACTACCACCCTCTCAATGGCAACGAGATGGATTAGCCAGCCATGCCCACAGGAATAAAGGAAAAAACACTATCAAGGCCAATTGGGAATGTGGAATTGAAGCCTAAATAGATGAGCTTTGACCTTTTTGAGGCTCGAGGGGCATAATGGACAATTCTAGATCCTATTTCATATGTTCTCTTCTCCTTCTATCAAAATGCCTCATCTCACCAAAAATGGTGTATTCTCTGGAAATTAAAATGATGTTAATTGAAACTGGGTGGGGGGATAGAATAGAATTAATATACCGAGTAGGTGAAGTAGGAGCTCAAACACCCTCCTGACCCCCAGTAATCAGACAAGATTTGTGTTTCTGTGTTCTCCGGTTCATTCGAGCATATGAATGAGGAACAAATGTAGGCCATTCAACCCTTTGAGCCTGCTCTGAGATTCAATAAGATCATGGCTGATCTGATTTCAACCTCAGCTCTGTGTCTGCGTATCCCTGAATATCTTTCATCATCTTGGTCATCAAGAATCTGTCTGCTTCTGCCTTAAAAAAAAAGTTTAACGATTCTACAACCACTGCCTTTTGACAAAGGGAGTTACAAAGATTCACAACCCTCTTAGAGAAAAGAAATGTTCCTCACCATTTCAAATGGATTCACCCTTACCTTTAAACAATGACCATCAGTTCTAGATTCTCCCACAAGAGGGACCATGTTTTCAACATCCACGTGGTCGGCTCCCCTCAATATCTTTCATGTTTCAATTTGGTCTCCGTTTTCTTTTCTGGACTCCAGAGAATGCAGGCCCAACCTGTCTACCCTTTCCCCATTAGGCACTCGACTCATTCTGGGTATTAGTCCATTAAATCTTCTTTGAAATGTTTCCAATGTATCAACAACTTTCTATAAATACGGTGACTAGAACTGAACACAGTACTCCAAATGCAAGTCTCACCAGTACAAAGGGGGACCGCGTGTGTCTGAAGGTGGCCCATGAATTCCCATTTGTTTACGGTAATGCTTTTCAGCAAGCTCAGGTCATTTACATTTATCCAAGTACAGGCTGACTGGTCAGACAGTTGTACTGTTTGTATTGTTACACAGACAGCGTTGTTGTGGTATCACGCAAACCTCCCATTGCTGGCCCTGCAGAAATAATGACTGGCTCAGTAGCCAGTTCCCGCAGCCTGATTTGTCCTGTATTTTTCATCTTCTGTCCTTTCAAGGACATTCTTGATCCAGGTGGGTTTTTCTAACAATCCTGAAGCTTTCATTCCACCTTTGACTGTTTTAAATTTATTTTTTGGAAATTGGAAAGGATTTACAGACAGGCAGCTCAAGTCAAAAATTGGATCAACAGCTGCCAGTAACACTCAATTCTCGACAGCTTTGAACATGGAAGAAAAAAGCATTGTTCACAGTGAAGAGAAACCATACACGTGGTCTGTGTGGACAAGCCTTCAGTCAATCGTCTGGCTTGTCGATGCGTAAATGCAGTCAAAACAGGATGACAACAATGACATCAAGCAACACTTGCTTTGCAATATCATAGTGATGGATCTCAGTTTGAGTTAAGCAAGGGCCACTCGTCTCCTGATCTCCTTACATTTTTGTGAAAACATGGACCAAACAGCTGAATTCCACATGATAGTGTGACTTTCCTGCCATCTTAAGGCTCCATTTTACAGAGCATTGTATCAAGGAATCATAGCAAAACTAGAGTCAATGGGATTCAGAGAATATTATTCTCGCTTTGATTGTGGGTTTTTGTAAAGATTGCGTCTTCAGACCTGAGTAAATCAAAACGAGGTGAATTTATTCAAGCTTGTACCACATGTATGCGGAAGAGGTCTCCTAGCCTAGCTTGGAGATACTCTACCGTTTACAGCTCAAAACAGCATATTGAGACGTTTTCACGTCAGGATGGTTGTACATAACATTGGGATAAAATAAATTAGATAACAGTCATTTACTGCAAAAACAGGATGCTGTTAAGTTTCTTACAAAGTCCTGAGTCCTCTCAACAGGTCTTCTATTTCCATGTTAACTTCAGAGTTTCTCTGTCCCCACCATCAGCTCCCAGCACGTAAGCCTTTCTTTGTGAGTAATATTTAAGTGAGTACTTTTAGCTCGTAACTGCTGACGGTTCACTATTATAGATCTGCATTTAAACTACCCGAGACGAAATAACTGTCATTACATAGTTGTATTTGACTCTTAGCCTTATGCTGTAATGTTCGTCCAAGCTTATCTCCCACTTGTTCTGTGTTTTAATGCTCCACTCCTTTCATTTTATATTCCCCTTGTACACTCTCCTATCCTCCTTGCCCGATTTCACCCTAGTTGGATAATACTGAATACAGAGGAAGGTGCTTGTGATTGTTAGAGGCCAGCTATCTCAGCTTCAGAAATTCCTCAGCATCAGTTTCTGGTCCCAAGCACTTTCAGCTGTTTCATCAATGTCCTTCCCTGCGTCAGAACGTCAGAAGTGGATATGTTTGTCAATGATTGGACAATGTTTAGCACCATTTATGACTCAGCTCCTGTAGTAGTAGATATTTAAATGCAGTGTCTTTGGACAACATAGAAGTTAGCCTGCTATGTGACAAAGAACATTTGCACCAAGTCCCAACATCTAATGACCAAATCTGAGAAATGAAACTCTAACCATAACTCATTGACATTCAATGGTTTTATCTTCTCCGAATTGCCCACTATCATCATCCTGAGGTGCCAGTCGTGATGAGAAACTGAACTGGGCATGATATTTAAATTATGTGCCGACAAAAGTAGGTCAGAGAGAAAAGATTCTATCGTGATGAGTTCAACTCATGACTCTCCAAAGCCTGTGCATCATTAAGAATATAACAAAACACTGTCAATTTGCTTGGATGGATGCAGCTCCAATGACCCTAAGAAACCTGACACCATCCAAGACAATGCAGTCCACTTAACTGGTGCCCCATTCAGTACCTTCAGCGTTTAGTCCCTTCATTGCTGAGGTACAGTGGCAGCAGAGTGCACTGTCTACTAAATGCACTGCAGTTACTCACCCACTCTCCTTTGACATCACTTTCCAAGCCTGAAAACTGTACCACCCTGAAGGACAAGAGCAGAGAATGCATCAAAACAACACCATCTGCAAGCTCTCCTCCAGGGTGCGTTATATCCTGACTTGGAACAATATCAATAATGGTCGCATTGAGTGGTGCAGTGAACTTGACGGGCCAAAAAGCCTGTTTCTGCCCTGTATCTTCTAACATGATTTTTTTTTTAAAGTTGACTAATGACCAGACTTGTGTTCAGTCTTCCAGCTGTTCTCTGAACTGGTGTTAGCTAAAGCTCGAGCATCAACTTCCTGATCTTATATTCTAGCCTGTGGTCGAGAACAGAAAGTATCCCAAAACCCTCTTGACCACGTGATCATCCTGTCCAACCACCTTCAGCAATCTGTGAATGTCCACTCCAAGGTGTCTTTGGTCCTTTACATCACTTAGCATACCCACTTCCATTGTTCACTCTCCCTGAATTCATTATGAATCTCTTTGGATTGAATTCCGTTCATCATTTTATCTTTCCACCTGATTGATATCTCCCTGCAGTCCCAGGCTTTGTTCCTCGTGGTTAACTACATCACGCATTGTTGCGTGTCGTCTGCAACCTTCTAAATTATGGTCCATACAACTCGGTTTTAATCATTGATCTCCGTCAGACAACAATGGAACTCCACTGGAAAAATCCGAAACAAATAAAAAACAGAAATTGCTGGAAAAACTCAACAGAATTGGCAGCATCTGTGGAGAGAAATCAAAGATAACATTTCAAGTCGAGTGACCCTCAGAACTCCACTGGAAAGTCATCCAGACATGGTTCATTCCTGGTTGGGATTAACAGCAAAATCTAACCCCTACTGTCATATGTGAATTTGCTGATGTCGCCGGAGGTTGTTTTTCTGCATTTTCTGTTCCCACACATGGCATTCCCTATTGGTATCTCCCCAGTGTCACTGAGTAAATGAGTTTCCACCTCAGTCGGTAACTGAATCCTTCCCTCAGTCCCCATGTTTCCCTGGTTTCTCTGTGGTGTGGGTGTTCTTGTGTCTATCCAGGTTGGGCAATCAGGTGAATTCAAGTCCACGCAGGACCAAGGCCTGTTCTCCCCTGCTTTGAATGTGTTTTCATTCTTTCTTGTTCTCCCACGGGATGTGGGGAGCACTGGTCAGGACAGCATTTGTTGTTCATCCCGAATTCACCTTGAACTGATGTCAGAGGATAGTTTGGGGTGAACCATGTTGTTGTGGGCTTGGAGTCACTTGTATGCCAAACCAGGCAAGGACCTCCCTCCCAAGGGGACATGAATGACTGGGATTTCAGGAAATTAAAGTCATGGTTTTGTTCATGAAATCAGATTAATATTCCAGATTTTATTCATTGAGTGTAAACTCCAGCAGCTGACATGGTCAGTCCCTCGGGGTTACTAGGAGATATATCACCACTACACTACTATCTCCCCGCTGTCTTGCTTCATTCTGGAGAATAACTGTCACTGTTCAGATCATCCCAGAGTGGCAGAGAACAGGAGAAGGCCATTCGGACCATCATGCCAGTGTTAGTTCCATTTAAGAAAGAATTGAGTGAAGGGGAAAAGTATCAGCTGGCGTGTGTTTGTAACATTTACAGTGTGTGTCCATGCAGGAATAAATGCGGTTTAGTGCAGATCGAAGTGTTGACTGGGAGCAAGAAGCTGATGCAGAGACAATATGTGCGAAGCTAGCTTAAACACTACTACTCAGATAACAAACATCAGTTTGTTGTGTAAATAGCAGGGATGGTTTCAATCCATGACCACTGGGTCATGGGCCCAGCATACTCCAGCTGTGCCACTATGCTTTTATCTATCATGCAACCCACAACTAAAATAGATTCTTGCTTTTGAATAGGAGTACACTTGGTGGCACGCCTTTCTGCTTGTACAATTCCAATGTGTCACGCCAACCAGAATGTCACAGACAGACACACACACACACACACACACACACACACACACACACACACACA
>NC_063339.1:85397770-85401566 GCF_021869965.1 Rhincodon typus
ACACACACACACACACACACACACACACACACACACACACACACAAACAGCAACGCATCACGAACATACACACAATGTCAGACGAAGGGGTTGAGCAGTCCAGCAACTCATTCAGATGGACAGACTCATGATTTTTCTGAACTTTCGGTAAAGGCTAATCCAGCAGTTACATTCCTCATTCTAAAAAATTCTGAAGACGTGTCTCTGAACCGGAAACATGAACTCTTCTTTCACTCCATAGATGCTGTCAGACTTACAGAGTTTCTCCAGAAATGCCTGCTTTTGTTACATTCCTAATTTTTGTTTGTCTGTGGATGGTAATTTTCCCCGGATCATGTACATTGACATTTAAATTCATCTGAATGCTATCATTCACCATTCTCTCTTTATCATCTTGTTCTCGCCCTTCTGTCTTCCAAAATAACAAAATCCTTTCCCTATGGCGACAAGCGCATGAAAATTTACCTGGTTCTGATGAAAAGGTCGTGAATACGGAATAGGAATTCTGCTTTAAAAGACACACAGACAAACATACAAACAACGAATTTAACAGGCGGGGGCAATCTGTCGGGTGACAGAGGAATAATCTCTAATTTGATTGATAATTAAGACAATTCCCCGGTACAGATCATGATCCAACAAAAGAAGCTAGTCTTTTTAAACAAATTCCATGCTGACTAACATTTCTCTGTACAGCCTGATGCCCCAGTAATCCCTGTTCCATGTCAATAAAAGCTGCTCCGGGTGAGGTTGGAGCTCACAGCCTTGGCGTTTCACGTGCCTCTCTACCGTAACAGAAGGACCGTGCGCTCAGCAATTGTGTCACTGGAGCCACAGAGATAGTAGGAACTGCCGATGCTGGAGAATCTGAGATAACAAGGTGTAGAGCTGGATGCACACAGCAGGCCAAGTAACATCAGAAGAGCAGGATTGCTGACGTTTCGAGCCTGGACCCTTCTTCAGAAATGGGGGAGGGTAAGGGGTTTCTGAAATAAATAGAGGGAGAGGGGAGGTGGATAAGGAGCAGATAGGTGGAGAGGAGACGGACAGGTCAAGGAGGCGGGGATGGAGCCAGTAAAGGTGGGTGTAGGTGGGGAGTTAGGATGGGGGTTGGTCAGTCAAAGGAAGATGAACAGGTCAAGGAGGCGGGGACGAGCTGGGCTGGTTTTGGGATGTAGTTAGGGGCGGGAAGATTTTGAAGCTTGTGAAGTCCACATTGATATCATTGGGCTGCAGGATTCCCAAGCGAATTATGCGGTGCTGTTCCTGCAACCTTTGGGTCACATCGTTGTGGCACTGGAGGAGGCTCAGGATGGAGATGTCGTCCCAGGAGTGGGAGGGAGAATTGAAGTGGATCGCGACTGGAAGGTGCAGTCGTTTGTCACGAACCGAGCGTAGGTGTTCCGCAAAGTGGTCTCCAAGCCTCTGTTTGGTTTCCCCGATATAGAGGAGGCCATATCGGGAACAGCGGATACAATATACCATGTTAGTAGATGTGCAGGTGAACATCTGTTTAATGTGGAAGGTTTTTTTGAGGCCTGGGATGGGGGTGAAGGGGAGGTGTAGGGGCAGGTGTAGCACTTCCTGCGGTTGCAGGTAAAAGTACCAGGGACGGTGGGGCTCGTGGGGAGTGTGGAGCGGACAAGGGCTTCATGGAGAGAGTGGTCGCTCCGGAAGGCACATAAGGGTGGGGAGGAAGAAATGTCCTTGGTAGTGGGGTCAGATTGCAGGTGGCGGAAGTGGCAGAGGATGATGCGTTGAATCCGGAGGTTGGTGGGGTGGTACCTGGTCCTTGACCTGTCTGTCTCCTCTCCACCTATCTGCTCTTTTATCCATCTTCTTTCCCCTGTCTCCCTATTTATTTCAGAACCCCCTTCCCCTCCCCCATTTCTGAAGAAGTGTCCAGACCCGAAACAACAGCTATCCTGCTCCTCTGATGCTGCTTGGCCTGCTGTGTTCATCCAGCTATACACTTTGTTATCTCAGATTCTCCAGCATCGGCAATTCCTACTATCTCTGAGTCAGTTTTAACTGGAGCCACAGAGTAGCTCCGCCCGCTCAGTGCCATCCCCATTTCTGGTTGTATCTTCACGGTTGGCTCACTGAGTTTCTTTGGTTCCTTCCTTGTGTGTGGGAACTGATGAAGTAACCGACGTAAAACTAAATTGCTATTGAAAAATACATGTCAACAATATCCTGCACTATCTCCTGAGTCCTTGATGTTTTGTAGAAAACTATCAATCTTCGCCTTCAACATACTGAATCATGGAATCTCCAATGCCCCTGGGAAGCATCGAAGTTAAATGTTCAGCTCACGCTGAGACCCCGCATCTCAATCCACTGTTCAGCAAGAATTCCTGTTGTGTATCTGGTACTGCTCTTAACACACCTTCTGCCACTCTACTCATTACCATGGTGAACCATGTATTGTTCTGTCGCACTGCTACTCTGTGTTGTGGTTGTCGGAGCTTCGTTCAAATCCAAGTCATGGCAGTGGTTGTTTGTCGCTTTTTTTATGCCTTGTGACAGGTGCTACAGAAATGCAGCAAAATATCAAACATTTTTACGTGAAAATATTCCCCGAGCTGATGATTTTCTTCCCTCAAACACTCGCTATTTTGCGTATCTGCGTTTGATGTATCAGAATTCAAGGCCAATTCTTGAAGATTTCTCTCCCTCCCACAATCACCAACCGTCCTTTACGTTCCTCGGTTCACTTCACTGAGGCACTGCGAAATCTAACATTATTTTTACATTGACACCTTTCAGTCTGTCCCGCTACTTCGACTGTCGCTGAATGAACGTGCTCCAGACTTACCAACGGGACCTTCAAACCAGTCGATCCAATGAGCTACTGCAGTTGTGAGACCAAACATCATGGAGCAGCTTTTTCCTGACATACACCAGTGATTACTGGACTATCAGACTCAGGAAAAAGACACAGTACAGCATTGATCAAAAGAGACATCGATGATATCGACTATTTTCTGTAACTTTCTGCGTCATTTACTTCATTTGTTCATTCGGCTATAGCTAGAGTATTATGTGCAGTTCTGCAATTCACATTATAGCAGGGATATGATAGCACGAGAAACGATGCAGAAGAGGTTTACCAGAATATGTTCTGGGCTGAAGACTTTCAGTTATGAAGAGAGATTGAACAATCTTGGTTTGTTTTCCTTAGAGCGGAGGAGATTTACAGGAGACAAGACTGAGATGTACAAAATAAGGAGGGTTATTGATAGGGTAGACTGAAAGAAATGCTTCCTCTTGATGGAGGAATAAATCACGAGGGGGTCATAGATTTAAAGTAAGACAGAGGAAGGTTTGAGTAAATGGACGGAAATCCTTTTTCAGCCAGTGCGTGTTTGGAATCGGGAAGTCACAGCCTGTAAGTGCCACTAGAGGCAGATATCCTAATAACTTGAAGAAACATTCAGAGCTAAATTTGTGATGGTAAGGCATACAAAGCTATGGGCCAAATAGAATTAGGAGAGTAAAGCAGTTTTATTTGTCTCGTGCACGATAGCGGGGTTGGTGGATGTGGGCGCCCCGAGCCATCCTCGGTAGTATAGTGGTTAGTATCCCCGCCTGTTACGCGGGAGACCGGGGTCCAATTCCTCGCTGGGGAGGCTTTAAGCCTTTTTGATTCAACCTTGGGTGATGTCTGTGTGGAGTTCGTGCCTTCTTCCCTGGTCTCCGATGAGCTTCCTTCTCACAGGCGAAATATCTGCTGGTTTGGTGAATTTGCCGTGGGAAATTACCCGTCTTGTGCAGTGATGTGCAGACCAGATAG
>NC_063339.1:85406566-85442222 GCF_021869965.1 Rhincodon typus
CATCCAGCTCTACACCTTGTTACCTAAGGTTCGAGACTGGGTTCTGGGAGTAATCCCTACAACAGACACAAAATTATGTGGTAGCGGGATTTTCCGCAAGAAAGTGAAAATGGTGCAAATCCTCAACAGCTCAGGCAGTATCTATGGAGAGAGAGACAGAGAGAGAATGTAAACTCCAGCTCACTGACCTTTGGTCTTCAATAACTAGGCGCTCTGAAGCACTGACCTTTTCAGTACAGGAAAGACAAACGTTGCTCTTGGTTTGAGCTTGCTGTGTGTAAATCCTTTCACTCTAACCCCACGTAAAAGGAGTTTCCCGGGGCTCCATCACATTGTTCCAGAAACCACCCGGTCCCTCTCTCTTGCTCCATCTCATGCTTTCAGCCCACCGCCTCCTTCCGGCTCAGGCACCCAGATTGCGCATGTTCCGTAAACTCCTGTCTTTTAGTAATTCTGATTGGTTCGAAGCCCAGCCAATCCCGGAAAGGTAACCGGGCCGCCCCTCTTTCTATTGGCCATACGATTCCGTCAATCACCCCGAAGTTGGAGCATGCATCGAGCGGGTATGAGGATCAGATCCCAATGTACATATGGAGTTGTACAAACTTTATAAAAGGAGAAGAATAGACCCAGAGATCATTTGTATTTCACTTTGGGAAGGAGGGCGAGGTTTTGCACAAAAAGAAAATATGGTATGAAGGCAGAGATAACAAGGTGTAGAGCTGGATGAACACAGCAGGCCAAGCAACATCAGAGGAGCAGGAAGGCTGACGCTTCGGGCCTAGACCCTTCTTCAGAATATTCCTCATTGTCCAGGGGGCGTTGAAAAGTCAACCACATTGTTGTGGGTTTGCAGCCACAGTCGGTCAGACTGGGGAAAGGCGACAGCTGTCCCTCCGGAAAGGACAACAGTGAGTGCGTTGGTGTCGCATGATAATTGACAGAGTCCAGCTTTTAATGACTTAAATTTTCACCCTTATCTGGCCTGCTGGGATTTGAACACACCTCCCCAAGACAATAGCCTGGGGTAATGGATGACTAAAAACAACAAAAACAAAGCTGCTGGAAAAACTCAGCAGGTCTGGCGGCATCTGTGAAGGAAAACACAGAGTTAATGTTTTGGGTCCTGTGACACTTCCTCAGAGCTGATAGTGGCTGAGAAAATGTCAGTTTATATGCAGAAAATAGAGAGGTGGGTGGGGTAGGGAGTAACGATAGGATAGATCCCAAAGAGAGAGAAAGACAGTTGGACAGAAAAAAAGTATTGCTAACAATCACGTTGGGAGGGTAAGTTGCTGTTAATGGGGACTGTTGGTGACTAACAACAGGAGGTTTGTAAAGGCAGGCTATGTGGTAACAAGGCCTGGTGTGTGGGATAGGGGGCTGGGACATGGGAGAGTTTAGGCTCTAAAATTATTGAACTCAGTATTGAGTCCGGAGGGCTGTAGGGTCCCCAAGCAGTAAATGAGGTGTTGTTCCTCCAGCTTGCGTTGGGTTTCGCTGGAACATGCAGCAAGCCAGAGACAGAGATGTTGGCCAGGGAGCAGGGTGGTGCGTTAAAGTGGCAGGCAACAGGTAGTTCAAGGTCTTTTTTTGCGAGCAGAACGTAGATGTTCTGCGAAGTGGTCGCCAAGTCGACACTTCATATCCCCAGTGTAAAGGAGACCACATTGTGAGCAGCGAATGCAGTCGACTAGATTCTGGGAAGTGCAGTTGAAGTGTTGCTTCACCTGGATGGTATGTATGGGCCCTTGGATACTGGGAGGGAGGAGGTAAATGGGCAGGTGTTGCACCTTCGCAGGTTACGGGGGTGGGTGCCATAGGGCTGTGGGGATGTGTTGGGGTGAAGGAGGTGTGGACCAGGGTGTCCCGGAGGGAACGGTCCCTGTGGAAGGCAGACAAGGGAGGGAAGAGGAATGTGTGTCTGATGGTGGCATCTCGCTGGAGGTGGCGGAAATGGCATCTGATGATCTAATGAATGTGGATGCTGGTGAGATGGTAGGTGAGGATAAGGAGAACCCTATCGCTGTTGCGGGAGGGAAGAGAAGGGGTGAGGGCGGAATTGTGGGAGATGGGTCGACCTGAATGAGGGCCCTGTCAAATACAGAGCTGGGGAATCCTCGGTTGAGGAAGAAGGTGGACATTTTGGAGGTTCCCGTGTTGAAGTCTCCCGCAACAGCGATAGGGTTCCCCTTATCCTCACCTACCATCCCACCTGCATCCACATTCAGAACATCATCAGATGCCATTTCCGCCACCTCCAGCGAGATGCCACTACCAGACACATATTCCCCTACCCTCCCTTGTCCGCCTTCCGCAGGGAACGTTCCTTTCGGGACACCCTGGTCCACACCTCCTTCACCCCCAACACATCCCCACAGACCTACGGCACCTTCCCCTGTAACCGGCGAAGGTGCAACACCTGCCCATTTACCTCCTCCCTCCCAGTATCCAAGGGCCCAAACATACCATCCAGGTGAAGCAAAACTTCACTTGCACTTCCCAGAATCTAGTCTACTGCATTCGCTGCTCACAATGTGGTCTCCTCTACATTGGGGAAACGAAGTGTCGACTTGGCGACCACTTCGCAGATCATCTACGTTCTGCTCGCAAAAAAAGACCTTGAACTACTTGTTGCCTGCCACTTTAAGGCACCACCCTGCTCCCTGGCCAACATCTCTGTCTCTGGTTTGCTGCAGTGTTCCAGCGAAGCCCAACGCAAGCTGGAAGAACAACACCTCATTTTCCGCTTGGGGACGCTACAGCCCTCCGGACTCAATACTGAGTTCAATAATTTTAGAGCCTAAACTCTCCCATGTCCCAGCCCCCTATCCCACACACCAGGCCTTGTTACCACATAGCCTGCCATCACACGCCCCCAGTTGTTTGTCACTAACAGTCCCCATTAACAACTACTCAGTCTCCCAGCATGATTGTTAGCAACTGTTTTGTCTGTTCAAATGTCTTTCTCTCTCTTTGGGGCTCTATCCTATTGTTTACTCCATACCCTAGCCACCTCTCTATTTTCTGCATATAAACTGACGTTTTCCCATCCAATATCAGTTCTGAGCAAGGGTCACTGGACCGAAACTTTAACTCTGTGTTTTCCTTCACGGATGCTGCCAGACCTGCTGAATTTTTCTAGCAGCTTTGTTTTTGTTCCTGATTTACTGCATCCGCAGTTCTTTTGGTTTTTATTCAGTAATGGATGACTAGTCCAGTTACATTAAGACAACGCCACCCCCTGTTGGGACAGGAATTTCCATCTTTAGTGAACAAAAGGAGGCAATGTTCCAGAGAAACTGGAATTATCTATTCAGAATTTCCAATCTGACCTGACAGGAATGACTTTTGTAAAACTGCCTCACAGGATTTTAGGGAGAAGATATAAATGTGAAAAGAAACAATTATCCATAAGTCTGTGTGTGGATGATGCTTGCATTAATCAATCATCCTGGACAGGCATGAGGAAAACATGGAAATGTGGAGACTGGGGGAAGAGATTTAATTACTTATCCCAGTTGGAAATTCATCAATGCAGTCATGCTCGAGAGAGGCTGTTTACCTGTTGTACATGTGGGAAGCAATTCAAAGTGTTATCCAGCCTCCAGAAACACCTGAGAAGAAACTGTTTAGCTGCTGCTCTTGTGGAAAGAGTTTTGGGCAGTCAGTCAACCTTACTGCACAGCAACAAGTTCACAGTGATGATAGGCTGTTTATCTGTCCTGTGTGAGGGAAGGGATTTGTTCGTACATCAAACTTGCTGGGACGCCAGTGAGTTCACACTGGAGAGAAATTGTTTACCTGCTCAGAGCATGGGAAGATATTCACATAGTCCCACAGCCTGCTGATACGCCAAATTCATACTGGCAAGAGTGTGGAAAAGTATTCACTCAGTCCACTCACCTGCTGACAAATCAGTGAGTTCACATTAAGGAGAGACCATTCACCTGCTCTGAGTATGACAAGAAATGCAATCAGTTTTCCCATATGCTCAGCTCTTCCAATACAGTTACAACATTGCCATCTACCTAACAATCTAGAAAATTGCCAGGATATGTCCTGTACACAAATAGCAGGACCAATCTAACACAGCCATTAATTTCCCTAACAGTATACTGTCGAGCATCAGTATAGTGATGGAAGGTGTCATCACCAGTGCTATCGAGTAACACCTGCTCAGTGACGCCCAGTTTGGGTTCTGCCGGGGCCACTCAGCTCCTGACCTCTTTCCAGTCTTGGTTCAAACGTGGACAAAAGAGCTGAATTCTAGAGGTGAGTTGAGAGTGATAGCCCCATATATCAAGGCTGCATTCAACCGAGTGTGACTTTGATTAGCTTCCAGTCTGCAACTCACTCCTAGGTATCAGTTATTCTATATATAATTACCTCAGATCCCTCGATTAGATTTTCAGTCTGTAATGCACTCCTGAGTGCCTGTTACCAAATAAATAAGCCACACCAAAGCCCTAAATTAGATTCCAGTCTGTACCTCATGGTGAAAATCAGTCATATGAGACTAATTGGAGGAAGGCAAATATGTTAAATGGAATAACATGTTTCCTCAAAATGTTGCACATTCGGTGTTATATTTAGTTTGAGGAAAGAGTCCTGGATAAATGGTGAATTTCAAAACCTTTGTGATTGTGTTTGTAATTTCATTTTCTGGCCAGAGTAAACTTCCAAATATTATTGGAGTATTTAAGTAAATCCTCAATTCTGGATGATAAGATTTCCTCATCCTAAATGTTATTTGGTGTGAATTTGTGCTGTAAAATGGGGAAGGTGGGGATTTTGGAAATGTAATTTTTGTTTGAAAAGAATTATCCAGTGACAAAAATTAAATCATGTCAGATAGAACAGACAGCAGCTGGGTCAGTTATTTTGCAAGACAAGACAGGTAACCTTGAGAATGTAGCTGCCAATGTTTCCCTAACTGTTCCATCACTGTGTCGTGAGACAACACAAATGCGTAATGTCACTCAGGAGCCGCAAGGCACAGGCAAAGGTATAGGACCCTGAAGCACAGTTATGGAAAAGATTAAAAAGTCCCTTTCACCCAGTGAAGTTAAAGAAGCCCTCTGTGAAAACTGGATTGTGTTCACACAGAGTCGCTGTGACAGTGACAATGAAAGCATTCCTTATATTTGACTGAAACCAAGGTGTAGTCCAAAAGAATAGACTAGACTTTATTGCCACGTGCACTCGAAAGAGTGCAGCGAAAAGTTTGTAATGTCGCTTGTCAGCACCATCTTATGTACAGGATACCTATGTACAGATACTTTATGTGCTGTTACAGAATTGAAATAGTTTTAAAAAAAGACTAGCATGGGAATATAGAGTTTTAAAAGTCCAGAATGATAATAAAGATATCCCTAAGTACTCAAGTTATAGTCCTTTTTGGCTGGGTCCGTGCCCACTGGGCTTCAGACCTCGTGGCTTTGCTGCCTCCACGTGTTGGCCTCTGTCCAGGACTTGCCTCCAGGACTCGTCAACCCCAGCCGGAATAGTTTTAAGATTTTAAAATCCTATTTAATTGTAAGTCTTCAAAGTTGTCCTTTTTTAAGCCGCTGTAGAAAACACATGGGAATAAAAAAAAATCGTTTAACTTGTTCTCAAAATATTGATAAATCTTTTTGGAGACATCCAAAGTGGACACCGAATTTGGAATAAATTAGGAATAGAATATTAAATATGTAATAGAACATAAATTAGAATAGAAAATAGAAAGTAAAATGCCTCTTAGAGATTATCTTGAGACTGTTGATTGTCTTTTTAAACTGAATACTTGAAAGTACGCCATGGTATCGCCTGGTGACGGGCAGTGCCCCGTCTGAGCCCAGCAGAATGCACTTTTAGTGCTGACTGTTTTAAATCTTCATCCTCTCTCCTTCTGTAGGGTGGATTGTGTTATTTGAATATGAATAATGCACTAGACTTCTTCCAGAGCCACAATGGATTATGTTTTTTAAAATATTTTGAATAGATTGCAGGAACACAGTGAGGGAGCTCGAAGTCTTGTGGAGTCTTTGAAAACAGGTGAATCCTGAACTGAATACAGTCATTTGAAGCTTTAGTGTAAGAGCACAATTTAAAACCACTAAGCCGAGACATAATTGTTTCTGAAATTGGGATTGATAAAGTTGCTTGCTGTAAGTTGTTAGTTCAAGCGCACAATGGAAAATTCAATGAAATTTTGAAGGGAAAATGCATTTAAATCTTTTAACTTTAATTTAAAACAAGAGCCAATGGATACAGTGGAGGTAGTTTTAATTTGCTTCAGAATAAAATGGGATAGATTAATTTATTACCAAACAAACAATCTACCATTAATGAAACCTGTTAGCCCAACAATACTGCTGAGGCTGTATACAACCAAAACCTTGGAGTCTTTTGTTGTCAGTTTGAATTTGGAATAATTTTGAAAGGAAAGTCAAGTATAATGTAGTGAGTTATGTTTGAAAAAAAAATTAAGTATTTTGTTGTAAGAAAGGTTAAACAAACGAAGTTGTTTCAAAACAATGCTTGAATCCACACAGTACTAATATTTGTTACTCTCTGTTTTACAGCTGTCGTGAAAAGACATTTTGTTGTTTACTCTGGATAGTCAAGATTTCTCCAGAGTTCCTGAATCAGCTAAGCCATTAGCAAATAAGCCATTGGTCACGGTATACAAATTTATTCTGACTCTGCATTCTGCCTCTTCACCTGTCTTCAGTCCATCCTAGTATATTGCTCTCAATTCAATTCAATTTCATTCTATTAGTCTCCTGTGTGAAATGTTGTCAAAAGCCTTCTGAAAGTCTAAATACTCCACACTCACTGGTTCCCACTTCTTAATTCTGCTGGCAACATCCTAAAAAAACACACATCAGGTTTCTCAAACATAACTTCCTCTTAATAAATCTGTCTCTTCTGTCCAATCAGACATTTATTTTCTAAATATCAACTAATCACATCCTTTCCACTAGTTATGGAAAAGGATAGAGCTGATCTAAAGGTTCAAGTTCTAAATTGGTGGACGACCAATTTTGACAGTATTAGGCAAGAACTTTCAAACATTGATTGGGACAGATAATTCACACGTAAAGGGAAGGTTGCAAAGTGGGAGGCATTCAAAAATAAGATAATGAGAGTCCAGAGGCAGTATGTACCTGTAAGTGTGAGGCTGATAGATATAGGGAATGATGGATGACTAAAGAAATTGAGGCTGTAGTCAAGAAAAAGGAGGAGACATGTGATAAGGATAGACAGCTGAGATTGAGTGAATCACTTCAGGAGTAAAACAGCAGTTTAACTACACTCAAGAGCTAAGTTAGGAAGGTAACAAGAGGACATGAGAAACCTTTGGCAAATAGGGTTAAGGGGACTCCAAAGATATTCCGCAAACACGTTAATGATAAAAGAGTAACAAGGGAGAGAATAGGGTCCCTTAAAGATCAACAAGGCTGCCTATGTGTGGAACGGCAGGAATGGGTGAGATACTAAATGGGTATTTTGCATCAGTATTAACTGTGAAGAGGCGAGAGAACTTGCAGAATTAACAGTGATATCTTGAAAGGTGTCCATGTTACAGAGGAGGAAGTGCTGGACATCTTAAAACGCATAAAGGTGGATAAATCCCCGGGATGTGATCGGGTGTATCATAGAATTATGTGGGAAGCCAGTGAAGTGATTGCTGGACCCTTGCTGAGATATTTTTATCGTTAATAGCGTGGGTGAGGTGATGCAAGACTGGAGGGTGGCTAATGTGGTGCCAATATTTGAGAAAGGTGATAAGGACAAGCCAGGGAACTACAGACCAGTGAGCCTGAAATCAGTGATGGCCAAGTTGTTGGAGGGAATTCTGAGTGACAGGATCGCCATGTATTTGGAAAAGCAAGACTTGATTACGGATAGTCAACATGGTTTTGTGTGGGAAATTGAGTCTGACTAACTTGATTGAGTTTGTTTTTGAAGAAGTGACAGGAAAGAATCATGAAGGCAGAACGGTGGACGTTGTATAGATGTAGTTCAGCAAGACATTCGACAAGGTTCCATATGGTAAACTGGTCGACAAGTTTAGATCACATTGGAATATTGGGAGAGCTAACCATTTGGATACAAAATTGGCTTGAAGGTAGGAGATAGAGGGTGGTGGTGTAGGATTGTTTCTTGGACTGAAGGCCTGTGACCAACAGTGTACCGCAGGGGTTGGTGATGGGTTAGCTGATTTTTGTCACTTATATAAATTATTTGGACGTGAATGTAGGAGATATGATTAATAAGTTTGCAGATGAAAGCAAAATTGGAGGTGCAGTGGACAGTGAAGAAGGTTACCTCAGAGTACAATGGGATCTTGATCAGATGGGTTGCTGGGCCAAGGAGTGACAGATGGAGTTTAATTTAGATAAATGCGAAAAGCTGGATTTTGGAAAGGCAAATCAAGGCAGGACTTACACACTTAATGATAAGGTCCTGGGGCATGTTGTTGAACAAACAGACCTTGGAGTGCGGGTTCATAACTCCTTGAAAGTGGAGTCACAGGCAGACAGGGTAGTGAAGAAGGTGTTTAGTATGCTTGTCTTTATTAGTCAGTGCATTAAATGTAGTAATCGGGTGTCTTGTGGCTCTGCAGCACGTTGGTTAGGCCACTTTTGGATTACTGTGTTCAATTCTAGTCTCCCTGTTTTAGGAAAGATGTTATTAAACTGCAAAGGGTGCAGAAAAAAAATTACAAGGATGTTGCTGGGGTTGGAGGGTTTGACCTATAAGGAGAGGCTGAAAAGGTTGGGGTTATTTTCCCCACACTGGAGGCTGAGGATTGACCTTATAGGAGTTTGTACAATCATGAGGGGCATGATGAACAGCCAAGGTCATTTCAAAGCTACCTCCCTTTCCTTTCGTTCCTGCAGTTACACAACAGCATCTTCCAAATCCGTGACCTCCCCCACTAGAAGGAAAAGGGCAGCAGATACAGGAGAGATGCCACCAGCTGCAAGTTCACCTCCAAGATACACACCATCCTGTCTTGGAGAAATATTGCTGCTCTTTCAGTGTCCCTGGGTCAAAAATCCCAGAACTCCCTCCCTAACAGCATTGTGGATGAACTCACATCTCCAACGACCATTGCAGTTCAAGAAAGCAGCTCACTACCACCTTCTCCAGGGCAACACATGCTGGCCTTGCTAGTTACAGCCATATTCCACAAATGGATTTTTAAAAAACTGACAATGAAGAGGAATTCCCCTCCTTTCCAGTCCACATCTTTCCGTTGTTCAAAACCTAAAGACCTATATCTTCAACCAAGCTTTTGTCAGGCCTCCTAAGATCCCCTTTGACACAGCATTTAATTTGGTCAGATTTGTACGTTTATGTTTCTGAGATGTATCTTGGGACACTTGCCTAACTGAAGGTGTGACGTCAATGGAAGTTCTCTTTAAATCAAGTTGTGACAGACTGGGAGAGCCAGTATTAAAATAAATTCACGGGTAAATGGAGTTGAGTCACAGATTAGATATGACCCTCAATAAATGATTCATTTCCTTTTTTTTTCTCTTTTCTTTTTTTTTTTTAAGCATCCTCTTCTCTCTTAAAGCCTCCGAACTCCTGGCTTTCAAAATTCCAGCCTCGGACCTCACGACTTCTGAACTCCTGGCTTCAGAACTCTTGGCCTTGGATCTCACGGCCTCCGAGTTGCAGCCTCCAAACTCTTAGCCTCAGCACAGACCCGACGAGGGTCCTCTTGGCCTGTTATGGCAGTCTGCCGGCCCAGCATGGCTTCGGCGTGAACATCCTTCTCCAGGTGATTCCAGAACATTCTCCTGGCCTTGTGAACCCTGAGCTGAAGCCAGGTGATGTCTGGAGTCAAGACCCAGTGCAGACTGGAGGTTGAGTGCCGGCATGGACTGCGTCGGAAGACCATTGTTCTGAACTTTTTCTCCATTTTATAATTTATTCCTATAATCTGCAATGCTGGCTTTTTAACCTCAATTCTTCCCAAAAACTGTAACTGAAAAAGCTGTACTTTGGGACCTTTGTACTTAAGATGGTGCTGTAAGCGGCGACTTGTGCACTTAAGGGTCACCAGACGCAAAACATTAACTCTGATTTCGCTTCACAGTTGCTGCCAGACTTGTTGAGCTTTTCCGGCAACTTCTGTTTTTGTTTCTGATTGACAGCATCTGCATTTCTTTTGGCTTTTGTTTAGTGTTTCACTGCATTCATTTGAGTACATGGGACAATAAAGCTAATTCTAATTCTGATAGAAAAGATCTGAGTGATTCAATGGCCCCTTCCTGTTCTTATATTCCAAATAAACCAGGACCCATACACAACTGATGAACAGAAAGGCACGGAAGAGCTGGGGATAAGACACAACGGGAAACGAGGCCTTGAGCAAAGTTGGTGATTGGGGTAAGTCTGGGGAGAATGTACAGAACAACTGGAGTAGGTCATTCAGCCCTTTGGGACTGCTCAGCATTTCAATTCGATGCAGACTATAGGGCAAATAGTCTCCTCTTTTCAGGCTGGAGTACCTTTCCCCATGTCCTTACCCAACCCCCACACACCAGGCTTTACACTGGGCCTTGTCATTATATGGGCTGCTGTCACAAACAACCCATTGTCTTTGACTATTAGTCCACATTAGCAGCTTTTTTATTTCACTCCTTCATCGCTGATCAACACTGATTGCTCATCCTTGATTATTCTTGAGAAGGTAGTGGTGAGCTGTCTTCTTGAGCTGTTGGAAGTGATATATTCTCTCCAAAGTATGTCATCACAGGACCCTCCTCTTCCAGGACCTCAGCAGTTTCATAGTGCAAGCACTTCTCTTTGTGATAAGCCAGATAATTGGTGAAACAAAAGCAGAAATTACTGGAAAATTTCAGCAGGTTTGGCAGCATCTGTAGTCAGGGTCTGGAAGTCACTACCTGAAAAGGGAATGGAAACAGAAACTCTGAACACAGTTAAACGGTGTCTGTATCTGCAGCTCGAGTGCTGGAACCTGCTGGGCTACAGACCCAGCGTCAGAAGGTGGGTGAGGCTGGGTAGATGTTTGTTTTTTGGCCCGTGCAGACACATTGAGAAATGGTCTCTTCCTGTGCTGTAAACTTTGTGTAAATCTATCAAAGGATTCACACGGATTAAAAAGAATACATTAAAGCTTGTCTCATACTTAGAATATTTTAAAACACCAGAGATACGCTGAACTGTAATTTCAGAGTGAGGAGTGACTGTTGGATTGCTCTCCACAGGATGATAGCATTTGGTGCTCCGCCCCTTGTTTAACATCAGCGTGTTCACATGTGGAAAGAGTTTCACGAAGTTATGATCTCTGCTGAGATACCAATGAGTTTGCATTTGGGAAGGAATCACTTGTTTAACCTGTTTCACTTCACACCAACTTGGTCACATTGATCAAAGACCTTTTCAATGTTATGGCTACGTGAAGTGTGTTAAGTGATCTGCTGAGCCACAAACACACTCACAATGAGGAATAAGCCAATCACTTGCTGTGTGCATGACAACACAAAGCCTGCTGAGAAACCAATGAGTTTACAATGGGGAGAGTGCATTCTCCTGCTCTGCGTGTGAAAAGGGATTCCCTCAGTCATCCTTACCCACTGAAACACCAATGAGTTCATAAGTGATGATGGGAATTGGATTCTGCTGTTGTTGCTGCAGTTAATCACGTTCATGACTGAAATAGATTAATTCAGAGAATTGGGTTTTGTTTTCTTTCTGAGGTTAATGACACTGATGTGACTGGAAGTCATTATTTTAATACAACAAATAAATCAGCTTTGTTTCAAACACACTGTGTTGTGTCCTCAGTTTCTCAAAGATGTCAGGAGCATGTTCCTTGCAATCCACCCAGGAAATAACTTTAGCAGATATTCAACAATTGCGCACGTCACATCAAATAATTTTCAGAAATGTAGGAGAGAGAGATTTTGTACAGGCAGTTACTGTGATCTGTAATGCCCTGCCTGAAAAGGGGTGGCAGCAAATTCAACAAAAAAATTCAGCAGTTATTCAGATTTCTATTTTAAAAGAAGAGTTAGGGGAGATGTGAGGAGAGTGGGACTAACTGGCAGCTCTTTCAAAGATGCTCATGTCACTATCAGGCAGGAAAAGGGGTGATGCCCAACTCCTGAAGAAAGGTAAGGAATCAAGGAAGTTATGATGAACCTGTATCAGACACAAGTCACCCTCTAGTGGAGCATTGTGTCCAATTCAGGGAACTGCACTTTAGGAAGTAGGTTGATCAAATTGCAGATGTTTCAAAAAAGAAAAAATGTACAAGACTATGGGCAAAAGTAAGGGGTAGGACGATCATTGGCATGGACACATCGGGCTGAATGGCCTCTGTTGCAATGTAACCATTCCATTATGGTAATCAAAACTCCGAGGAAAGGACAAAGGAGAGGACAGATTGGCAGCTTCTTCATGGATGGTCCTGAGCCATCAAAGCAACTCTATGTTAACTGGTCCAACGTCCTGAAGAAGAGTGATGCTGGACTCGAAATGTTAATTCCACTTCTCTGGCCACAGAGACTGTCTGACGTACTGAGTTCCTCCAACACTTACTGATTATACTTCAGATTTCTGGCACCTGCAGTATTTTGCTTCTATGTTAACTGTTCTCTGACACCCAATTTTCTAACGGAGTGGCAATGGCCTAGTGGTATTATCGCTGGACCGTTAATCCAGAGACAAAGATAATGTTCTTGGTTTGAATCCTGCCACGGCAGATGGTGGAATTTGAATTCAATTTTAAAAAAAAACAAAACTGGAATTAAGAATCTAGTGATACCGTGAATCTGTTGCCAGTTATTGGAAGAACTCGTTTAGTTCACTGATGTCCTTTAGGGCAGGAAACCGCCATCCTTACCTGGTCTGGCCTTTATGTTACTCCAAACCCACAGCAGTCGACTCTCAACTGCCCTCTGGGCAACTGGGATGGGCAATAAATGCTTCCTAAAAGCGACACCCTCATCCTGTGAATGAATAAAGAAAAAAAAATTAAAGATCTTGAGTACCCTTTGAATTTTTTGTAAATACCTTTCCAATACCCTGAGGAATTGGTGGCACAGTCGTTAGCACTGCCGCCTCAGCGCCAGGGACCCAGGTTTGATTCCACCCTCGGGCGACTGTCTGTTTGGAGTTTGCACATTCTCCGCGTGTCTGCGTGGGTTTCCTCTGGGGGTGCCGGTTTCCTCCCACAGTCCAAAGATGTGCATGCTTGGTGGATTGGCCATGCTAAATTGCCCATAGTGTTCAGGGATGTGTAGATTAGTGGGGTCGGTCTGGGTGGGATGCTTTAAGGTTTGGTGTGGACTTGTTGGGCCAAAAGGCCTGTTTCCGCACATGAAGAATTTCTGAATGTGTCAGAGGAACATTTGGAACAGAAGGAGGCTATTCAGTCCCTGAAGTCTCCTCAAACATTCAATTCAATCAGGACTGACCCTTATTTCATATACCTTTACCTTTGCTAAGCTCTTAACAAAAATCTAACATCTCAGTTTTAAAATGTTCAATTGGCTCTCAGTATCCACAACCTGTTGTGGCCAGGGATTTTACATTTTTAATTCTCCATTTTACTCTCATGCTAACGTTTCTGTACTCGGCTCACTGCATTCTTCCAGTGAATGCTAAACATTAGCTTCAAGAAAGCACCTCATCTTTCAATTCGGCATTTTAAAGCTTTCTGGACCCACCATTGAGACCAACATTCCCTCTATATTGTTTTCATTTCTCTTGTTTCAGTTTGTTTCTTTGTCAGCTGCACACCTGCTCCAGGCACACCGTTTGTTTCTTTGTTTCTTTTCTGGCCCCAACTCCGTTGCTTGTGGCCTTGAGGGAAGAAGTTTTCTGTCATTTAATCTTTCCTGTCTTCTCACTTGTCACAGGCCATTTTTTGTACTAGTCTCACCCACACCTACTCAAAACTTATTACATTTCTTATACTTCCCAGCCCTGACGAAAATTCACAGACCTGAACTATTAACTATATTTATTTCAGCACATCTATTGCCAGAACTTCTGAGTGTTTTCCAACATGTTCTGTTTTCATTCCCAATTTTTGCTATTCTTTGTATGAAGAATTGCTTGTATGAAGATTTCACATCATCTCCAAATGATGTCCCTTTGTTCTCAATTCGCCCACTAGAGGAAATAATGTCCATACCTATCCAATTAACACATCTGACGGATTTTGGTAAATTCCTTTTAATTTGAAGAAGTATCAATTTACAGTTACATTCTAGGGCCAAGAAGTGCTGCTGGAATGGTTTATAACAAGACTTTCAGAGACTCACCCCAACCGTCGCTTCATTTTCTCATTAGCAAGTTTTCTGTTTTTAATTCAGTTTAACCAGCCTGAGTGTTTAATATGGGATTTGGATGAGTAATTGTTGCTGGATACTAGACATGGAAAGACACGTGAAGTTGCACAGAGAACAGTAACAAAACTATACATGGCTTGACAGGGTTGGTGCAGGAATGATTATTCCCCTCGTTGAGTGAGTCCAGATCAGGGGACAAAGCTGGGCCATTTAAGACTTAGACAAGGAGGAATTTCCTCATTGAGAATGAGGCGAGTCTTGGAATTCTCTATCACAGAGGCTGTGGTAGTTCATTCAAGTCAGAAATAGATTTCTCAATTTTAAAGATATCGAGGGATACGTGGATGGTGCAGTAAAATTGTATTCAGCTAGATAAACAGCCATGATCTAATTGAATGACATTGATTTTGAGGAAGTGATTGGTCTCCTCCTCTCCTTTTATTTCTGACTGATCAGAGCAGATTTGAAGATCAATCTTTTAAAAGCTACACAGATTTGAAGGACAAGTTATTATTTTCAGGATTAAATATGATACCATTACATAGAATCCCTACAGTGTGGAAACTGGCCCTTTGGCCCAAAAAAGTCCACACTGCCCCTCAGACGATCCCACCCCCATAAAGCACACCTGATCCAATCATCCCTGAACACGATGGACAATTTAGTATGGCCAATCCACCTAGCCTGCACATCTTTGGACTGTGGAAGCCAGAACTCCTGGAGAAAACGCATGCAGAAATGGGGAGAATGAGCAAACTCCACACAGACAATCACCTAAGGGTAGAATTGAACGCAGGACCCTAGCATTGTGAGGCAGCAGTGCTAATCGTGGAGCCACCGTGCTGCCCAAAGCTTAGATTTCCCCGACCATTGGGAAATTGAAGCCTGGCCTGCCTGTTCTGAGAAAGGGTCACTGGACCTGAAATATTAACTCTGTTTTGTCCTTCACAGATGCTCCCAGACCTGCTGAGCTTTTCTAGCAACTTTGTTTTTGTTCCTGGTCTGCCACATGATACTAACCACTATACTACTGAGGAGCTGAAAAACTTGGATTAATTGTTAAGATATTCCAGTGGAGGAGTGGGACAGGACCTTCCTGGTACATTAGCTGGTGTAGAAACTGAACTTGCATTGGAGGTGTCATTCGATATTGTAAACGAGCTGTCCAGCCAAAAGAGCAAACTAATCCTTAGAAGGTATAGTGTGGACAGCATTGAATGGTATGAAAATAATAACTGGACAGGAGCTTCTGTCAAATGAGTGTGACAACCTTGGAGATTTGTCTGAGGACTTTCTGGTCAGTTCTCTAACATTGTTGAGACAGAACTAAGAAGCAACCGGAAAGCCCCTCTGCGCATGTGCATTGCTCCCTCCCGCGCAGGCGCAGATCTATTGAGGAACATTCTCGACGGCACCCTTGCGCAGATGTGCAGCGATGCATCGCTGACTCCGGCCTGGTGACGTCACCGTGCCCACCGGTTCAGTGGTGCGGGTTTTGACTTCTCTTCCTGCAGAGAGAATCTGAAATCTTTGTATCTGCAGGTTCCTGCGGATTTTATTTTTGGAAAAGCAGTGAATCGTTTGAGAGATTTGTTTTCATGTGACTTCATCCACAATTCCGAGCTTTACTATTAAGTTCTGTCCCTCTGGAGCTGGCGTGACTGCTTTGCTTTGAATCTGAATCCACATCCATCCATTGCCTGGTTTCACCTCTGTCCTCTGTCATAATCTCTCTGTATTGTCGAACTTCCTATGTATCTAATAATGAGTGCATTTTAAAAATGTTTTTACTGGTTTTGCTGGCCATATGTAAATGAGGATTGTGCTTTAACAGTTTTAAGATCTAATTTCATTTTTCGTTGTTACAAATTCTATTCATGCGCAAATTTATCTTCCACTTCTGATTACGCACTGTTTTTACCCCCAATGTTAATTCTGCATAGACTCAAAGATTAACTGTTTCTCACTCCTGTGACACTGTCTAGCCTGCTAATACTTCCTGCTTTTGACACAGAACTATAAAAGGACATATTAAGGCAAACCTCTGAAAGCTTCGTCAAGGAGGTAGGCTTTAATGAGTATCTTGCAGAGAGGAAGATGAAGAGATGAACAAAGAGGAGAGTTAGAAGGCCCGGATATGTTAGCTTTATTCAGTTTTTGGGAAGATTATGACATACAAGATCATGGAGACATTTGAGAACAGTTTAAAAATTGATCTGTTTTCTAATTCGGACCCTGTAAGGTTAAGATCAGTATGAGCTGTGGGCGGGGTGATGTTACTGTAGTCAAAATTGTCGGCCTTAGTTATGGCGCAGAAATGAGGCCAGAAACCCGTTTTGGAGTCCATGTAACATTCTGGTTGCTAACAAACTCGTTCTGCCTCATAGAATTGTTAGGGACTTGATGAGAAATATTTCAGTCAATATTTAATTGGAGGAAGTTTCTGTTCTTCAAGGGTTTGGATGAGGGGACCAAAAGCAACGTTACCAATTTTGATGACCATGTATGACTAAATCAATAATAAACTCATCAATAAATGCCAGCCTCATCAGTGACACCCATATCCTGTCAACGAATATGTATGAAAAGAAAAATGGGATTGTGAGTATTGAGAAGGATGCAAGGAAGCTTGAGGTTGATGTAGAAGTGCTGAGTGTATGAACAGACAGATGTCAGGTGCAGGAAAACATGGATAAATGTGGAGTTACACACTTCGCAAAAACAGAAGGGAAGAGTATGATTGAAATAGTAATGTATTGAGAAATGTAGGTATACAAAAGCATCTGGATATTTTTGCATACCAGACAATGGAAGTAAATAGGTAGCTGCAGCAAGCAATCAGAAGGGAACTGTTGTCCTTCATTGCAAGAGAAATTGAAATCAAAAATAAGGATATCTTACTGTAATACCGGTTCACAGTTCACATTTTACATGGATTATTGTGTGCAGTTTTAGTCTTCCTGCCCATGAGGGGATATACTTACCATGGAGCAAATACAGCAAAGGTTTGTTTGGCTGATACTGAGGATGGCAGGACTGTCCTGTGACGAGAGATTGGTTTGACTCTGCCTGAATTTATTAGAGTTTAGAATAACACATAAAACTATATTAGGGCCAGACAGATGAGATGCAGGGAGATTGTTTTCCCTGGATGGGGAGTCTAGAAACAGGGTTCACAGTCTCCAGATACTGGGTAGACCAATTAGAATTGAGATGATACTGTGGAGGCTGGTCTCTGAGCTAATTGCTTTCTTGGATATAATAAATGTTTATATTTTAAAGGTATCAAGGAGCATGGTTCAAAATTGGGAATATAGCGTTGACATTGATCATCAGCAATGATCATATTGAATGACAAAGCAAGCTCAAAGCAGATTTCGTTTTGTTTTTTTTTTCTTTTTAAATTTGCTCCAAGTGTCTACATCTGTGTCCAAGTGGACGTCGAACAGATCGACACTTTCCTAAACACAGAAGTGTTTGCCTGATCAGGCTGCCCTTCAACATGGAGGAGGTTAAGAGTTTGAAAAGTTCTTGTCATGTCGTAGATACACTCCTTATAGCTCCCACTTCTCATTTGCACTTCTCTCTGATCCCAGAGATATGGTAACTTCACTTGTCCTAAAGGACTTCAGTGAACCAGTTATGATCAGGGTCACATTTTCCTCATGCCAGCCCCACAAATCACCAGTTTCATTCAGCTTAATTTCACATGCTGCTTTTATTTTTTGTGGGTTCTCACTCACTTGTTTTCTTCTGTCTAAATCAATTTCACAGCGTATTCAAGGGGTGGATTCGCAGTCGGGAAACTCGAACCAAACATCTCACCAAGATTTGACAAATTACTCAATTTATTGTAACCAGAATATCATTGGATTTTGACCATGGAAGAAGAAAACACCTCTCATAGTGGGGAGAAACCGTACACATGTTCTATGTGTGGTCGAGGCTTCAGCCAATCATCCGGCCTATCTAAACACAAGCGCAGTCATGACAGGGAGAAGCTGTGTAAATGTGGGGACTGCGGGAGGGCATTTAACTTCTCCTGCGAGTTGGAAATTCATCAGTGCTGTCACACTGGGGAGAGGCTGTTCCTGTGCTCCGTCTGTGAGAAGAGCTTCACTCGGTCAGCATACTTGCTGCAACACCAGCGAGTTCACACTGGAGAGAGGCCGTTCACTTGCTCTGTTTGTGAGAAAGGCTTTACTAATTTGTCCAACCTGGTGAGACACAAGCAGGTTCATACTATCGAGAGACCTTTTAAGTGTACAGACTGTGAGAAGTGCGATAAAAGTTCCAGGGAACTGACACGCCATCGAAGTGTTCACACAGATAAGAGACCATTCAAGTGCTCTCACTGTGAAACTGGGTTCAAGCATTCATCTGAACTTACTCTACATCAACGCATTCACACTGGAGAGAAGCCATTCACCTGTTCCACGTGTCAGAAGAAGTTCATTCAATCATCTCATCTTCGGTCACACCAGCAAATTCACACTGGGGAGAGACGATATGCCTGGTCCACGTGTGAGAAGAAATTTGCTCATTCATCCCATCTGGTGAGACACCAGCGATGTCACAAGTAGTTCTGATGTTGGGATTTTCCTGTTAATGACATCCAGAACTGACCCATGTATATCAGGTTCCATTTCGGTTGATGTTAATAAAATCCAACCAAGTTAAAGGTGCTAGTATTCTGGGTGTCAAATAAATCAGGTATGTATCAATTACACAGTGTGGTGAGTCTTTTTAATATCGAACACAAGTTCTGCCTCCTCCATCCTCACCTCCAACAATAAGTTCAAAGAACATATTGGAGCTTCTTTGTCACTAAGATTGAGACAATCTGATCAGCTCCCTGTCCTGTTTCCCTCCCTCCCATTCGCTCACTGGGACAAGCTGCCTCAAAGTTCTTTTTCAAGTCTGAGCCCTGGACATGTTCGTGTCTTCAATCTCCCTCCATTTCCTGCATTGCCATGTTAGTACTCACGTTGTCCCAAGACTCTCACTTCCTGCTCCAATGACCTTATTCTCATGAAATGTCTGACCACCGAACATCTTTATTTTCTGCATTTGTTAATGGTTCTCTTGCTAGTACAGTCCCTTTTCCTATAAACCCGCCATATTCATGTTCCAACCTCACCATCCCTGCAAGTTACTGTCTCATTTTGAACCTGCCTTTCCTATCCAAAGTCCTGGAATGAATTGTTTCCTGCCACATCCACACCATCTCTCCCAGGAGGCAACGTTTTAATACGCCAGATTTCTATCCCTGCCAAATTCAGGAAAAGGTGAGCTTCGGGTCCCATTCATTGTTTGATGGAGCAACACGCACCTGTGTGGAAAATTGTCATGTTGCTTTGAGTTTGATGTCTAAATAAGGACAAAACTTTCCACAATAAATGGAATCGAATGAGTTGGAATGGTTGCTCATGCCTGATAATATCCATCAGGAGAACATCTGTTCCATATTAGATGCAGCAGCTTTCTGCCAAATGCAGGGGCTTCCACCGGGTATTAAAAACACTGCCATCCACAAGGTGTTGGAGCAGGAGTAGGCCATTCGGCCCATTGAAACTGCTCCGCCATTCATTGAGATCATGGCAGATTTGATAACCCTCAATTCCACTGTGCCAACATTTCCCACAACCTTTAATTTCTCTACTGATTAAAAAGAAAAATCTGCCTGTCCAAATCTAGTGAGCACAGGCCCTTGAGAGAATGAACTGGGAAAATAATAATGGGTAACCAGGAAATGGCAGAAGAGTTGAATAAATACTTTACACCAGTCTTCACAGTAGAAGCCACTCATAGCATTTCAAACTTGCTTAATAGCCAAAAGGCAAAAAAAAAAGGACAGTAAATAAATGCAATGAAGATCATTGGAGATGAAATGTTAGGAAACCTAATGGAGCTAACGACCAATTAGATCCCTGGATTTGGTCGGCTGCATCGTAGGATATGAAAGGAACTATCTGCAAAAATCGTGGATTCACTAGTAGCCATCTTACAAGAATCTTTAGAATTTGGAAGAGTCCCAGACGATTAGAAAACTGCCAATTTATTACCTTTATGTGAAAAAAAAACTAACTGCAGACAAGTTAGCATAACATCTGTTATTGGATAAATCTTAGAGTCTATTATAATAAAAGGTGTAACAACAGAGCCAAGGATAGGTCCTTGAGGGACAACCAAGTTCAGGGAATTTAGAGAGGAACATAAGAAATAGGAGCAAGAGTAGGCCATCTGCTCCGTCGAGCATGCTCTGCCAATCGATAAGATCATGGTTGATCTTTTTGTGGATTCAGCTCCACTTAACTGCCAACTCTTGTACTCAATACCTCGTCTGATTAATGAAAGCATGCCGTATGCCTTCTTGACCACTCTATTGACCTGCATTGCCACCTTCAGGGTACAATGGACCTGAACACCCAGATCTCTCTGTGCATCAATTTTCCCCAGGGCTTTTCCATTTACCACATAGTTCGCTCTTGAATTGGATCTTCCAAAATGCGTCACCTCACATTTGCCTGGATTGAACTCCATCTGACATTTCTCCGCCCAACTCTCCAACCTATCTATATTCTGCTGCATTCTCCGACAGTCCCCTTCACTATCTGCTACTCCACCAATCTTAGTGTCATCTGCAAAGTAGCTAATCAGACTATCTATACCTTCCTCCAGATCATTTATGTTTATCACAAACAACAGTGGTCCCAACACGGATCCCTGTGGAACACCACTGGTCACAGGTCTCCATTTGGAGAAACTCTCTTCCACTGCAACACTCTGTCTCCTGTTGCCCAGCCAGTTCTCTATCCATCTAGTTAGTACACCCTGGACCCCATGCGACTTCACTTTCTCCGTCAGCCTACCATAGTGGACCTTATCAAAAGTTTTACTGAAGTCAATGTATATGACATCTACAGCCCTTCCCTCATGTATCAAATTTGTCACTTCCTCAAAGAATTCTATCAAGTTGGTAAGACAAGACATTCCCTGCACAAAACAATGCAGCCTATCACTAACAAGCCCATTTTCTTCCAAATGTAAATAGATCCTAACCCTTAGCATCTTCTCCAGTAGCTTCCCCACCACTGATGTCAGGGTCATAGGTCTATAATTACCTGGATTATCCTTGCTCCCATTCTTAAACAAGAGGACAACATTAACAATTCTCCAGTCCTTCGGGACCTCACCCGTGTTCAAGGATGCTGCAAAGATATCTGTTAAGGCCCTAGCTATTTCATCTCTCACTTCCCTCAGTAACCTGGGATAGATCCCATCCGGACCTGGGGACTTGTCCACGCTAACGCCTTCCAGGCATGCTACATTTTAACATTTCTCATGGAATGGTTTCAACAGGAAAGAGGAACATTTGGCTTGTCTTGTCCGTGCCACAATCCTTATATTTCTTGTCATCCTGTATTTGATTCAGAACGGAGATTGAAATGAACTACATTATTGAGAAATAGACTGAATGGGAAGAATCCATTTTCATGAGCAGAGAGATTAATAGTTAGATCAATGGATTGAGAAAGAAAGATGTATTTGTATTTTGAAAGCGCCTTTCACCACCATCTAAATCACAACCAATGAAGTACTTTTGAAGCAGATTCGTTATTGGCCAAACTAATGTGCAAATCAGGGCAGTTTGATTAACCACAGGTCAAAAAAGAAACTGTTTCAAATACTCACAACTGGCGCTGGATGTGCCGTGAGTTCATAACGAACTTTGGGGGTTTGCTATTCTCTGATTTACACCCGGGTGCGTAATCTCAGGGGAAGGTGTTGCCCATTTAATACAGAGATGAGGGGAATGTTCTCCCATTCAGAGAGTAACAAATCTGTGGAATTCTTCTGACAGAGTTCTGATAAGGCTGGGTGCATTCAAGGCTAAGATCGACAGAGATTTAGTTATTTAGGGATTCAAGGGCCACTGTAATAAGGCAGAAAAGCGGAGTTCAGGATTAGCCATGATCTCATTTAAAGATGTAATTGCCCTGATGCGCCAAAATACTTCCATCTGTCCCAGTGTCTTACCTGTCATTTGCAAAATACGAGACAATTGTAAGGAAGAAATAAAGGATGTTTATAAAAGGTTATTGCAGTCAAACACAGTCAACATCGTTTGTTGAAAAGCAAGTAACACTTGATAGTTGTGCCAGAGTTCTTTGGTAATATTACAAGCACAGTTGATAAAGGCATACGGCAGATGAAGTGCAGTTGAATTTTTAGTAGGCACTCAGGAAGGAGCCATATCTCAGGTCATTGCACAAGGTAGGAGTTTACGCTGTTAGGTATAAATGAGCATGGGCTATCCATTTTTTAATTAACATAAAATACAGAATCGGGGTTATTGGGTATTTTTCAAGTTGGAAAAATATGATTTGTGGAGTGCCAGAATGGTCAGTCATAGGGCTGCAATTATTTATTACTGTATTAATGACTTGGAGGAAGTGCGAGAGTTTAACGTGTTCAGTTTTGCAGAAGATACGAAATAGACGGAGGACATGTTGTGATGAGGACATGCGAATCTGCAAAGGGATGCAGATAAGTTGCGTGAGTGGAGAAAAAAACTTGGCTCATGCAGTTTCATGTCGGCAGTGTGAGTTCTTGCACTTTGGTAGAAGAGTCAAAAGGTAGACTACTATTAAAATCGAGAGAAATTTCCAAAAAAAAGGGTACAGAGGAAGCTGAGTGTTCTTGCGCATGAAGCAAACAAAGGTAAATGACATATTTATTTTTCTGGCAAAAAATGGCCTCCTTTCCTAAAGCTCACAACGAAAAAGATGGTTTCCCAGGAAAAGACAGAAATTAAGTACATGTAAATCAATCGAAGGCCATGATATGTCCAAAGTTGTTCTATGGGACATATTTGATGTACTGTTTATGGTTCTGTAAACTTTATTTGCAATGGAGCTGGGAGTGGGAGAGGGGGAAATTAAGGTCACCCATGATTATTGTCATCCCTTTATCTGTCACACACAATATCTGTTTTTAATACGTTTGTTTTCATGTTGTAGTTACTGTTAGTGGGCTTGTAGACTACATCCACTGGTGACTTCTTTCCCTCACTACTCCTTATCTCGACATAAACAGATTCTACATGCATATTTCCTGAATCAAGTTAATCTCTAACCATTGTACAAATGCCACCACAACCTTGGCATTTCACACTCCTCTGTATGCCTTCTTGCAATATTAATTGATCCTCTACTGCGTTACTGTTGCGTATATTAAGAGAAAATAAAAGAGAAAACAAACACCGCCGTGATGCGGATTCGAGTCGAAGCTGCTGTGGCTATATGCAGAGTATTGGCCATTATACAACCATGGCGCTTCACAACGAGGCACCAGGAAACGTACGATAAGCACACTGCTGGAGGGCATGCCAGGAGCAGCACAAGAAACACAACAGAAATACTTATCAAAGAGCATACTGAAATGAGCGGACAAAATCTAGCGAATTCATGTCCATGGAGGATGTCAATGTCCAGCATTCAGAGCATACAAAACTGAGGTTGATAGATTTTGATAGATTAAAAATATTAAGAAACCATGGGATAGTGCAGAAAAATGACAGTGAAGCAAGAGTTCGTACATAATTTCATTGATCAGCTGGACAGGTTCAATGGGCTGAGTGGCTTCATCATGTTTGTTAAGTTTCAAAATAAAAACATTACTTTCTTATATTCACTTGGCAAATGTAATTAATATTCGGGTGGAAATGATGTAATTCTTCTGGGCTGCGGTCTTGTATGTATTTCTCAATTGGAAATCGAGTTTTATATCGGCTGCATCAGCAGTTTCCTCACACAAGGAAGTAACCACTGCTGCAGAAGATCATTTCAGCCCAGTTCCCAGCCCTGGAATCAGAGAAATTCAATGCCCAAACATTCGATATATGCAGGGTCAATCGGATTCTAACCCTAAATCCTGATTCCGGTGAATCCCTGAAAAATTTGATAATGTTTGCTTAGCACAACATCTCCCTATCTGCCTTAAAAATATTCAATAACTCTGCAGGTTGCAGCGGAGATTTACAAGAATGTTGCCAGGACTGCATAAGATGAATCTTTGCAGAATGTTTGGTTAGGCTGGGACTGTTCTCTTTGGAACACAGGAGGCTGACTGGAGTTTATATTCATATAACAGCATTTATTAACATTCAATATTCTTAGGGGCCTTGACAGCGTAGATATGGACAAATGTTTTCCCCGAGCACGAGAGAGAAGGGCTATGGAACATTATATCCGAATAAGGTTCAGCCCATTTAAATCGAAAATGAGGAGGAATTTCCTCTCTCAGGGGCCAGTGAACTTGTGGAATTCTTTCCCGCAGACGGCTGTTGAGGCTGGATTGTTGGGTATTGTCAGACTGATCTCGACAGACGTCTAATCAGTAAGATGGTCAAGAGTTATCCAGGTCAGGCAGCAGGATGGAGTTGAAGATTATCATTGAAAGGTGCAGCAGACTCGTTGGGTAGAATATTTCTGCTCCTAATTCAGTCTTATTGCTCCTCCATCGTTTTGTCCATGGTCTTATTTAATCGATAGGTCCAAAATTGTTTGGGGGTTGGACTTGGATAAAATTATAGTCTTAGTTTCACGCTCTCACGACTTGTAGTTAATCACGGCCTTTACACTCCGCTCCCTCTGCATTTGTTTTCCACCGATGACATTTCGGATTCTTCCAACTGAATTGAAAGTCATTCTAAGTAAGACTGACTGCCAGCAACACTCCACAAACACTCAACAACCTGGTTTGTCTTTGTTAAGAAGCCCTGTCCACTGTGACTACTCACAGAACAGCAACATGGAGTCATTCTCTGTCTGAATTTTAAACCAAGGTTACAGTGGAAAAAGCTCCTTCCGAACGATGAGAACATTAAAGAAGCTACAACTTAACAGTGAAAGTTGGTTCATCAGCATTTCTTCTGCCTTGTTCCTTATTCCTTGCGTCACTGAATTAAATGTGCCTCTCAGTCTGTCACATACTTTCACCATTGTTGTTTTTACAGAGTTGTGCCTTTACACTTAGAAAATGCTGGGAATATTCACAATCCTCTCCCCCCCCCCACACCCCCCACCCACCCCACCCCCGTGTATAAGCACTTCTTTGATCAAAATAAAACATGTCACACAGGAAGAAGAAATCTTCAGTATGTTCGAAAACCTTCAGAAGGATTCCTTTCAGTTCTCTGCTGTAATCTTAGCAAAAAGATCATTCTCGCTTGGATTCTGTTCGTCACAGAGAGTTCGGGGAGATCGTGAAGATACGATGCATCTTCAGTGCGTCCTATTTCGTGAATTTCAAAATTAGGCGATTTTCAGGTTCCTGACTTTCGACTCATTGTTCTGTTGTCCTGGCAATACATCCACTGATATATATTTCCTGGAGACTTTGCCTGTAACTCACACAACAATCAGGAAGCGGACAGCACCAACCAGCATTGGAACTGAACTCATTGGATTTTACCAATACCGTCTATAAATTTCAGCCTCACCGTTAATGTGAAGAGGGGCTATGGGACTGCAGTTTCCTCTCCTGCTGTTCAATAAGGATCATTCCAACTGTAAAAGGAATTGTTGTTGATTGGAAACATTTCTTCCTGAACTCAGTGCCATCTGCTTTAACAAGAGGAGCTGAAATCTCCTTATAGATTGAGATGTAAAGTTGCGTGTTCACAAATTAGGTGAGAAAATGTCTGTATACTGTTAGCAGCAAGGCATTGTTACTAACTGAATGAAGCGGTTGCCTACAGGGAGGCGGTTGTGTGTTTAAACTCCACGATGAACACATTGTGTTTGGGCAAACAACATCCCTGCAGCAGTGTTCCCAACATAAAACTGACAGGAAAGTACCATGCGCAATTGAACAGCGACTGAACAGGATAAACACTACCAAGCAACACCCACAAACAACAAGCTCTGCTTTGATGTAAAGGAGAAGCACTTTACGGAGCCGAGAGACCATAAGCCTGACATCATTTGAACACGCAATTATTTGATTTCGAGTCAGACGCGCTACCGTTGCGCCACAAGCCCACAGTAGACTGAGATACTGCTGTGCAGAATTAAGTGAAGTGATCATACCCCCAATGAGAAATTATTACGAAAAACGGAGGTAGAAAGGTCACGCACTTTCTGCATCTTTTCTCCCCGCTCTCTCCGCGTGTCTCCCGTCGTCTTTGTTCACTCTCCACCCGTTTGTCTGTCCTTTTTCTCCCTCATCCTGCCTTATTCCACTTCATTCTTTCAGCCTCTCTCTTCTTGCCATTTAACTTTCTCGTTGATACATTCTGATCTAAACTGGGGGGATTGATTCCAGTCTGTGTGTCACCGCGTGGATCCAGGATTTACTCTCGAACCTCCATCAGGCACAACGAAGAATAAACGATTCAGTTGTGGGATGCGAGTGCGGGTAGATTCCAATACAGATACGCTCAGGCATTTTCCACAAATGTTCTTGTGAGTAAACGACAATACAAGTAACTGACTGTATTCCTGCATTTGCATCATTAGAAACCTAATGTTCTTGGTTTCAAACAAACCTGACTCACTTTTGTTAGCTCTGTCCGGGGTAGCACAATGGATAACGTAATGAAGTCTGTTTAGGGATCAGGAGATTGTAGTTTTCTCTCTGGTCTTGTGCAGTTCATGACTTCTTTATACTTCCAAATTAATATTTCCCATTGGCCTGAAGCCGCGATGAGGTTTGAATTTCTGTTGCACACGAACGGGAATCCTTTCGCAGTCTAAAATCAGTAAATGTTATCAAGAACATCAGAGTGAATGCCCCAGCATCATCAAAGGAGTGGAAGCTGAAATAGTCCCACAAGCTGCTCATTGGCACCTTTCCATTTCCCAAACCCATGGACCCAATCATGCAGTTCCTGGCAAAGGCAAGGAAACAAAATGGAAAACCCAGTCTCAGCTTTGCGAATCTTTAGAAACACTTTGGGAAGTGGAATCAGAGGAGAATTAAATATTAACTGTCCCACTGAGCAGAGACGGTCGTCTTTAAGAATCTGGGGCATTGACTCATGTTCCCGGGATCATCAACTGATCCGAGACATTGAAAGGATTTCTGTCACAGCTGCTCTGCTTCTGCTGTTGTCACTATCAAGAACAATAAATCCTGATTCCTGAACAGGAACGGAGATAGGCCGTGGCGGTGAAATCGCCGAATCCTAACCACTAGCGGGAAGGAATCAATTATATTTGCATGAATATTTCTTTTGATTTAATTTCATCAAACTCCCGCTCTTTCACATGTCTCCGTTTGACGTTAGAGTATTATCTACATGGAAAAGCAACGAATACACAACTCTGGTGGAATTCGAACCTGTTAGATAAAAGTAAGAATTGCCTCTCCAAGAGCCGGTTCACTCCCTAATTATTAGGGGATGACTTTCCTGACCAATTGGGAAAAACAAAAAAACTCAGTTCCATTGATAATGCTTCACAGGGGAACATATGCCAAACATTTCAAAATCATGAAATATTTTTCTCGTCAAAGCCATTCAGCTGCATGCGTTCACAAAATATATTTACATCTAAATTTCCTTCATCTATTTTTGAAAATCATGGCCAGTTGCGTCGCAATTTACAACGGGCTTCGCTTTGAATAATATGCCGCACATTTCAAAACCATGAGCGTTTTCACACTCAGTCTGAATCATCTGTTCACGACATTTCTTTGCAGCTCATGTCATTCAAATTCGAATTGATTTCCCCGCCTGGCCCCGCCCCACCCTGCCCTGCCACCCACCATCCGCACCTCTATCCCCGTCACACCCGGCCACTGACTCTCTCCCCTTGTTAGAGTCACTCCATGTATGTTCGCTCATATGTATTTTAAAACACTTTGGAATCAGCTTCTCCATTTATTTCTGGAAAATCGTTGCCGACTTAAACAACTCCCTGAGTGAAAGAAATTCTACTCCAAAATTTTTTTTTTTATCATTCACTGATACTTTTGAATTTCTGACCACTCTGACATTGATTCACTCGAAAGAGGGAATGTTCCTCCAATACAGACACTGTGAACCTCGCATCGTCAGGAAAATCTCTGTTAGTTTACTTCCCAATTTTCCTGGGATCAGGTGCAGCTTTTCCAACTTTTCCAGCATCTCGTGAATGTAATCCTGCTCCTGACCACCATCCCAAGAAAATCATCTGCGTCTTTTCTAATCTCTACGGTTTTGGTGAAGAGTAAGGACGACGATTACATACATTGCTCGAACTAAGACTGAACTACAGACATTACAGTTGTGCAGCGATCTCTTCTCTTCATTAATGTGATTTCTCCATTTATAAACTCAACCAGCCCAAATTATTGCCTCACCACATCATGGACATCGTCTCTATGAGGAACAAATGCTGTCGACTCACTTCCTTTGGTACTTTCATGGAATGTGGATACGGCTTGTAACGCCAACATCCCGAAATCCCCGTGACCCGAGTGACTCTCAGCTATTTCGAAAGGTAATTGATATTCAACCACCTCCCTGTGGGGCAATAGTCTCTTCCAGTGCACACTGTGTCAGAGCAGTAAATTCCTTCACCAAATGTCAAAGTGATTCTGAAATCTGCACTTTTCCAAAAAAAAAGACTCTCTTATTTATTGTGTATCGTCTTTCACGTTGATGTCCCGTTTGTGCATCACTTCATGCTTCCCTGTATTGAATTATACCGAATGATTACTTTGTGAATTAACATATTTTCCTCATCTCTCATTATTCTAAACTCTGTAGCGCCTTGACTGATATTATTTGTGTGCTCCAGGAGGACAGTCCTCACATCCTTTGGATGAATCCAGTGAACATTCCTGACGTGACCTCAAAGGCAACTATATCCTTCTCCGTGCTCGGAAATCATTATTGCGCTGACCTGCATTTGTGTGCTTATTAAAACCAAGACAATTGCAGCAAGAATTTCTCATTCAGCTTTTGCAATCTGCTTCCTGTAAAGGTTAACCCAAATCGTTTGCAATGACTTCCAAATTTGTCTGATTCCGTTCTGTATTTTAACATCAAGCAATTTGTCAGTTTATCTTACTTTTCCAACAATTTCAAACAAACTCACTCATAGTTAACAAACCGATAGAAAGTAGCAGTTTGGACTTGCTGTAAAGTAGGGCGCGGTGGTTAAGTGGGAAGGCGTTGGCCTTGTAAAACCAGAGGGTGCGGATTCAATCCACCACCTGCGCCCAGCAGCGTACTGGTTGCTAATTTCAGAGCCAAAGTATCCATTGTTGCCCTTTTTGACCCTGACGGTTCCTCAAAGCAACGGCGCAACTCGGGAGCAGTGATCTTATTATGACTGAGTTTCCTGTTTTCTTTGCAGGAGTGAAGATTGGACCCAAGACGAGCGTTTCAAACCTTAAAAGGGCAATGATGTCAATTCGAAATTAGGGCTGAAGTGAAATGAAAAATTAGGTTTAGAGTTGGCTCAGTATAGCTGCAATAGCAGAGATTTAGGGAGATATTTCAGAATACTCAGAAAAAAAGCTCCATTGTCTTTGTCAGTTTTCCATCGTTTTTGAAGATGAGCACACTTTTTTGCAGCCTCATTCTGGCTTCATAATTCCACTGCGTCACACTACCCAGAACGTAAGAGTCAGGCAAATAGAAACGCAGAAAGAGCAAACACCTTCAGTGCACGCACAATGACAGATAAAGGGCTAAGGAAACACACAGCGTGCTGAGATGGAATGTGATTATTTATGTGAAAGTATTCCTTATATAACCTCTGTTACGTAAAGATTCTCCGCACGTTGGAAAAATGAATTTCCTGTCGTGTAACCCTGACGAACAGCTAAATATTTGCCTCGCTACAGCTTAACGCTTACAGGCAGTGGCATACCATCTTCTGGAGCAGCGTGACCTGGTGAAAGGATGCTCGGCCCATCAACCGGAAATCAATACGTCAAAGGTTTCCTATGCACTGTTCAATGTATTTGCTGCTCCGGCAAGCAGATTTCAATATCCTTATTCTATATCTCTCTCAGCTTCCTGCTTCCAGTAAACACTTCAGACCCGAACAAATCTATCATCTGTTATCACTTTCATGCGTCTTTTAGACCGACTTTGCGACGAATTGTAGCTCGAGTTGTTGCTGAGATTTTTGACTTGCTCGCCGAATTGGTTATAGTTCAGGCGTTTCATCACCATGCTGGGTAATATCATCAGTGCGGCCTCCAATGAGGCAATGTTGTTCTACTCAGCTTCGTATTTATACGATCCGGTCTCTTGAGGTGTTTTGTGTCATTTCTGGTTCTTTTTTGCAAGGGTTTATATATGGGGTCTAATTCCACATGTGTATTGATTGCATTGTGGGTCTTGAACCAGGCCTCTTGGAATTCCCGTGCGTTCCTGTGGTTGAATTGAACGAGGATGGTCAAGTTGTCCCAGTTAAATTGGTGGCCTTCGTTGTTAGAGTGCACTGAAATGAGGGAAAGTTCGTCTTGTCGTTTTGCTTCTCGCTGGTGTTCGTGTATGCTGAGGGCTAGTTTCCTTCCTGACTGGCCGATGCAATGTTTTTGGCAGTCCTTGCATGGCATTTTTTACAGTACGTTGGTCCTGCACGTAGTGAGCATGAGCTCCTTGTGAGAGTTTGTCGTAGTGTGGATGTGGGTTTGTGTGATATCCTGATTCCTAGTGGTCGTAGGATTCTTGTTGCCAGTTCCGTTTTTTTCTTCAAATACGGTAGTTTGGCCAGTGCATTAGTGTGTATTGTGTCCTCTTGGTGTTATCTTCCTAGCAGCCATCTGCGGATGAATTTGGTGCATATCCATTGATAGCAAAGGCCTTGTATAGGTGCTCTTCCTCCTTCTTGCGGATTATTAAGCCATTTTATTCCATTTGCAAGCAGTGCTAGGGGCAGGACGCGCACATGAGCTCTTCTGCTCCCTCCCAAACACTTAAAGCGGTATTCGGTGACAGACATGTGCTGGAAATTAGCAACTTTGATTGCAAACTTCCTCCAAATGGTGTTGTCCCAGACGTAGAAAGATGCTGGTTGCTGGGAAGGAGAAAAATGGACACTGGAGACTCTTCCCTCAGGTGAATCAACATGGGTTCTTTTTGTGCAGCTTGTTTGGTGTTCAGGATTTGTCTTCATACAGCAATCGTGCAGAAAGTCTCTTGCAATGTGGGTGTCGGTTTGTTTGTTGTGGCCGGGCAAAAGTTAATATCTGACACCAACAGTCCCAGATTAAGGGACTCCGAGTGAACCTCTCACTCATGGTGTCATTCTCGCGCAGGTATAAGCCGTTTAATTCATCAAGCAAACAGCGACTCTCTGTCATTTGTATCTCTCTGTCCTTTTTTTTTCAGGAACGTTGTAATCTGTCCTAATAATGATGTCTGTGTTGTGATGCTGTCTCCGATAGGCTGATCTTTGAGTTGTTTTGATTCGACTTATTAGTGTCGTGGTTCTCTTGTTATTCACAACTTCCCATATCACATGAAGGACGCTGCTGTCTGAAACAGCGTGGGGAATAACTGGACGGTGCCCTGAGCATGGAACACACTGCAACTAATGTGTTTCAACTACAACCAGCTTTTTATGGGAGGTTTTATTCAATGTCGGATTGCATGGGCAAACATCATGAGACACATTTTTTCGCTTTCAACACGTGTTTGTCTTTGCCCTGTCGGCCGCAATGGCATCTCTGCCGAGTCCCTCCTTCTGGAAGTCACACCTTATTGAACACAGGCTCTTTTTCGGAAAGCTGAACTGGCGATTTGGCAAAACCTGAAACCAGCAATCAGGGCTAGTCCGGGAATTGAAAGCAGGACCTCTCGCACATTCACAATCCACGATCTCCAAAGAGAAAAATCATACCCATCCACCAACAAGCCACAGCCAGAAACTGGTGCTCACCACTGAGCCAGCTGAAACTCGCTCAGAGTGAAGTACACTTCACGTTGCTCCTGGGATCGAAAGCACTAGATAATTTCAAGAACATTTTCTGATTCTGTCTCCCTGCACTCGATACAGTGTATAAAATTCAGGCGAATGTGAACGTGGAGAGGGGCTGGCACACTGTGGTTTCTGCACCTTTTGTTGAAGAAAGATTAACTGTGTCTCGTGAGAGGAAAGGAATTGCTGCTTTTTGGAAATATTTCTTTCTGAACTCACTGTCACTCTGTTATAACAGAAGAGGAACTGGAATCCCCTGATAGATCGAAACATGAATTTGGATGTTTATGGATTAATTGGTAAAATATCAGTATATAATTGTATTAACACCACGCTATTACCCACTGAAAGAAGCGGCTTCTCAGAGGGAGGGGTGGGTCTGTGTTTTAATCTCATGATGAACAGTTTATGTTTTATTTCTCACATTGTGGGAGCTGAGCATTTACCCAAACAATGCACAACACATACGTGAAACATTGTTCCCATGTTAAACTGTGGGGGAAAATTTGAGAGCTATCGAAACACAACAGCAAAGTAGATTTTGGTCCACATGCACCGTAATACAGATTGTAAGGGAACTTATCTGCATACTGACAGCGTGAGCCTGATGTGACTTGAACACTCAACTGTCTGTCGTGGAAACAGACGCGCTAACTTTACACGACAAGCTCACACGTGCAGTGATACTGTTGTACAGAATTAAGGGAAGTGATCGCACGTAATGATTTTAAACTGTTATTGACAAAGGAGGTCAAAGGGTAGTGCTCGTTCTCTGTTAAACCACCACCCGCCTCTGTCTCTCTCCATTCTTCTTTCTCTCTCTGCCTGTCTATCTGTCCCTCCGTCTCCTTCATTCTGCTCTTCTCTACTTCATTGCCTCAATTTGTCTCACCTCGTTCTCTACCTTTTTCCCTCATGTAGCATGCTCCGTATTTGCATGACACTGGGGAGATTGATTCTGTATGTCACGGGGCGCATCCAAGACTTATTCTAGACACTTTCTTCAAATACAATGAGAGAGAGAAAGGATCTGAGTGGGAAGAAACAACTGACGAGATTCGAGACCCTCTTCCGGATATTCTTCAGGAAATTCAGCCACCAAGAATAAATATTTCTCCAACTTCACGAAGAAACCCCAACATGAATATCATTAATACAAATATAGAATCCCAAGAGTAGCTTCATTTGAGGCCAGACACGGAAGTGCCTGAAATTGTAATGTAGAAATATAAATACCTGGAGATGTAATTACATTTCATTGAATTATTTAGTGCTACGTTATCCACGACTAATTTCTATTCATGTTCCAGGAACCAACATCATTATTGCGTCACAATAGTTGAAGGCCATCGCCACTCATGTCATATGACGTCATGGTGCAGCTGGAAGCCCCGGGGACAATTTATTAAAGAAACCTCACTGAGGGTCAGACTGCCCTGAAGACAAGAAATCGGGAGTCAGTACTTGGATCACTTCTTTCCTGGACATGTATTAATGACACGGACTTGTGAACGGCGTGAAAGACTTCAAAATCCTAATATGAGACAAAACTCACAATGATCAACGCAGAACGCCATAAACACTGATCTTTTCCAATGAATTCTGTTTCGCTTAACATTGCTCTATGTCATTTTCCTGAGCCTGATGCTCCATGAAATACGGGTCCATATTAAGTAATCTGCTCTGGGTTAGTTTTGATCTCACAACCTTGCATTTCACACGTTGCTCTCTGTATGTCTTCTTGCAATATTAAGTGATCCATTACTGCGTTTCTTTAACACATGCTGAGAGGAAAAAGTGGGACCAGCAGTAATTACAGAGATTACTGTGATCACAACGCAAGTGCTCACCACCTTCCGATCGCAGCGCCATACAATAGACAATAGTCGAAAGGAGAAAATAAGTAGCGCGAGAGAGCTCCAGACACACAACAGGCATACTTACCATACAGAGGACCGATATTAAGGAACTCGGAGTGGCGAGAATCTTTCCAATCTCTGGCTCCCGAGGTTATGAAGGCTCTGTACTGACTCTGTAAAAGACTGATGTTGATAGATTGCTACAGATTAAAATCATCAAGAGCTCAGGATATAGTGCAGAAAAATGATGTACAACGAAAAGGTCTCAGTGAATGGCGAGGGGGGCTCGAAGTTTGCAATATGTGTCTGTGTGGAATGAAAATACGTTGATAGTATTGTTCCGAATTGAACAGCTCACTGGAAGCAGGAAGCTGAGGGAGATGCAGGTCAAACCGATTCAGATGGAACTGCAAGAGCAGCAAAGACCTTTCCTGCAGCACGAATGAGTTTGTACAGCACAGAGGAGATATTTGTTGCATGCAATTTTGGTTGAGAGGCCCAGCATCCTTTCATAAGACAGGGTTTACTGGGCTATTAGAACGAACATGGATAGTGTTCACTTGGATATAAAGACATCATAAAAGAGGGAAGACATCTTCGCGGCTGGGCCACTGAGTTTCTCTCGTTCTGGGCCCGGGAACTGGGATTATACTGTCGTCTGCAGCAGCGGTTACTTCCTTGTGTGAGGGGACCGGTGAAGTATCCAATGTTAAACTAGATGGCTATTTAAAGATACATTTCAACAAGAGCCTGCACTATTCCCCCGAGTCTTTGATATTTTGTAGAAATCTATCAATCTCAGTCTTCAACATACTCTTTGATGGAATTTCCACAGCCTCTGGTAGCATCGAAATTACAGATTCCAACCCTCTGTGAATCCCCGCATTACAGTACACTGCTTGGAAAGCATTTCTATGGTGGATCTGGTGCTGTTCCCAACATATCCTCGGCCACTGTAGTTATTGCTATTTAACAACAGTGCATTCTGTGTGGTGCTGTGATCGTATCGTGGTTAGTACTCTGCGTTGTGACCGCTGTAACCTTGGTTCGAATCCGAGTCACAGCAGTCGATATTTGCTGCAATGTCTTTTTATTCCTTGTGACACAGGCGAGAGAAATGCGGCAAGCATCAAATATTTTTACGTGAAAATATTCTTTGACGTGGTGACAATCATCTCTCAAACCCCACTCTCTCACATATCTGCGTTTGATGCATCAGATTTCAAACCCACCACTTGGAGATTTCTCTCCCTCCCACAATCACGAGCTCTCCTTCACGTCCCTCCTTCCACTTCATTGAAGCACTGCACAATCTAACATCCATTTTCACATTGATATCAAGGTGCAGAGCTGGATGAACACAGCAGGCCAAGCAGCATCATAGGAGCAGAAAGGCTGACGTTTCGGGCCGAGAACCTTCATCAGAAATGGGGGAGGGGAAGGGGGTTCTGAAATAAATAGGGAGAGAGGGGGAGGCGGATAGAAGATGGACAGAGGAGAAGATAGGTGGAGAGCAAACAGACAGGTCGAAGAGGTG
>NC_063339.1:85442322-85446363 GCF_021869965.1 Rhincodon typus
TGATTGGAACTGCAGATGCTGGAGAATCCGAGACAACAAGGTGCAGAGCTGGATGAACACAGCAGGCCAAGCAGCATCACAGGAGCAGGAAGGCTGACGTTTCGGGCCTAGACCCTTCATCAGAAATGGGGGAGGGGAAGGGGGTTCTGAAATAAATAGGGAGAGAGTGGGAGGCGGATAGAAGATGGATAGAGGAGAGGATAGGTGGAGAGGAAACAAACAGGTCGAAGAGGCGGGGATGGGGCCAGTAAAGGTGAGTGTAGGTGGGGAGTTAGGGAGGGGATAGGTCAGTCCAGGGAGGACGGACAGGTCAAAGAGGCGGGATGAGGTTAGTAGGTAGGAGATGGAGGTGCGGCTTGTGGTGGGAGGAGGGGATAGGTGGGAGGAGGAACAGGTTAGGGAGGCGGGGACGAGCTGGGTTGGTTTTGGGATGCGGTAGGGGGAGGGGAGATTTTGAAGCTTGTGAAATCCACATTGATACCATTGGGCTGCAGGGTTCCCAAGCGGAATATGAATTGCTGTTCCTGCAACCTTCGGGTGGCATCGTTGTGGCACTGCAGAAGGCCCAGGATGGACATGTCGTCTGAGGAATGGGAGGGGGAGGTGAAATGGTTCGCGACTGGGAGGTGCAGTTGTTTATTGTGAACCGAGCGTAGGTGTTCTGCAAAGCAGTCCCTGAGCCTCCGCTTGGTTTCCGCGATGTAGAGGAGGCCACAACAGGAACAGTGGGTGCAGTATACCACATTGGCAGATGTGCAGGTGAACATCTGCTTGATGTGGAAAGTCTTCTTGGGGCCTGGGGTGGGGGTGAGCGAGGAGGTATGGGGGCAGGTGTAGCAATTCCTGCGGTTGCATAGAAAAGTGTGGTGGGGCTGGAGGGGAGTGTGTTGCGGACAAGGGAGTCACAGAGAGAGTGGTCCCTCCGGAAAGCAGATAAGGGTGGGGATGGAAAGTTGTCTTTGGTGCTGGGGTCGGATTGCAGATGGCGGAAGATGATGCGTTGGATCCGGAGGTTGGTGGGGTGGTACGTGAGGACGAGGGGGCTTCTTTTTTGGTTGTTATTGTGGGGAGGGGGTGTGAGGGATGATTTGTGGGAAATGTGAGAGACACGGTTGAGGGTGTTCTCGACCAGTGAGGGCGGGAAGTTGCAGTCCTTGAAAAACGAGGACATCTGAGATGTACGGGAGTGGAATGCTTCATCCTAGGAGTAGATGCGGCGGAGGCGAAGGATTTGGGAATATAGGATGGCATTTTTGCAGGAAGGTGGGCGGGAGGAGATGTATTCTAGGTAGCTGTGGGAGTCGGTGAGATTGAAATGGATATCGGTTTCTAGGTGGTTGCCCGAGATGGAGACAGAGAGGTCCAGGAACGGGAGAGAGGTATCAGAGATGGTCCAGGTGAACTTAAGGTTGGGGTGGAAGGTGTTGGTGAAGTGGATGAACTGTTCGAGCTCCTCGTGGGAGCACGAGGCGGCGCCAATACAGTCATCAATGTAACGGAGGAAGAGGTGGGGTTTAGGGCCAGTGTAGGTACGGAAGAGGGATTGTTACATGTAACCTACTAAGAGGCAGGCGTAGTTTGGGCACATGCGGGTACCCATGGCCACCCGCTTTGTCTGTAGGAAGTGGGAGGAATTGAAAGAGAAGCTGTTGAGTGTGAGGACGAGTTTGGCCAAGAGGATGAGAGTGCCATTGGAGGGGTACTGATCGGGCCTGCGGGACAGGAAGAATTGGAGGGCCTTTAAGCCATCTGTATGGAGAATGCAGGTGTATAGGGACTGGACGTCCATGGTAAAGATGAGGTGTTGGGGACCGGAGAATTGGAAGATCTGGAGGAGGTGGAGGGCGTGGGTGGTGTCACGGATGTAGGTAGGGAGTTCCTGAACCAAGGGGGAGAAAATGGATTCCAGATAGTTGGAGATAATTTCGGTGGGGCGGGAGAAGGCGGACACAATGGGTCGACCGGGGCATTCAGGTTTGTGGATTTTGGGAAAGAGATAGAAGCGGGCGGTGTGGGGTTGGGGACCGATGAGGTTGGAGGCCGTTGGTAGGAGGTCACCTGAGGCGATGAGGGTGTGGATGGTTTGGGAGATGATGGTTTGGTGCTCGGGGGTGTGGTCATGATCAAGGGGGCGGTAGGAGGAGGTGTCGGAGAGTTGGCGTCGAGCCTCGGCGATGGAGAGGTCAGTGCGCCATACTACAACTGCGCCTCCTTTGTCCGCCGGTTTTATGGTGAGGTTGAGGTTGGAGCGGACGGAGCGGAGGGCTGCACGTTCTGCGGGGGAGAGGTTGGAGTGGGTGAGAGGGGTGGAGATTTTGAGGCTATTGATGTCTCGACGGCAGTTGGAGATGAAGAGGTCAAGGGAAGGTAGGAGGCCTTGGGGTGGTGTCCATGAGGATGGGATGTGTTGGAGGCGGGAGAAGGGGTCAGTAGATGGAGGGTTAGGTACACGGTTGAAGAAGTAAGTGTGGAGGCGGAGGCGGCGGTAAAACTGCTCCATTTCCTAACGTGACCGGTATTCGTTGATGTGTGGGTGGAGGGGGACAAAGGTGAGCCCTTTAATGAGGACTGACTGTTCGTTCTCAGTAAGGGGGAGGTCTGGGGGGATGGTGAAGACTCGGCAGGGCTGGGTGCTATTGCCCCCTCTCGAGCTGCTGGTTGTGGGTGGAGTTGCGTCGGCGTTGGCTGTAGGCGGAGTTGCGTTGGCGGTGGGCGGAGTTACGTCGGCGTCAGCGGTGGGCGGAGTTGCGTCGGCGGTGGGCGGAACGGCGTCGGCGGTGGGCGGAGCGGGTTCGGCGGCGGTGGCATTGGCAGCGATGGCGTTCGCCGTCCCGGAAGTTGCGTGCGCGGCGGTGGCGGATGTGACGTCATCTGTGGGTTCTCCGACAGTGGCCTCATGGCCATGAGCGGCGGGCAAATTGTGGGGAAGGTCCTGGGGAGGGTTGGGGATTTGTGGGGGTGGAGGAAGCCCGTTTTGGGTGGTAGGCACCAGTAAGTTTACTGTACTTACGGTTTTCAGTGTCCAATAAAGCTGAGTAGAATTGTGAGTTCAGGTTGTGGATCCTACGAAGAATAAAAAACAGGAGAGGTCCTTTGCAGGTCTATGAGAGGGAGGCTTTGAGCTCGGGTAGGCTTGATTGTTGTGCCCGGAGATGCCGGCGCATTGCTGCGATTGTGTGTTTCAGGAGTCGCAGGCAGAAACGCTTCTGAAGGATCTCAATGTGATGAATGTCGATATTGTCACGGTTGGGGCCAACCTTCACATTGACATCGTTCATTCTGTCCTGTTGCCTTCAGTGTTGCTGTGTGAACGTGCCCTGTCTCACCACCGGGAACTTTAAACCAGTCGATCCATTTAGATACTGCGGTTGTGAGATCAAAACTCATGCAGCAGCTTTTACGGGCGTGGACCAGTGATTATTGGAGCATCAGACTTAGGAAATCGACAGAGGGCAATACTGAGCAAAATAGACTTCATCGGAAAAGACCAGTTTCCGTGGGTTTCTGCATTATTTATTTCATTTGTTCATTCGGCTATAACTAGAGTATTGTGTGTAGATCTGTAATTCACATTATTACGGGGATGTGATAGCACTAAAACGGTGCAGAAGAGATTACCAGGATATTGTCTGAGCTGGAGAGTTTCAATTATGAAGAGAGATTGAACGGACTGAGGTTGTTTTCCTTAGAGCAGAGGAGATGTACAAAATAACGAGTGATATTGATAAGGTAGACTCAAATACATGGTTCCCCTAAAAGGGGCCTTAGATTTAATGTAAGAGACAGGAAGGCTTGAGTAAATGTGTGGAAAAACGTTTTCAGCCAGCTGTTGGTTTGAATCTGGAACCACTGCCTGTAAGTATCCGAGAGGGAGATATCCTGATGACTTTAAGAAGCATTCAGATGTGAATGTGTGATGCTGTGGCATTGATGTCTGTGGGCGAACCGATAGAAATGGAATTTGGATATTTAAGCGATTGTATTTGATTGGTGCACACGTAAAGGGCCTCCGGGGCCTTTGGTCTCAAGGTCCTCCGTAGT
>NC_063339.1:85446463-85518373 GCF_021869965.1 Rhincodon typus
TGGGAAATTGCCCCGTTTTGTGCAGGGATGTGCAGGCCAGGTAGTTCGGCCATGACAAATGCGTGTTTACGAGGATTGGTGGGTGTCGCTATTCTATACTGGGCTCTGGACGAGAATAGTCACTGCTTCATATCGGGCTCTGGGGTATAATGTTCACTTTTTTTATGTTGGGGTCTGCGAGAGAATGTTCACTGTTTTATATCGACTCTGTGGGAGAATATTCACTGGTTTATATTGTGCTGTGGGGGAAAGTGGTCACAGTTTTGTATCGGGCGCTGGAGCCGAATGTTTACTGTTGTGCATCAGGCTCTGGAGGAGATTTATATTGATCTCCATTCTACTCCTCCTATGCCTTCGCGGGTGTAATACGCGCTGCACCAAATAACTACAGCCCTTCAATCAAAACAAAAAAATGAATGGCAAGCTGAATGTATATTTTGAGACTCAGTGACTCACAAATGCTATGTGTCTGTGAGAATGTGTGTTTCGAAAAAGAAAATACGAACTGCACATTTCAGGGATTTCGATTTTTACATTGGAACAGGATTTGGTCCCTTGTTTGAAACAGAATAACTTTTGGGTGTAAGTGAAACATGATCAGCACCGGACTGCAGGGAAAATGCAAAAAGCAGAGCGAGCCGCATCTCAAATGACACCGTGCAACATACTTACAGTCAGTGAGCCTGCATTGCAAAATAAGTAGTCTGAAAAAATAACACTTCCTCTCGAAAGGTAAGCAGATTTATAATTCGAGACAGACAGATCCTACTGCGTAATTGTTCTAAAGGCAGTGCAGAGATGAGCTACATTATCATAATTCCTTTCACTTTCCCGGCCTTTCTGCTTAGCTGGCCGGATTTGGGCGAAGATTGCTGTTTTTGGGTGGGAGCAAATACCAGAGGTCACATGACACCATGTTTTACGAGCGATTGCCTCAAAAATGATTTTTTCCATGTTGCTAGGGAAACACAACAAAAACAAAGGCACAGGGAAAGGCTTCGAGGATCCCCGAACTTCTCATCTATTTTCTTAACTGCTCTCCACCGATCTTCCTACAGCATTGAAATTCGCAGCCATTCAACGCTTCACCTGTCTCTTTCAAATCGATTGATGTAGTCCAGCGTTACTGGCATTATTGAAAAATAAAAGATATCACGTAAAGCTGCCCAGAAAATATTCACGAGGACGTTGCCAGGGTTGTAGGGTTCGGACTGTACCGCAAGGCTGAATCGGCTCGGGGCAACTTTCCCTGGAGCGTCGGAGGCTGACGGACGAGCTGATTGAAGTTTATAAAATCATGAGGGATATGGATCGGGTGAGGAGTCAAGGTCTTTATCACAGGGTGGGCGAGTCCAAAACTGGAGGGCATATAACTCAGTTGAGAGTGTGGGTGGGGGTTGGGAGAGGGGGGAAATTTAAAAGCGACCTGAGGGCCATCTTTTCATGCAGAAGGTGGTGCGTGTATGCAATGAACTGCCAGAGGATCGTGAAATTACAACATTTCAAAGGCATCTGGATGCGTGTGTGAATCGGAAACGTTTAGAGTGATAAAGGCAAAGTGCTCGCAAATGGGGCGAGATGAAATTAGGATATCTTGTCGACATTGGGGAGGTGGACTGAAGGTTGTGGGTCCGTTGTCGATATTTCTGCGATGAAAGTGATAACCACTAGCACAATGGAAACAAGGAGCGGATGCTCTGTGCTCTCCCACATCATACATTGACTCGTAACGAAGCATTCCACTCTGTCGTTTTCAACTTAAGCTCAGCTCATTCCTCCTCAGCCTCTGCAGAACGGTGAGCCAACACAACTGGCTGTCAGCCAAAGTCTTGCGACTCGATCCCATGGCTCTTAGAATGTTGGAATTTGTTTGTAGCGCCTTAGACCGCTCGGCCACGCTACCACAAGCAGCGAATTTCCCCATAAGAATCTTTCTGATATTTCTACTGCAACACATCAAAACGCTGGCACAGGGTAATGCTTGGAGGAACTTTCTCGTCATCCATTTTCTTACCGCAGGTTGATATGTTTTTCTGTGGCTTGTTGCAGTGTTCCAACGCAAGCTGGAAGAGCAGCACCTCATTTTCCCCTTGGGGACCCCATAGCCCGCAATATTGAATTCAATAATCTCAAGGCCTCAACTCTCCCATGTCCCAGCCTCTCCCCTACACACGAGGTCTTGTTACCACATAGTCTGCCATTACACATCCCCTGTTGTTCGTCATTAATAGTCCTCATTAAAATATATTCACCCTCCCAGCCTAATCGTTATCAACTCTTTGTCTGTCCAACTGTTCTTCTCTCTCTTTAGGCTCTATCCTATCGTTCACTCCCTCCCCCATCACCCCCCATTCCACCTTTTTTTCTGCATGTAAACTGACGTTTTCCCAGCCACCATCAGTTCTGAGGCAGGGTCATCGGACCCGAAACGTTAACTCTGTTTTTTCCTTCACATATACTGCCAGTCCTGCTGAGCTTTTCCAGCAACTTTGTTTCCGTCCTGATTTACAGAATCCGCAGTTCTTTCGATTTTTATCATTCAGTTCTGGATATGATCAGCAGTAAACTCTCACACAAAGCTTACACCATACTGAAAAATACCCAGCAACCATTATTTTCTATTCCCTGTTGGTTTCAGAATTCAGTGGGATTTCTTGTCATATCTGTCATGAATTTGAAACCAGACCCGTAGAAAGGCAATGAAATGTTTCCAATCATTGCATATAGATTTTAGCTCAAACCTGTTACGTATCTTCTTTCAGCACATTTGCTGTTTGGATAAGTTTATCATCGTTGCCCTTTATTCGCAGTTTGAACATGTGTTAAAATATGCACCATTCCAAAGGTTAACAACATGCACAAGACTGGAGTAAGTGAAAGGGGATAAGAGGCACTGGGGACATTTGTGCAACTAATATATTGGGGAAACAGGAAGATCAGCACCATTTATACTGCCATCTGCAAATTTATCACTTTGTGTCTTACATTCGCACTCATTGCTTTCCAGGCAAAGATTGGACTTACTATCAGTCTGTATTTACACCAAGCAGGTACTTTATCTGGTAACTGGACAGGCAGAGGAAACTCGATTTCAACTCGGGGCAGAAGCAGTCAGCGAATCAGAAAGTGGATAGAATGTCATCAAGTATGTCAATGAGAAAAACAAATAATTCGTACCGATAAGCTTGACGCACTGAATAAGACAATTCAGTACAGGACCCAAAATAAATCGTACAACCCATCATATTCACGCCCCCATTCCACGCTATCGTGGATAATCTGATATTCCTCAGACTCCACTTCCATGCCTTATCCACTTAATCCTCGATTGCCTTAACAAGTGAAAATGTCTATTTGAGCCCTGATTTTACTTATCGACTCAGCCTGACAGCCCTCTGTAGTAAAGTATTGCACAGACTCATTGCTTCTGAGAGAAATATTCTCCTCATCTCTGTCTTAAGTAGGTGACTCCTTAGACTGAGATCATGCCCTCTGGTCCTTAACTCTTCCACAAAGAGGAAATATCCTCTCCACATTTACCCTATCAAGACCCCTAAGAATATTAGCAGTTTCAGTGTGGCCTTCTCTCATTCTTTTAATGTCAAATGAGTACAGGCCCAACATATTCAATCACTCCTCACTCGAAAATCCCTCTTTGCACCAGACAACACGGTGAACTTTCCATGCACTGACTCAATGCCAACATATCTTTCCTAAGATGTAAGTTCCAATACTGCTCACTGAATTGCAGCTGTGCCTTGTATAACTATAACAAACCCTTTCTATATTTATTGTCTATTCTCTTTGAAAAAAAGGCTATATTGAATTTGAATTCTGCCACCTGACAAAGGAGCAGCTCTACGAAAGCTTGTGATTTCAAATAAACCTGTTGGACTACTGACTTCTGACTCATTATTTAGCTACCCACTTATTTTGCGTCATTCACATAGTTGACATTCACTTCTCGGTCATTGGTTGTGTCTGGAGGGGTAAGTGACTGAAGTGAAATGATGTTGAACCTCTTGTTATTCGGCCAAATTGCAAGAATTTAGAACTATGTTCTTGATGCTCTAGTGTCTTGACTTCAACTGGAGTACGGTCCATGGTCAGGGAATAATGACTTATTTGCTTTGTGCATATATTCTAAAAGAAGGTGACTTACAAAGTGTCTGAAAACTAAATGGTCACAGTCGTTCTGGGAGAATCAGTGGAGTGAGAGTTCAACTTTCACATCAAAGCTAGAGATCCCGGTCAGACAATAGATCAAGGAATAACACGGAAGAGAGGCTTTGGAGTGAAAGAGGATGAAAAGCGAGGGACATGAAATGTTGGAAAACAGCATATAGGAACTGTATAAAGAGCTGGAGCTCGAAGGCTCATTGTGGGTGCTAATTGGTCAGATTCTTCTGCCTGCAGTTTGAAGGGACCAACGCAGCAGTCCTGTTTTAACAATTACAACTCGCTTCAATTCGAAACGTTCATGAATGTTGCTGTCCCAAAATGATGCAATCATTCGCTAAATGAGCGACACGTTTGGTTTCTGAGTTATCTTCACTCATCAGACTTCCGTCGTTCTCAGTGGATATATCTGAGTGCCTCTCTGTCGGTATCAAGTGGAGACTGATTGAAATGTTGACTGAACAGCTCTTTCAGTCAGCATCGAGCCAGTTGGCCAGATTGATCCAATTGCAACCAACCACTCCCCACCATCTTCTCAGGGGCGACTGGGAAGTTGTAATCAATGCTGAAGTACACACATCCAAGGGAAGAATTTTTTAAAAAGAGGCTTAAAGCTTCTTCAGATTGATTAATATTCTAATTCACTAAGGTTTTGGAGTAGATCTGTAGCTCAGGTTGTGGGTGTTGAGGTTGGTTGGGTCGCCGAGCTGGTTTGTTGTTCCGCAGACGTTTCATTACCGTGCTTGGTAACATCCTCAGTGCAGCCTCTGATGAAGCGTCGGTGTGTTTTCCTGCCTGGTTTTTAAACTCATGGCACTCCACGAAGCATGCCATTAATAAACACATTGAACTCGACCCCGTATTCATTCCACTACGGAGGAAACCCGGAAGTGAGGCAATCCATCGCAGTGGACCCCAGAGTTTAAAAACCAGGCGGGAAAACACAACGACGCTTTATCAGAGGCTGCACTGAGGATGTCAAAAAGCACGGTAACGAAACGTCTGTGGAACAACAAACCAGCTCGGCGAGCCAACCGACCGCAATTCTAATTCACTGTAAAGGCTAGTAATGACGATTTTGGCCTTTTGTCATTTGGTGGTAGCGTGGCTGAGCGGTGTAATGCGCTTTATTTAAGCTCCAGTCTCGGTTGAATCGGCGATTCGAATCCCACCGCTACCAGAATCGTTGGTGATGTACCCGAAGTGGATACTGAAAAAGGGCAGTTTTGTTGCGTCTACTTTTCATCTCGGTGTTTGCTGTTCCTCTGGCCTCTGACAGTTTTGTTGATGAACGTGGTTAAATGGCCAACAGGTACTGAAAACAGTGAGAGCTCCAGCTGTGCAGTGCCTCCTCAGATCTCCGCTTGGGGACTTTGCATGCCACGTTGGCGCCAGTTTCTGGGTCTCAAGTGGTCAGTGGCTTAAAGAGCTGTGGCTCGTGACCACCCATGTACACAGCCTCAGCGGTTTCAGATCAAACAGTTATACCGACCACGTACCGACATTTCACCCATTAGAACTCTATGATGAGATTGGATTTAAGTCGCACCATCAATGATTCACCTCGGCTCCACTCGGATTGGGACAGGGACAGGGACAAGTAGCAGGCTAGTACACCGTTCTCTCCATTCAGAAAGTGGTGTGATCCTTTAGTTATAAATTTTGTGTCTGACACCTCTCTCACTGACACCTGATGAAGGAGTGAGGCTCCAAAAGCTTGATCATTCAAATAAACCAGTTGGGGTATAACCTGGTATCGTGTGATTTCTGACTTTGTTTGCTCCAGTCCAACACCAGCACTTCCACATTCGGGATTTTGCACAGTTTGTGGACGTCCGTTTCCGTGGGTCAATAGATCGACATCAGTATGTAAATTGAAAAGATGCTGGCTCGAGACCATGCAGATACAGTGCTTCAGTTGCTTTGTGTCAAGCAATGAACGCTCCAAGCCCTTCCAATTAACCCAGGCAAAATCCATGACAAGATTGAATTCAAAACACACCCATCATAGACTGTCTATTCCCCTTCACAGAGTGAAACAGAGACAAGGAGAGCGAGTTAACTCCTCTCTAAATTTCCGCTGCCAGCAGAAAGCGGCCATTGCAGCTTCAATCAGCGGCTTCCTGCCCATCCCTGGGACACAGTTTACAGAAATTCATTCCTCATGAACCGTTCTTCTCGTGTGAAAGGGGCGAAAAAGCTTTCGTTAAATTTGGACAAGGGCTGCAACAGATTCTCCCTAACTTTTGAACCTTTTTAACAAAACCCCTGTTTCCAAATTAGAAGTGGCTAGATTTTGCGATGAGAACATGAATATAAAGACGAACTCTGTTCCTATTTAACGAAAAAAGGGAAAAATACACCTTGTTCGGATAATAAGGGAGAAGCGCTGTGAGGCGAATGTTATAACCACTACACTGCAGAAACACAACGGGCCCACCGACCCTATTTTTTTTACGTTGTCTTGGTCTATTACGCACAGGTTATCCAATCATCTATTACATTACAGTTTCTAATGCATGAGACCCTCTCTCAGCGGATACCTGTCCCTGCCGTATTGGGTCTGCAGTTTGGTGATTCACCGAACGGTCGTGACTTCATTTCTTTCTGGGGCCTGCGAAAATTGTCACCACCTGCTGCATCCAACATCCAATGGAGCTCTATAAATGTCGTTTGAAATTATTTCTGATGCAACAGTGTTAACGCCACCATGTCATTTCCTCCATCAGCCAGAAATGCGTTTGAAATATCACATTCCTGTTTGTCTTTCCAGCTATTTGAGAAAGTTATTTCGGAAGCAGCTGATGTGAGGAATGTTCTAGTTTGGCAGGAAGAATGAAGTGGAGCAGTATAAATTGCAGAGTGACAAGGAAATAATGGGGGACTAACACGGACAGGGAAGAGACCGAATGACTCTTCTTTGCTGTAAACGGACTCTGATTTTGAAGTCTGAAAATTGGACAACATAAGCTAGGTGTGTGAAATCCATGCTTTAAAGGGACTGGTCTGTCCCGAGGCTATTGTCACTTTTGGGGAAATGTGTCTGATTGCTTCTGTTTGTGGGTGAAAATGAGGTTCAGTTCCCCGAGGGTGACATGAATACAGTTTTACCATCTCAAACTTCAGTCCCATTTATTGAATCTTTTGAGATTAAAACGTCACAGGGAAAATATTGTTGAGATGAACACTTGAAAGGTCGGAACATACAAGGCTACAGGCCAAGTGCTGGAAACGGAAATTGATGAGCCTATAAAAACTCAATGATTCGATCATTTTGGAAGAGAAAAAAAGTCAAAAGTTGTGTCATTAAGAGACAATGCACGTGCTTCTGCCGTCATCTCTGGTGGTTAGGATTTGGCACTTTCCCTTTCGCCGCCTGAGTGTGATTCCCGGTCAGGGATACAGGATTGATTGTTCCTGACTGGGACAACAGCAAAGGTAAAGCAGTTCTGACGGGAATCCTTTCAATATCTCGGATCAGTTCATGTCCCCAAGAACATGAAAGTCAATGTCCCAGCCTCTTAAAGATGGGAATGGTGCGTGAACTCTTTCCGTTCAGTCAGACAGTTCACCCTTCATTCTCCTCTGATTACACTTCCGAAAGACACTCCAAAGATTCTTGACGCTGAGACTGGGCAATTTGTCTTCTTTTCTTGCTATTCCCAATAGCTGCAATGATTGGGTCGGTGGGTTTGGAAAGCTAAAGCTTACTCATGAGCAGCTTGTGGGACAATTTCAGGCTCCTTTTCCTTTGATGAGGCCGGGACAGTGGTGACATTCATTGACACGAGAGAGAAATGACTTTTGTTCCAGCAGAAACTCAAACATCATCACCGTACGGAGAAAGATTCGTTCGAAGGTGTAATACCTTTCGAGATTACAATCGAGCTAGGTAAATGTCGAAACTATGCTCTGCTGATGCGTAATCAGGCGCATTATCAATGACGCCACTTGCTCACTCCACCTGGGAGCTTTACACAATGCAGTTATGGTGTTAACACGGACATGAGAAGCAATGGTAACATTCACGACACGAACAGCCAGCAAAGTTAATCGCTGTCACTGCTTCAGTTCAATGACCCCGACTTTGTGATGCGGCGAGAGTCACTGGCAAAAAAAAACACATTTGTCCTCAGGGAGCGGCCATTCACCCTATCCAGTCCGCTCAGCAATTCAATGAGATCACAACTGTCCTGATAATTCTCAACTCCACTTTCCTGCTTTTCCTCCACAACATGAAGAAAACTCGAGCCTAATCACACTTTCGTATATTCCCATTATTGTTCGGAAGTTTAGATTACTTTAATGACCTGTGTGTGTTTACAGGAAATTGAATAATATGAAGCGAGCAAAAAATCCCTTCCTGCAATTTAACCCAGTGCAGAGACAACCATATGAGAAAGTTCAGAGAACGAAAACATTACCTCCATTTCTCCCTGCACAGATATCGCTCTTCACGAGTTGAATGTTTGCAGCATTTTTCTCTTTAATTGAGACATTTTCACGGACAGATCCTCCCCAAGTCCACAAACATCTGTACTGCCGAAAACTATTTTGTTTCAGATTAAAATTGCTTTCCCAAATCCTGATGTCCCAATAATCCCTGCTCCAAGTCATGAAAATCTGCTCCAGGTGAGGTTGGAGCTCACAGGCTCGGCATTTCACGCACCTCAACAACGTCAGAGAAGGACCGTGTGCTCACCGATTGCGTCTTTTATTCCTTGTGACACGTGCTGCAGAAATGCGGCAAAATATCAAACATTTTTACGTGAAAGTATTCTACGAGGTGATAATTTTCTTCCTTCAAAGCCTCGCTGACTCACGCATCTGCGTTTGATGTATCAGAATTCAAACCCATCTCTTGGAGATTTGTCTCCATTCCACAAGCACCACCCCTCCTTTACGTTGCACGTTTCACTTCACCAAGAAACTGTGCAATCTAACACTCATTTTTACGTTGACACCGTTCAGTCTGTCCTGCTACGCTCACTGTCGCTGAGTGAACGTGCTCCAGACTTACCAACGAAACCTTGAAACCAGTCGATTCAATTCATACTGCGGTTGTGAGAGAAGTTTTGACCTGACATGCACCAGTGATTATTAGAGTCTCAGACTCAGGTGAAAGGACACAGGACAACATTGATCAAAAGAGACTTCGATGGACAAACTATTTTCTGTGGTTTTCTGCGTCATTTATTTCATTTGTTCATTCGGCTGCAGCTCGGGTATTGTGTGCAGTTCTGCAATTCACATCACAGCAGGGATGTGATAGCAATGGAAACGATGCAGAAGAGATTTACCAGGATATGGCCTGGGCTGAAGACTTTCAGTTATGAAGAGAGGTTGGACAGACTGGGTTTGTTTTCCTTCGAGCAGAGGAGATTTACAGGAGGCAAGATTGAGACGTACAAAACAATGAGGGATATTGATAGGGTAGACTGAACGAAACATTTCCTCTTGATAGCGAGATCGATCAAAAGAGGGGAATAGATTTAAAGTAAGATGTCGGAAGGTTTGAGTAGATGGGCAGAAAATCTTTTTCAGCCAGTAGGTCTTTGGAATCTGGAAGCCAGTGACTAGGTGTTCTCGAGGCAGACATCCTAATAACTTTAAGAAGCATTCAGACGTAAATTTCTGATGCTAAGGCAGACAAGGCTATGTGCCAAGGGATGGAAAATAGAATTCAGATAGCAAAGCAGTTTTATTTGTCTAGTGCACATGTAGGGGTCTCAAGCAGCAGAGCACTCACACGCCGTCCTCGGTAGTATAATGGTTAGTATACCTGCCTGTCAGGCGGGAGGCCAGGGTTCACTTGCACGCTGGGGCGGCTTAAAGCCTTTTTGATTCAACCTTGGGTGATGTCTGTGTGGAGATTGTGCTTTCTCCCCTGGTCTCCGTTGAGCTTCCTTCTCACAAGCGAAACATCTGCTGGTTTGGTGAATTGGCCGTGGGAAATTACCCGTCTTGTGCAGTGATGTGCAGACCAGATAGTTCAGCTGTGGGAAATGCGGGTTTATGGAAAGCTCTTCTCGGGTCTGAGGATGTGTCACTGGACCCGCAACGTTAACTCTGAAGTTTTCTTCACAGATGCTGCCGGACCTGCTGAGCTTTTCCAGCAACATCTTTTTCTTCGAGAGTCATTGCAGCCTCACTGGGCCGAATGACCTCTGTCTGTACTGTCGGGTTTCTATGATCTCTGATTCTATGCATTATAGTCTTATTTTGGATTTTGAAATTGTCTGCACCAAAATGTATGGCTCATTAACATCGGTCCGTGATCCACACGACACCAACTGTCATCGTCATTTCCATGTTAAAGAACACAACTCTTTACTTACATTTCTGTTTCAAATAGATCGACGTAGTAGTCCAGCGTTATTGACATTATTGAAAATTAAAAGATATCATGTTAGCCTGCCCAGAAAATATTCACGTGGACGTTACCAGGGGTGCAGGTTTTGGACTGTACGGCGAGGCTGAATAGGCTGGGGCAGTTTTCCCTGGAGCGTCGGAGGCTGAGGGACGACCTGACAGAAGATTATAAAATCATGAGGGATATGGACAGGGTGAGTAGTCAAGGTCTTTATCACACGGTGGGCGAGTCAAAAACTGGAGGGCGTATAATTAAAGTGAGGGGCAGAAGGTGGTGCATGTATGCATTGATCTGCCAGATGAAGTGGTGGAGCCTGATAAAATTACAACATTTCCAAGGCATCTGGATGCGTGTATGAATCAGAAGGGTTTACGGGGAGATGGGCCAAATGCTGGCAAATGGGGCTGCATTAATTTAGGATATCTGGTCGACATTGGCGAGGTAGACTGAAGGTTTTGTGTCCGCTCTCTACATTTCTGCGATGAAATTGATAACCACTGACATAATGGAAACGAGGTGCAGAAGATCTGTGCTCTCACTCATCGTACATTGATTTGTAACAAAACTTTTTTTTTTGTTGTTTTCAACTTCAACGCAGCTCATCCCTCCCCAGCTTCAGCATTACAACTAACCAACACAGCAGGCTACCAGTGCAAGCGACCGCTGTGGGATTCGAACCAACGCCTCCACGGAAATGGGAATCTGAATCCAGCGCTCAGACCGGTCAACGACACTACACGAACAGGCAGCGCTTATGTATGATTCTTTCTTATGTTGCTACTGCAAAACAACAAAAGTGAAGGCACAAGGGTAAAGCTTTAATGATCCCTGTCTTGTTCGTCCATTTTCTTAGCTGTTCGGCAGTGCCCAGCGAAAACATTATTTTCCCACGAGATGCTGATAGCTGTTCGATCAAATATAAAATCAACAGAAAGCCAAACGCATGTTCTGAGACTCGGTTAGGCAGCAAATCTAATGAGCCTGGGAGAAAGTTTAGTCGGTAATGCTTGTATAAAGATAACATGAACTGCACGACATTTCTGCAATGTGGATTTTCGCTTTGCTCGAAACATAACAACTTACCCGTGTACACGTAGCGTGAAAAAAACCGGACTACCGGGAAAATGCACCAAGCTGAGCAGGCCGTGTACCAGATCATACCGTGCAGCACACTTACAGTTACCACGCGGCTTAGTCTTCAGAGCACACATTAATTTTAGTGACACTACGAGAGCGCAAGTCAAGGGTTTCCTCTGAGTCTGAAAATTTCTTCCTTCCTGTTGCTGCCTGAATGAGCCGCTACTGTGACCACTGCTAAGAAATGCAAACATGTTTCTCCAATACAAAACGTGACTGAGGGCTTTTGGTTTTGATTCACGCACTTTGAGACATGGCAGAGGGCAACGGATCTCAGGCTTTCAGAGGCTACATTGAGATGCATTTGCCAGAGAGGAATACGCGGTCCCCTGCTACACCGGCAAATCAGGCTTCTCCTTGACTTTGAACTGGGATGCTTTTGCATGTAAAACAAATGTGATACTACTCTGCGACAAGAAAGCATTAGGGCACACCAAATGCACTCTTAAAAAGGATGACGATCTGTGCACATTCATGACAAGGAAGAAGAGAAATTTAACAAAGATTCATACCGCAATGAAGTAGAATTATCCTTTCCACAACGAAAGCGGATATGGCCGACTTTAATCAGAGAAATATTGGCTGATAAGCGCAGCAGACCGGAAATCTCTGTCCACGTCCAGCCATAAAGCTATCACTGTAACAAAGGAGCAACAATGTTTCGGCCCCGTTTCAAACCGGGACCTTTGTATGTGAAACAAACGTGACAACCACGAGACTGCGCAAACAAGAACCATCGACGGCGTCCCCACCGACCTTTATACAACATTGAAATTGGCAGTCGTTCAATGCTTCGCCTCTCTGTTTCAAATCGGTTTACGTCGTCCAGCGTTATTGGCATTATTGAATAGTAAAAGATATCATGTAAACCTGCCCAGAAAATATTCACGAGGATGTTGCCAGGGTTGCAGCTTTCGGACTGGACTGCGAGGCTGAATAGGCTGATGCAATTTTCCCTGGAGCGTCGGAGGCTGAGGGACTAGCTAATAGTAGTTTATAAAATCATGATGGATATTAATAGGGTGAGGGGTCAACATCTTTATCAGTGGGTGGGCGAGTCCAAAACTTGATGGCATATAACTAGGGTCAGGGGGGGAAATCTAAAAGCGACATGAGGGTCATATTTTTATGCAGAAGGCGGTGCGTGTAGGCAATGAACTGCCAGAGGAAGTGGTGGAGGCTCGTAAAATTACAACATTTCCAAGGCATCTGGATGCGTGTGTGATTCAGAAGGGTTTAGAGTGATAAGGGCCAAGTGCTGGCAAATGGGGTTCCATGAAATTAAGATATCTGGTCGACATTAGCGGGGTGTACCGAAGGTTGTGCGTCCGCTCTCTACATTTCTCTGACGGAAGTGATAACCACTGGCACAATGTAAGCAAGGAGCGGACCACATTGTACACTGATTTGCAATAAAACGATTTATATTCTGTTGCTTTCAACTTACTTGCAGCTTATGCTTTTCCAGCTTCAGACAACCAACACAACAGGCTGCCAACATAAATGGAAGCGGTGGAATTTCAACCCACGCCACCTACCAGGCTGGAATCTAAATCCAGCGATTTAGACCGCTCGGTCACACGACCACAGACGAGCGCCTTTCACATATGACTCTTTCAGATGTTGCTGCTGCAATACAACAAAAGCGAAGGCGCAGGGAAAGCCTTCAAGGATCCTTGTCTTGTTCATCGATTTTCTTAGCTGCTCAGCAAGGCCCAGCTACGATATCATTTTCCCACCGGATGCTGACAGTTTGTCAACCAAAGCAAAAGTCAAGAGAAAGCTGAATGTATCTTGTGAGACTCGGTTGAGCAACAAATGTAACATGCCTGGCAGAAAGTATATTCGGTTATGCTTGGATAAAGAAGGCTTGAGCTGCACACATTTCTGGAATTTGGATTTTCTCTTTGGTGAAAGATTTCGCTCTTTGTTCGAAACACAACAACTTCCGCGTTTACACGTGGCATAAAAAAAACACTGGAAGACATGGAAAATGCACAAAGCTGTGCAGGCCGTGTAACAGATCCTTAGAACTACCACGCCGGTTTCGCAGAGTAAGTGGTTCAAAGATAATCCTCCGTCTCAAAAATTTAGCTAACATTAGAATCCGAGAACGACAGATCACACTGGGAGACTGTTCGAACCTCGGTGCAGGTGCGAAATGCCATTTTCCTTGCCTTTCTTGCCAATCAGGCTTCTACTTCGGAATGAACCAAGTCGCCTTCGCACGTAAAGCAATTGTGAAAGTATCAGAGTACGCCAACTGCACTCGTAAAAATGATGACCATCTGCGCAGTACAAATCAACGGATATTCAGGAACAGTGAGGAGAATAATTTAACAAAACTTCGCTCTGCTATTAACTGGATTTGTATTGCTTTACGCCAGAACAGCAGAGATGGCTGAATAAATTCAAAACAAGCGTGACTGGCCAGAAGAGCACGCTGGAAAGTTCAGTCTACGTCCGAGCAGAAACAAGTCATTGGTAACGAAGGAGCAAAGACTTCAGCTTCTGCGCACTTTTGAAGCGGCGACTTATCGCGTGTGAGGTGTACGTGATAAACACTACTCTACAGAAACACCACACACTGCTGTCGTGCTCGCTGATCTTCGCTCATCATTGAAATTCGCAGCCCTTCACGTTTTACTCTTCGATTCCAAACAGATTGATGTTGTCCAGGCTTATTGTCATTACTGAGAAAGAAAGAAAGAAAGTCACGTAAAATTGATTGGAAAATATTCAAAAGGATGTTGCCAGGTTTGCGTGGCTTGGACTGCAGGGTGAAGCTGAATAGGCTGGGCCAAATTTCCCTGCAGCGTCGGAGGATGAGAACTTAGAGAAGTTTATAAAGCCATGAGGGATATGAACAGGGTGAATGATCGAGGCCTTTTTTCACTGGGTGGGCGCGTCCAAAACTACAGGGCATATATTTAAGGTGAGAGGGGAAAAATGAAATGGGAGCTGAGGGGCATTTTTCACGCAGAAAGCGGTGCGTGTATGGAATTAACTGACAGAGGAAGTTGTGGAGGCTGGTGAAATTATAATATTTCAAAGGCATCTGGATGCGTGCATGAATCGGAAGAGTTTAGAGGGATAAGGGCCAAATGCTGGCAAATGGGGCTATGTTAACCTAGGATATCTGGCCAGCATGGACGAGGTGCACCGAAGTCTGTGTTTTCGCGCTGTCCATCCGGACGACGCTACAGTTGCTGATCCTCGGTTTAGTTATTTGTATCCAGAGGATTTCACTCTTGTCTCTGTGGCGCAATCGGTTAGCGCGTTTGGGTATTAATCAAAAGGCTGGTGGTTTGATCCCAGCCAGGGACGATGAGTTCTTTCGCTTCTAACCATGATGACTATTCTCCGTGACACTTTCCCACGTTCTCCCTGAGAATTTTGGCTGCAAGAAGATAACGGTGTTAACCTCTCAGGTATCGAGTGAATCCCCAAAAGACAGCTCTTCAGCATAACCGACGCAAAAACGACGAGGCGAACGCAGTTAGAGACACACCAAAGCATGAATGCTGTCTGTGAGATACCTCGACTTGTCTGTGTTGCTAACCACTCACACAAGTGGCAGCGGGGTAATTCCAAACTGCCCTTCCAATTATACCAGGAGTTTCGTCCAATGCCACTTTCCGGAAAGTGCTCAAATAAGGAAAACAAAAGAACAGAATAAGAATGACTCACGAAAAGTGACGATAAACAATCACAGTCTCGAAGAGGCTGGGTTTTCCTTCTGCACAACAATGCGGGTGTGCCTGCACAGCAACGATTGCAGCGGATCGAGAAGGCGGCTCATCAGCTCCCTTCTCCAGGACAGAAATGAAGGAAATGAGAGAAACTTAACAAAATTTCATAATTGCAATTACCCTCCTTTTCGCCACAACAGCAAATAACTGCGATTAGAATTCATGCAGGATTTGATTTCACAGCAGCAGTGGTATAACAATCTCCATTCGCTTTCAGTGAAAAGGGTGAACAACGGAACCTGCCTGGAACAGAAGCAGCAGCGCAGCCTGCTTGTTCCTGATATCATGCTGGAGACATTCCATGCTACTGCACCATGCAAACACAGTTTGGACGCTGACCCAATGGAGGATCTGTGCTGTCCAACTTCATAGATCAGTTTGCGAGCAGCAAACACATTTTATTGCGTTCAACTTAAACGCAGATCATCCCCACCATGCTTCCACACAACCCACGCCTCCTCAGAGACTGGAACCTCAATCCAGCGCCTGAGGCCACAACAAGCCGTTTGCTCAGGTATGACATTTTCCGATATTGCTACTGCAACACAACAACAGCGAAGGCACAGGGAAAGGCTTCGAGGATCCCTATCCCGCTCGTACATTTACTTAGCTATTTGGGTATGCTCGGTTACAATATCAATTTCCCACCAGATGCTGATAGCCCATCCATCAAAACAAACATCAATGCAAAGCTGAATCTACCTCGTGAGATTTGGTCGAGGAACAAATGTAATGCATCTGTGATAAATTGTATTTGGTTATGCTTCGATAAAGAAAATATGAACTGTACAACATTTCTGGAACTTGGATTTTCACTTTGGAGAATGATTTCGCTCATTGTTCGAAGCAGAACAGCTGTCGTGTTTACAAGTATTATTAAGAAATAAAGAAAATAAAGCCCTTTCCTCACAGTTTGAACATATGTTAAAATATGCACCATTCCAAAGGTTTACAACGTGCATAAGACTGGGAAGAGTGGAAGAAGATAATGGGCACTGGGCACATTCTTGTAACTAATATATTGGAGAAACGGGAAGATCAGCACTCTGTCATTTGTACTGCCATCTATAAGCTTATGACTTTCTGTCTTACATTCCCACTGCTTGCTTTCCAGTTAAAGCTTGAATTCACCATCAATCTGTATTTACACCAAGCAGCTAATGAATCTGATAACTCTACAGGCAGAGGGATGTCGATTTAAATTCGGGACAGAAGCAGGCAGCGAATCAGAGAGTGGGTAAATTGATATCAAGTATGACAACCAGAAAAAAATAACAGATAATTAGAACGTATAAGCTTGACGCATTGAATAAGATGCAGGAGCCAAAATAAATCATATGGTCCATTCTATCCGCTCCCCCATTCCACGAGATCGGAGATAATCTGATAATCCAGAGATACGACTTGCATGCCTCGTCCACTTAACCCTTCATATCCTAAACACTTAAAAATGTCTATCTGAGCTTTGATTATACTTATTGACCCAGCCTAACTCTGTAGTAAAGAATTCCACAGATTCATCGCCTCTGAGAGAAAATGAATCAGTCCTAAGTGGGTGACTCCTCAGACTGAGATGATGCCTTCTGGTCCTCAACTCTTCCACACAGAGAAAACATCAGGCCCACATTTATCGTGTCAAGCCCCCTAAGAATATTAACTGTTTCAATGCGGTCTTCACTCATTCTTTTGAAGACGATGAGTACGGGCCCAACCTACTCAATCTCTGCTCACACGAAAATTCCTCTACACACCAGAGAATGCGGTGAACCTTTACTGCACTAATGCAATGCCAATGTACCTTTCTTTAGGAGTGGGTGCCGAAGCTGTTCACTGTATCCTGGCTGTACATTGTATAACTATAACAATCCCTTTCCACATTCATTGTCCATTCTATTTGAAATATTGGCTTCATTAAAGTTGAATTCTGACACCTGACGAAGGAGCAGCTCTCCGAATGCTTTTGATTTCAAATAAACATGTTGGACTATTGACTTCTGACTCATTATTTAGCTTCTTACTTATTTTTGTTTCATCCACATAGTTGACAATGATACATTCACTTCCATCATGTAAGTCATTGGTTGTGTCTTGGGGGGAAAGTGCCTGATGTGAAATCATGTTGAGCAACCTGCAAGAATTCAGAACTACGTCCCTGATGCTCTCGTGTTTTCGCCTCCATACAATATGGTCCCTGTTCAGGGAATAATGTCTTATTTATTTTGTGCATATTTTCTGAAGGAAGCTGACTTGCAAAGTGTTTGAAAACTAAATGGCCACAGTAGTTCTGGCAGAATCAGTGGAGTGAGAGTTCAACTTTCACGTCAGAGCTGGAGATCCCAGTCAGACATCAGATCGAGGGACAGCACGGAAGTGAGGTTTTGGAGTGAAAGAGGAGGAAAAGCGAGGGACATGAAATCTTGGAAAACAGCACCTGGGATCTGTCTCAAGAGTTGGAGCTCGAAGGCTCATTGTGGGTGCTAACTGGTCAGAATCTGCTGCCTGACGTTTGAATGGATCCACACAGCAGGCCTGTTTTAACAATTACAACTCACTTCAATTCGAAACTTTCATGAACGTTGCTGTCCCAAAATGGTTCAATCATTCGCTAAATGAGAAGCACCCTTGGTTTGTGGGTTATTGTCACTCCTCAGACTTTTGTCGCTCTCAGTGGATATATCTGAGTGCTTCTCTGTCGATATCAAGTGGAGGATGACTGTAATGTTGACTGGACAGCTCCTTCAGTCAGGATCGGGCTAGTTGGTCAGATTAATCCAATTGCAACAAACTGTTCCCCACCATCTTCTCAGGGGCAACTGAAAAGTTGTAATAAATCCTGAAGTAATCACATCCAAGGGAATAATTTTTAGAAAAAAAAGGCTCTAAGTTTCTTCATATTAATATGCTAATTCACTGGAAACACTAGTTCTGACGATTTCGGCATCCCACCGCTACTAGATTCTCTTGTGATGTACCCTAGCTTGAAGCTGGGCAACGTCAAAAATGTGATGTCTTCTTTTCTTCTCGGTGTTTGCAGTTCCTCGGGCCTCTGACAGTTTTGGTGATGAAAGTGGTAAAATGGGCAACAGGTCCTGAAAACAGTGAGAGCTCCAGTTGTACAGCACCTCCTCAGATCTTCGCTTGGTGACTTTGCATGTCATGTTGGCGCCAGTTTCTGCGTCTCAGTTGGACAGTCACTGAAAGGGCTGTAGCTCGAGACCAACCAGGTACGCTGCTTCAGCAGTTTCAGATCGAACAATTATTTCGACCACGTATCTACATCTCACCCACTCGACCTCTATGATGAGATTAGATTTACAGAGCACCATCAAGGCTTCACCTCGGTTCCACTCGGAGTGGGACAGGGACAGGGACAAGTAGCAAGCTATGATACCGTACTCTCCAATCAGAGAGTGGTGTGACACTTTTTATCTTATCGTTTTAAATTATCTATCTGACACTTCTCTCACTAACACCTGATGAAGGAGTGAGGTTCCGAAAGCTTGTGTTTTCAAATAAACCTGTTGGACTATAACCTGGTGTCATGTCATTTCTGACTTTGTCTGCTGCTGTCCAACACCGACACTTCATCAGGGGATTTTGCACAGTTTGTTGACGTCCGTTTCCGTGGCTTAACGGATCAGCATCAGGATGTAAATTGTAAAGGTACCAGCCCGAGGCCATGCAGATGCAGTGCTTCGGTTGCTTTGGGTCAAGTTCTTCCATTTAACCCACGCAAAATCCATGACAAGATTGAATTCAAAATACACCCATCAAGGACTCTCTCTTCCACTGCCCCACACAGAGTGAGACAGAGACAAGCAGCGGGATTTGACCCCTCTCTCCAATTTCCCGCTGCCAACAGAAAACAGCCACTGCACCTTCAATCAGCAGCTTCCTGCCCATCCCTGGGACACAATTTACAGAAACTCATTCCTCATGAACCTCTCTTCTCGTGTGAAAGGGACGAAAAAGTTTTTGTTCAATTTGGCCACGGCTGCAGCAGATTCTCCCTGTCTTTAGAACCTTTCTACCCAAACCCCTGTCTCCAAGCTAGAAGGGCCAATATTTTGTGATGAGAACAGCAATATAAAAACGAACTCAGTTCACATTTAACAAAAAGTGGGAAAAACACGCCTTGTTCGGATAATGAGGGAGCAGCGCTGTGAGGCGAATGTAATAACCACTGCACCGCAGAAAAACAGCACAAACACCAATTCTATTTTTTTTACATTGTCTTGGTCTATTACGCACAGGCTATCCAGTCATCTGTTACATTGCAGTTTCTGATGCATGAGACCCTCTCTCAGAGGACACCTACCCCTGCAGTGTTGGGTCTGTAGTTTGGTGATTCACTGAGTGGCCATGAGTTCATTTCTTTCTGGGGCCTGCGAGAATTTTCATCACCTGCTGCATCCAACATCCAAAGGAGCTCTTCAAATGTCGTTTGAAATTATTTCTGATGCAACAGTGTTAACACCACCATGTCATTTCCTCCACCAGCCAGAAATGCGTTTGAAATGCCACATTCCTGTTTGTCCTTCCAGGTATTTGAGAGAGGTCTTTCGGAAGCAGCTGCTGTGAGGAATGTTTCAGTTTGGCAGGACGATTGAGGTGGAGCAGTATAAATTGCAGAGTGACGAGGAAACACTGGGGAAGTAACATGGACAGGGAAGCGGCCTAATGAATCTTTTCTTTGCTGTAAACAGACTCCGATTTTGAAGTCTGAAACTGAACAATAAAGGCCAGGTGGGTGAAATTCTTGCTTTCTGGAGGTTGGTCTCTCCCGACGCCTCTGTTACTTTTGGGTAAATGTGTCTGATCGCTTCCATTTGTGGGTGAAAATGAGTTTCAGTTCCCCGAGGGGGACGGAACACAGTTTTACCATCTCAAACTCCAGTCCTATTCATTGTAACTTTTGAGATTAAGACGTCACAGGGAAAATATTATTGAAATGAACACTTGAAACGTCAGAGCATACAGGGCTACAGGCCACGTGCTGGAAACGGAGATTGACGGGCCTATATAAAAAAAAACTCGACGATTCGATCTTTTTGGAAGAGAAATGAAGTCAAAAGCTGCATCATTAAGAAACAATTCACGTGCTTCTGAGCAGTTTTGACGGGAATCCTTTCAATGTCTTGATCAGTTCATGTCCCCGAGAACATGACAGTCAATGCCCCAGCCTCTTAAAGATGGGAATGGTGCCTTGAACTGTTTCTGTTCAGTCAGACAGTTCAGCTTTCATTCTCCTCTGATTTCACATCCCAAAGACATTCTAAAGTTTCTTGAAGCTGAGACTGGGTGATTTGTTTTATTTCCTTGCTATTCCCAGTAGCTGCAGTAATTGGGTCGATGGGTTTGGGAAACTGAAAAGTTGGCTTGAGCAGCTTTTTGGACAATTTCAGCTTGCCCTTCTCTAAAGCGGCTGGAACACTGGTGACATTCACTGACAGGAGACAGTGAAAGTGTTTTCTTTCCTGCAAAAATTCAAACACCACCTTGGCGTCAGATGGTGAGAAAGATTATTACGGAGGAGTTTTGAATTGCTATACTGCTCTCGAGCCAGGTAGGACTCGAAGCTACAGTTTCTTGATTTGTAGTCAAGCGCGTTATCCATTGTGGCACTGGGCCCCTACCTGGTTGGCTTTATACACTGCAGTTATGGTGTTAACACGACATGAGTAGCAATGGTAACAGTCACAACATGAACAGCCAGCTGAGATAATCAGCATCACTGCTTCAGTTCAATGACCCCGACTTTGTGATGCGGTGAGTTTCATTGGCAAAGAAAACACATTTGTCCTCAGGGAGCTGCCATTCAACTTAACCAGTCCGCTCAGCCATTCAATGAGATCATAACTGTTCTAATAATTCTCAACTGCACTTTCCTGCTTTTCCTCCACAACATGAGGAAAACTTGATCCTAATCACAACATCGCACATTCCCATTATTTGTCGGAAGTTTAGATGACTTTAATGATCCGTGTGTGTTTACAGAAAATTAAATAACATGAAACGAGCGAAAAAGCCCTTCCTGCAATTTAACGCAGTGCAGAGTCAACCATATGAGAAAGTTCAGAGAGCGAAAACTTTACCTCCATCTCTCCCTGCACAGGTATCGCTCTTTGTGAGTTGAACATTTGCAGCATTTTTCTTTATAATTGAGACATTTTCACAGACAGATCCTCCCCCTGTCCACAAACATCTGTGCTGCCGAAAACTATTTTGCTTCAGATTAAAATTGCTTTTCCAAATCCTGATGTCCCAATAATCCCTGTTCCATGTCAGGAAAAGCTGCTCCGGGTGAGGTTGGAGCTCACAGCCTCGGCATTTCACGCGCCTCTATACCGTCATAGAAGGACTGCACGCTCACTGATTGCGTCACTGGAGCCACAGAGTAGCTCCGCACGCTCATTGCCATCCCCATTTCCGGTTGTATCTTCACGGCAACGCCACTGAGTTTCTCTGGTTCCGAGCTTGGGAACTGAGATTATATCGTCGTCTGCATCAATGGTTACTTCCTTGTGTGAGAAAACTGGTGAAGTAACCGATGTTAAACTGCAATGCTGTTCAAAAATACATTTCAACAATATCCTGCACTCTCCCCTGAACCTTTGATGTTTGTTGAAATCTATCATTCTCAGTCTTCAACACACTCAATGATAGAGTGTGGGAGCATCGAAGTTAAAGATTGCAGCCCATTCTGAGTTCTTACACGTCAGTCCACTGATCGCCAAGTATTCATGTTGTGTATCCGGTGCTTTTCTTAACACATCCTCAGCCATTGTCCTTATCACGCTTTTTGATCACATCTTTTGGTGTATTGTAAAATGTTATCGGTGGAAAACAAATGCAGAGGGAGCGGAGTGAAAAGGCCGTGATTAGCTACAAGGCGTGACAGCGTGAAAATAAGACTATAATTTTATCCAAGTCCACCCCCCAAACAATGTTGGACCTATCGATTAAATAAGGCCATGGACAAAATGATGGAGGAGCAGTAGGAATAAATTAGGAGCAGAAATATTCGACTCAACGAGTCTGCTGCACCTTTCAATGATAATCTTCAACTCCAATGTGCTGCCTGACCTGGATAACTCTTAACCATCTTACTGATGAGACGTCTGTCTCGCTCAGTTTGACAATACCCAACAATCCAGCCTCAACAACCGTCTGCGGGAAAGAATTCCACAAGTTCACTGGCCCCTGAGCGAAGAAATTCCTCCTCATTTCCCAATTAAATGCGCTAAACCTTATTCGGATATGATTTCCTATAGTCTTTCTCTCACGTGCTTAGGGAAACCATTTGTCCATATCTATGCTGTCAAGGCCCCTAAGAATATTGAATGTTAATAAATGCTATTATATGATTATTAACTCCAGTCAGCCTCCTGTGTTCCAAGGATAACAGTCCCAGCCTAACCAAACATTCAGCAAAGTTTCATCTTATCCAGTCCTGGCAACATTCTTGTAAATCTCCGCTGCAACCTGCAGAGTTGTTGAATATTTTTTAAGGCAGATAGAGAGATATTGTGCTCAGCAAAGGTTATCAAGTTTTTTTCCGGGCTTGACTGGAAGAGGGATTTAGGGTTAGAATCCGATTGACACTGCATATATCGAATGTTGGGGCATTGAATTTCTCTGATTCCAGGGCTGGGAACTGGAGTTAAATGATCTTCTGCAGCAGTGGTTACTTCCTTGTGTGAGGGAAATGCTGATGCAGCCGATGTAAAACTCGATTTCCAATTGAGAAATACATACAAGACCGCAGCCCAGAAAAATTACATCATTTCCACCCGAATATTAATTACATTTGCCAAGTGAATATAAGAAAGTAATGTTTTTATTTTGAAACATAACAAACATGATGTAGCCACTCAGCCCATTGAACCTGTCTCGCTGATCAATGAAATTATACATGAAATTCTGCTTCACTGTTATTTTTCTGCACTTTCTCATGATTTCTTAATATTTTAAATCTATCGAAATCTATCAACCTCAGTTTTGTATACTCTGAATGCTGGACATTGACATCCTCCATGGCCCTGAATTCGATAGATTTTGTCCACTCATTTCAGTCTGCTATTTGATAAGTTTTTCTGTTGTGTTTCTGGTGCTGCTCCTGGCATGCCCTCCAGCAGTGTGCTTATTGTACGTTTCCTGGTGCCACGTTGTGAAGCGCCATGATCGTAAAATGGTCAATACTCTGCATATCGACACAGCAGCTTGGAGTCGAATCCGAATCACAGCAGTGTTAGTTTTCCCTTTTGTTTTCTCTTAATATATGCAATAGTAACACAGTAGAGGATCAATTAATATTGCCAGAAGTCACACAGAGGCGTGAGAAATGCCGATGTTGTGGTGACATTTGTACAATGGTTTGAGATTACCTTGATTCAGGAGATAAGCATGTAGAATCTGTTTATGTAGAGATGAGGAATAGTGAGGGAAAAAGTCACCAGTGGATGTAGTCTACAAGCCCACTAACAGTAACCACAACATGAAAACAAACGTATAAAAAACAGATATTGTGTGTGACAGATAAAGGGATGACAATAATCATGGGTGACCTTAATTTCCCCCTCTTCCACTCCCAGTTCCATTGCAAATAAAGTTTACAGAACCATAAACAATGTATCAAATATGTCCCAAAGTACAGCACTGGACATATCCTGGCCTTCGATTAATTTACACGTACTTAGTTTCTGTCTTTTCCTGGGAAACCATCTCTTTCATTCTGAACTTTAGGAAATGAGGTCATTTTTTGCCAGAAAAATAAATATGTCATTCACCTTTGTTTGCTTCATGCTCAAGAACACTCAGGTTCCTTTGTACCCTATTTTTTTGGAAATTTCTCTCGATTTTAATAGTAGTCTACCTTCTGACTCTTCCTACTAAAGTGCAAGAACTCACACTGCCGCCATGAAACTGCATGAGCCAAGTTTTTGTCCACCGACTCAACCTATCTATATCCCTTTGCAGATTCGCATGTCCTTACCAGAACGTGCCCTCCGCGTATTTCGTATCTTCTGCAAAACTGAAAGCATTGCACTCTGGCACTTCTTCCAAGTCATTAATACAGAGATAAATCATGGCAGCCCTTTGACTGACCATTCTGGCACTCCACAAATCATATCATTCCAACTTGAAAAATACCCATTAATCCTGATTTTGTATTTTGTGTTAATTAAACAATGGGCAGCCCATGCTCATTAATACCTAACAGCGTAAACTCCTACCTTGTGCAATGACCTGAGATATGGCTCCTTATTGAGTGCCTGCTAAAAATTCAAATGCACTTCTTCTGCCGTTTGCCTTTATCAACTGTGCTTGTAATATTACCAAAGAAGTCTGGCACAACTATCAAGTGTGACTTGCCTTCAACAAAAGATGTTGACTGTGTTTGACTGCAATAACCTTTTATAAACGACCATTTGTTTGCTTCCTTTACAATTATCTCGCATTTTTCAAATGACAGATAAGACATTGGGACAGATGGAAGTATTTTGGCCCATAAGGTCAATTACATCTTTAAATGAGATCATGGATAATCCTCAACTCCACTTTTCTGCCTTATCACAGTCGCCCTTGAATCCCTAAATGATTAAATCTCTGTCCATCTCAGCCTTGAATACATCCAGCCTTATCAGAACTCTGTCGGAAGAATTCCACAGATTTGTTACTCTCTCAATGGGAGAACATCCCCCTCATCTTTGTATTAACTGGGCAACACCTAGTCCTGAGATTACGCACCCGTGTGTAAATCAGAGAATAACAGACCCCCAAAGTTGGTTATGAACTCACTGGCACATCCAACGCCAATTGTGAGTATTTGAAGTAGTTTCGTTTTTGACCTATGGTTAAACAAACTGCCCTGATTTGCACATTAGATTGGCCAATGAAGTGTCTGCTTCAAAAGTACTCCATTGGTTGTGATTTAGATGGTGGTGAAAGGTGCTTTCAAAATACAAATACATCTTTCTTTCTCAATCCATTGATCTATTAATCTCTCTGCTCATGGAAATGGATTCTTCCCATTCACTCTATTTCTCAATATTATAGTTCAATTCAATCTCCGTTCTGATCAAATACAGAATGACAAGAAATGTAACGGTTGTGACACGGACAAGACAAGCTGAATGCTCCTCTTTCCTTTTGAAACCATTCCATGAGAAATGTTAAAATGTCCCATGTCCCCTGTCGTCGTGGTTGACTCATTAAGGCGATAGATGAAAAATCCATTTGGGTTTCGCCGTGCAGGCTCCAATCGTGTTGACTACGTTTCCTGAACGCGTATTTTTTTTCAAATAACTTTCTGGTTCATGAGTTTTCACTCCAACTCGAGAAAATCCGTCTCACCAACCCATCAGAGAGTCTGGTCATTTATTGACATTCAGAAAACACAAGTTCTGAACAAGAAACTTTGGCATATTCAAAAGTTGAGCTCTGTTTCTCTTTCCACAGGTACCACTAAACGTGTTGAGTTTCAACAGTATTTGCTGTGTTTAATCTACATAATTGGTTTTGTATTAAATATCTTGAATTGCAGTCCTTTGGTAACTGACCCTGGTTCGTGGCTACAGTTTCTCCCGACTATCACCCCGCCTATTCCCGCCACCCCGTCCCCCACTGTTGTGAGCAGTCCCAGGAAATGTCTGGTTAAACTTTTTTGCTCCAAGAGAACATTTCCGATCTCGGGAATCACTCCACTGAACGGGATTTCCTCATCCCTGGGCATGTTGCAAGGCGGAGCATTGTGAAGAGATTTTGGGAAAATATTGACAGTTGGGAGTGGGGTGGAGAGGCGGGGCGATGTTAAGGAAGCAAAACAGAAAACCCAGTCTCCAGCTTTTTGAATCTTCAGAAACTCTTCGAAACAGGAATCACAAGAGAATGAAAGGTGAACTTTCCGACTGAGCACAAACAGTCAAGACACCTGCCCCTTCTGTTGAAGGCTGGGATATTGACTCTGATTTTCTCGGAACATGAACTGACTTGAGACTTTGAAAGGATTTTCGTTCCTGCACATCAGGAATTCAAATCTCATCTCGGCTATGGGACAATGAGACAAACAAAAACTGTTGGACAAACTCAGCAGGTTTGGCAGTACCTGTGGGATAAAAGAGAGTTCTGAAACGTTGACTCTGATTCTCTGCCAGATCTGCTGAGCTTTTCCTGAAATTTATGTTTTTGTTTTTAAATGAATGTTTATCCCATCTGTTGGGATGAAACAGCCGGATCTACCATGTACTTAATTTAACCCTTTAGAAATCTGAGAAGTGATTGGATTCAAACAAACCGAGTAATGATTCACTCTTCCTCAGCTGCACACAGAGAGAGAGAGACCTGGAAAGCAGAGCCAGTGTTGCGACGTGTGTAGTAGTGACCGAGTGGTTAAGGCGATGTACAAGAAATCAGTTGGCTATCCCTGCCCTGTTTGAATCCTGTCGACTACGGTTGAGAGCTGAAAGGTATTTGCTCCTTATATTCTTGTTTATGAGAGGTATTACAGGAGGGGTGGCTGACGAATACTTCACCCAAATCGGTTATGAGGAGCATAGGCCAATCACTGCCTGTTAGAGAGCAAGAAGCAGAAAACCTCATAAGATTTAAGATACATTTAAATGTACACTGACGTTGCTAACCTTCTTGAGTCATTAAGGCAAGTGCGGGTAAAGGAGACGAGAACAGTCAGGGGCTTGAGTTCAACTGCTGCAGACCTGATGGGCTGAGGGGTGTTTTTCTGTGCTGGGGATCTCTTAGACCAGCTGCGGTGAGCTTAGTTTGTGAAGTGATAGGACAACGTTTGCAAAATGCACCAGTGCCAGGAAGGGATCGAACCGACTCTCCCCTGATCTATCTGTCAGACACGTTATCCATTGAGACATTGGGATTGGGGTAACTGGCACTCTGCATATTCCTGGAATCACTATTGGGAGAATCAGGAAGATGCGATCTTGGTGTCTCTTTACCCAGCCGTTTGCAAACCCATCGCTTCTCAATCCCTCGTGCCTTACATTTCCTGGCCCTGCTTTCCAGGTAATGATTGGCGTCACAATCTGCCTGTTTGTATCAAGCAGCTCATTGACCTCGGAGTTGGGCGGTCAGAGAGAGCTAGAGGTGAGACGGGGACACAGGCAGAAAGAGAAGCGACAAGTCGTGTGTCAGTTGCTTTTCGTTAGCGATGCCTGCCGGAGGCTGTCCTGTCAGATTCCCAGGAGCTGCAGTGATTGGATAGGTGAGTATTCGAAATTAAAAGTTGCACGTGAGCAGCCTGTGAGACTATTTCAGCTCACTGTCCATTTTATATCCCAGCTCACGGAAACAGTTCTCATTGTCTGGAGAAGTTGCTTGTGTTCCACCTAAAGCTTCCTTTTATCGCAGGAGCTTGCGCCTGGGGACGGAGAGCGGACGTGAAGCACATGGAGCAGGTATAATCCTGAGGTCTCTGTCACTCTTGGAGATGTGCCCCTGTGTCTCCCTCAGTGGGTGAAAATGAGGATGATCTCCTCAAGGAGGTATTAACACCGTTTTACCATTTCAAACTTCAGCCCATTTGTTGTGTTATTCGACATCACAGGGATAACTGCATTGACATGTGCCTTTGTAAAGTCAAAACACACAAGGCTGTGAGCCAAATGCTCGAAACTGGGACTAGAATGAAGGGAAGTTTGATGATCTGCACTGAAACGATGGGTCAAATGGTCTTCTTCCACGCTGTTAAAAACTCAGAGACGGAGAAAACGATCTGCAGCGAATATGTTCAGAAATGAAAATGTAAAAGCAGTGTCATTAGGAAAAGACACGACTTACTCTGTTGTATTTCTTCATGGTCCAGCGGTTAGGATTTAGCGCTTTCTGTGCCGCTGCCTGGGTTCAATCTCAAGTCAGGGAATAGAAGTTCTGTTATGATAATTTATCGAGGTGCCAGCACTTCTGACTGATCAGGAGCTCGCAGCTAATCTGATTTGTCCCAAACGTTGTGCAGGTTAACATAAAACAAAAAACTGTGGCAGTCTGACACAAAACAGCAATTGGTAGAGAAATTCAGCAACCCTGGCAGTATCTGTAGTGAGAATCAAAGCTGACGATTCAGTTCCACTGACTGTTCGTCCCTACAAGGTTAATTATGCATTTCTGTATGATAATGTCGAGAGAAATTATTCGGTTTATCTTTCGAATCAACGTATTCATCAAAATCGCTCTCTCATTAGCTTACTCACTCCAACTTTACAACTTTAAAGGGACTTCATCAGCTGTAATGCTGCTTCCGTTGCCATGAGGTGGTAAAAGGCTCTGCTTAAATGGTTGTCTTTATCTTTTCCTTTCTCTCAGTTAGCACCCATGTCGAATGGAGAATTGGTCCTTTCAGTGTCTACCACAATATGTGTCTCTATTTGTCTCTCTTTGACTCTGTGTATCCACCTCACCCCCATTCACATTCTCCGACTTTCCATTGTCCACATCCACCATTTCCCATTTCTGCTCTTTGAAAAGTCTGAAATTCGGAAACACTTTGAGACTGGAGTGTCTAGAACTGGGCTCACATTCCTTGGATAAGTGTCTGTCTGTTATGACTGAGGTATGGAGTCATTTCTTGTCTCAAAAGATTGTGAATCTTCAGAATTCAAAATAGAATTCCTAATCCACCAAAAAAATAACAATTCCACCACAATTATAATATTATAGCGATGTCTTTACTGTTGGTGTAAAAATGAATGAGGGTGATCTTTTCAAAGAGCAGAAATGGGGAATGAGGGATGTGGACAATGGAGTGTCAGAGAGTGTGAAAGAGGGTGAGGTGGATACACAGAGTCAAAGACAGACAAATGAAGACACATATTGTGGTAGACGCAGAAAGGACCAATTCTCCATTCGAAATGGCTGCGAACAGACAGAAAGGAAAAGAAAAATGTCTGTGCCATTACGACAACATTCCCCGGTAAGTCTACTGTTTATCCAGCCTCACCTCGTTATTCCGACCAAAATGTGAATGAAGGGATGAGAATACAAGAAAAGGAGAAGCAGAAGTGCTTGTGGAACAGCAGAAAGGAAGTTCATGGAGAATCGAGCAGAAAAAGAGGAGACACTGAAGCAGCCTCCTGACGACAAATGTATCTTCTTGGCCAGTAAAACTCACGGCTTCACAAATCAGGGACCTTGAAGTGAAGCAGTGACAGTGATTATCTTTGTTGGTTGTTCACGCTGTGAATGTTACCGTTCTTGCTCATGTCCGTGATAACACCACAAATCTACTGCATGTAAGCATCACACGTAAATCGGTGATAGGTTCTGAAAACAGAAAGTCCTCCAGCTGCGCAATGAGGCTGACTCCCTGCATTAGGGGCTTTTGCAGAGCCCAATGTTAACAGGTTCTGTTTTGCAATTGGTCAGTGCATTCGGATATTGAGAGAAAGACTGGTGTTTTGAGACTACACAGGAATGCAGCCTCTTGTGTTTTCCTACTCATTGACGTTTCCGGTGACACAGAAGATTGTCAATCAGGATTGCACCTTCAGGAGATAGCTTCGAAACTTTGTCAGCTCCACAGTTATCCAGTCAGACCCCGGACATACAGGTTTTAATACAGTTATTATCAAAATATACCTTCATTTAATTCATAGAAATCTATGAAGAGATTGGAATCAAATAAACCCATGAAGGATTTTCTCCTCCTTTGCTCCACACGGAGTGAGACAGGGACAAGCAGTCGGATTTGACCCCGCACTCTCCAATCCTCTGTTGCCAGCAGAAAGCGGCCACTGCAGATTTAATCAGCCGCTTCGTGTCCATCCTTGGGAGGCAAATCCTCTAACTGGGGCCAAACCTCTCAATGCACCGAGCACAGGCTCAGAAAAACACAGGGAGATTCCATCATGCTCAGTAAACTTCAGAGCAACATTGACACAATCTCCAAGTGAGTGGAACTTACTCTGAGCCTCACTTGGGAAACCTCATTTGATACAACGAGTGGAAACCTGTTCCTTCTGAACAGTTGTTCCCGTGTGGAAAAGGGCGAAAATCATTTTACATTTCACAACGGCTGCAGCAAATTCTTCTTGACCTTCGAATCTTTTTAACCGAACTGTGAAAATCCAGTCCCCAAATGCGAAGCTGCAGAATTTGCTGATGTACCGAACAAACAAAGTGCTGAATGTATTGAGTGAGACTGGGCAGACAGACACGCATTTCACACAGTCTGTAACAGAAATGATTGGATTTATTGAAGCAGATTCACCGTCTCTCAGAGTGACTGACAGTCGCATGGGCAACTCAAGGATGAGGGCACCGACATTAAAATATGAATTTTGAATGTTAAATCCCGGAACAAGCGCTGTAAATGGATTATAATGGTCTGAAGGAGTAACAGCTGAAAAGTAGAAGATGAAACTGATGTTATTTGTGATTGAGAGGAACGAACTGGAAACTTGTGATTTTCCAGGTGGATCATCTTTGGCACATTGAAATTAGGTTGCAAGGGATTTATCTCAGTCTGAAATGGGAAAATAAGCACTTACCAATTGAGCCCGGCTCGCTCAGTTGGGAGAGCATGAAACTCTTAACTTCAGCGTCGTGGGTTCGAGCCCCATGCTGGGCGTCTTCACTTCTTGCAACTTTATTTTCTGAGGTGAAGGCCAGCTCTTCAATCTTCCAACAGCATGAGTGAAACGAGAAGCTTCAGCCGTGCCGAAAACATGGTTTCTCTTCTGCTGCTTTGATTAAGATACTGGTTTCCTGTTTTAGAGTGCAAATTGTTTCCACTTCACTGGAAGTCCCAGAGATCAACTTGTAGGTGCAGCCGCTTGTATAATAAATGTCAAGACTTTTAAAGGGGCAAACCCAACTCCAATCCTGCACCAACAAGACTGTTCAGAGTCACAGAATGAGAATGGTCACTTCCTGGGCGTCTCCATGTCAAATGGAGCTGAACCAGAATTACCTAATTCTGAGGATACCACAGGAAGAATCAATGAAGTCTCCCTGAACATTACCGAATTCACAAGGAAAATTATCTTCTTTTGTGACCGTGTGGGTTTATTCAATAAAATCTTCATTCTCGGTAACAGAGCGGAAAAATTGTGAGTTTTCAGTGTGTGTCAGAAGTGATGTGGGTGAACCCGGAAGTATGGTGCAGTCATGTGTTCTTTATCGAAGCATAATCTCCTTTCGCACAGGCACATTATATTTGTTGCTCAACCGAATCTCACCAGATGCGTTCAGCTTTGCGTTGATATTGGTTTTGATTGCAGGGCTATCAGCATCTGGCACGAAACTGATATTGTAGCCGGGCATAACTAAGCAGCAAAGAAAATGGACAAGAGGATGGGGTTCCTCGCAAGAATTTCCCGGTGCCTTTGTATCAGTTGTGTGAGGTAGAATCATTGGAAAATGTCATATGTGAGCTCTGAGCCTGTAGTGTGATGATATGGCCGAGGGGTCTAAGCTGCTGGATTTCGATTTCAATCTCTGAAAAGGGGTGGGTTTGAATCCCACTATAGCTACCTGTTATGTCGAAGCTGCGTTTAACTTCTCTTTGTTTTGCCCAAAGTAATCTTTGACGTGGGACAGCACAACAGCCTCCATCGAGTCAGCGTCCACGGCATGTTTCCATGGTGCAGTAGTTATCGCGTGCGGAATGCCCCCAGCATGATAGCGGGAACAAGCAGGCTGCACTGCTGTTCCATGTCCCAGGCAAGTTGCGTTGCTCACCCTATTCACTGAAAGTGAATGCTGATGGTTATTTTGCTGCTGGAGTGAAACAAAATCCTGCATTGAGTCGACTTGCGGTTATTTGCCTTTTCTGGCGAAAAGGAGGGTATTGCTATGTGAAATTTCTCCCATTTCCTTCATTTCTGTTCTGGAGAAGGGAGCTGATGAGCCACCTTCTTGATCCACTGCAATCGTTGCGGTGCAGGCGCACTCACATTGTAAATCAGAAGGGAAACCTCATGTAATCGAGACTGTGATAGCTCGTGTTCACTTTTCGTGGGTCATTCTTACTCTTATTCTTTTCATTTCCTGACTTGAGCAGTTTCCAGTAAGTGGCGATGGATTAAACCTCCAGTGTATTTGGAGGAGCAGTTTGAAAATGCCCCAGGGTATTAGGGTATTGGCATCCGGTGGAAAATTGATGTTGTAGCTCGGCATAGCCGAGCAGCTAAGAAAATGGATGAGGAGGATAGTCTTCCTCGAAGCCCTTACTGGCGCGTTCACTTTTGTTGTGTTCTGGCAGCAACATCGCAAAAATCATTTTTGAGACAATCGGTCCTATAACATGGTGTCGTGTGGCCTCTGGTATTTGCTCTTGCCCAGAAGTGGAAATCTTCGCCGGAATACTGACTGGCTCACCAGAAAGACAGGGAAAGTGAAAGGAATTATGATAATGTTACTCGCGCCTGGACTGCCTGCAGAACAATTTTGCAATGGGATCTGCCGTTCTCAGATTCTATATCTGCTTACCATTGGAGACGAAGGATTATTTTTTTTTCGGAGCCACTTATTTTGCATACAGACTTAATAACTGTCAGTTTGTTGCGCGGTATCATCTTGTAAGTGGCTCACTCGGCTTTGTGCATTTTCCCTGTCGTCCAGTGCTGATCATATTTCACTTACACCTGAAAGTTATTCTGGTTTGAACAAGGGACCGAGTCATATTCCAACGTCAAAATGTAAATCCCAGAAATGTCGTAGAGTTCGTATTTTCTTTATCGGAATATACATTCTCACAGACACAGCATTTGTTGGCCACCAAGTCTGAAAATATACGTTCAGCTTGCCATTCATTTTCGTTTTGATTGAAGGGCGAAAGATATTTGTTGCAGCACATATCACACCCGTGAAAGTATAGGAGGAGTAGAATGGGGATCGATATAAACCAGTGACTAATCTCCCCAGAGCCCGATGTACAATAGTGAACATTCGGCCCCAGTGCCTCATGTTAGACCGTGACGACTCTCCCCCCGATCCCAGTATAAACCAGTGAACTTTCTCCCACATTTTCCGATATAAAACAGTGAACATTCCCTCGCAGAGCCCAACATAAAAGAGTGAACATTATACTCCAGAGCCCGATATGAAACGGTCACCTTTCTCATCCAGAGCCAAGTATAAAATAGTGACACCCGCTAATCCTCATAAACCCGTATTTAGCATGGCTTACTAACCTGGCCGGCACATCCCCGCACACAACGGAGCAATTTCCCATCGCAATTATATGAATTATATGAAGCCAAAAACAGGAAAGGCTTGTTGGATTAGTGGTATGACCCTTACTTAGGGTACTATGCAGTGTGAACATGTGAGAGGTCCTGGATACATCTCCTCGATGACCCCAGGTATGTTATTTCACTTTTGGGGGAGGGGGGATTACAATGCTGTCAGGCAAGAACTTCGGAGAGGAATTTGGGCATAGATGTTCTCAGAGAAATGCACGACAGAAATGCGGAGGTTGTCGGGGGAGCACTTGCTACAGCTACTGGATAGGTTTGTCCCACTGAGGCAAGGAAAGGATGGCAAGGTGAAGGAGCCTTGGATGACAAGACAAGTGGAACATCGAGTCAAGAGAAATAAGGAAGCTTACTTAAGGTTAAGGAAACAAGGGTCAGACAGGGCTCTAGAGGTTGACAAGGTAGCCAGGAAGGGACTGAAAATGGACTTAAGAGAGCAAGAAGTGGGATGTAGCAGGTAGGATTTTAGAAAATCCCAAGGCATTCTATAATTATGTGAGGAACAAGAGATAGTGGAGGGAACTTGTGCACAGAGTCGGACGAGGTAGGGGAGGTCGTTAATGAATACTTTGCTTCAGTATTCACCAGTGAGAGGGACCTTAACATTTGTGAGGATAGCATGAAAAAGGCAGATAAGCTCGAACAGGTTGATTTTAGGAAGGAGAATGTGCTACAAATTTTGAAACACATGAGGATAAGTAAGTACCCTGGGCCAGACGGGATATGCCCAAGGTTGCTACGGGAAGTGAGGGAAGAGAATGCTTCGCCTTTGGTGATGATTTTTGCCTCCTGACTGTCTACTGGAGTACTACCAGATGATTGGATGGTGGCAAATGTTATTCACTTGCTCAAGAACGGGAATAGGGATAATCCTGGGAATTACAGAACAGTCAGTCATTCTGTAGTGGGCAAATTATTGGAGAGGATTCTGAGAGACAGTATTTATGATTATTTAGACAAGCACAACTTGATTAGAAATAGTCAATGTGGCTTTGTAAGTGGCAGGTCATGCCTCACAAGCCTTATTGAATCCTTTGAGGATGTGGCAAATTACATTGATGAAGGTTGAACAATGGATATGGTGCATATGGATTTTAGATAAGCATTTGATTAGGTTCCCCAAGGTGGGCTCATTTAGAAAGTTAGAAGACATGGGATTCATGGAAGTTTGGTTGTCTGGATACAGAATTTGCTGTCCAATAGAAGCCAGAGGTTTGCAACAGATGGAAATTATTCATTCTGGAACTTGGCGATCAGTGTTGTTCTGAAAGAATCTGTTCTGGGAACCCCACTCTTTGTCATCTTTATAAATGACTTGGATCAGGAAGTGGAAGGATGGGTCAGTAAGTTTGATGACACAAAGGCTGGTGGCATGGTGGATAGTGTGAAGGGCTGTTGGAGGTTGCAACGGGACATTGACAAGATGCAAAGCTGGGCAAAGAAGTGGCAGATGGAATTCAACCTGGAAAAGTGTGAAGTGATTCATTTTGGAAGGTCGAATTTAAATGCTGAATGTAGGGTTAATTGCAGGATTAATGTGGAGGAACAGAGGGATCTTGGGGTCCACATCGATAGACCCTTCAAAGTTGCTACCCAAGTTAATAGGGTTGATAAGAAGGTGTATGGTGCGTTGGCTTTCATTGGCAAGTGAATTGAGTTGAAGAGCTGCAAGGTTATGCTTCAGTCACTGAAAACCCTGGTTAGACCACACTTGGAATATTGTGTTCAGTTCTGATCGCCTCATTATAAGAAGGATGTGAAAGCTTTAGTGAGGGTGCAGAGGAGATTTACCAGGATGCTGCCTGGACTGGAGGCCAGGTCTTATGAGGAAAGTTTGAGGGAGCTAGGGCTTTTCTCTTTGGAGCGAAGAAGGATGAGCTGTGACTTGATAGAGGTATATAAGATGATGAGAGGCATAGACAGTGTGGATACCCAGAGACCTTTTCCCAGAGCGGAAGTGACTATTATGAGGGGGCATACTTTTAAGGTGATTGCAGGAAGGTATAGTGGAGATGTCAGAGGTAGGTTCTTTACACAGAGAGTGGTGGGTGCGTGGAATGCGCTGTCAGCGGTGGTAGTCGAGTAAGATACATTAGGGACATTTAAGCAAGTCTTGGACAGGCGCGTGGATGATCGTAAAATATAGAGTATGCAGGGTAGTTTGATCTTAGAGTAGGATAATTGTTCGGCACGACATCGTTCGCCGAAGGGCCTGTGCTGTACTCTTCTATGTTCATCGTGTTCAATTCACCTAGCCTGCATAATTTTAGACCGTGGGAAGAAATTGCAGCACTCAGGCGCAGACATGGTGAGAATGTACATAATCCACGCAGACATCAGCTCAAGCTGAAATCGAAGCTGGGTCCTTTTTGCTGAAAGGCCCCAAAAATTCTTGGATCCGACCTGGTAGGGAATTGAGCCCCGGTCTCCAGCGTGACAGGTGGGGATACTAACCACTATTGTGCTGAGGACCTCAAGTGCAGATGCCCCTTAAGCCCTTTACGTGTGCACCACTCAAATACAATCGCTTAAGTATCCAAATTCTATTTCTATTGTTTAGCCCATAGCCATCAATGCCATAGCATCACAAATTCACATATGAATGCTTCTTAAAGTCACCAGGATACCTGCCTCTAGGACACTTACAGGCAGTGGCTTCCAGATTCCAAACACCCGCTGGCTGAAAGCGTTTTTCTGCAAATTTACTCAAAACTTCCTTCCTCTTACATTAAATCTATGGCCCCTGGTGATCGATCCCTCCATCAAGGGGAAGCGTTTACATAAGTCCACGCTATCAATATCGCTTATTATTTTGTACATCTCCTCTGGGAGAAATGGAGCTAACTTTTTCGCTCTCTTACTTTTGTCATATGGCTGACCCTGCACTGGGTTGAATTGTGGGAAGGACTTTTTTTTTAGCTCATTTCATCTTATTCAATTTCATGCAAACATGCACAAGTCTTTGAAGTAATCTAAACTTCCGAAAAATAATTGTAACATACGATGTTGTGTTTAGGCTCGAGTTTACCTACCGTCATGGAGGGAAAGCAAGAAAGCGGAGTTGAGATTTATCAGATCAGCAGTGATCTCATTGAATGGCTGAGCAGATTCGATAGGGTGAATTGCAGCTTCCTGACGACCAGTCTGTTCGACCTCTCTTCATAACGGAAATTCTTCAGCCTAGACAACATCCTGGTAAATCTCTTCTGCACCGTTTCTGGTGCTGTCACATCCCACAATAACGTGTATTAGAGAACTGCGCACAATATTCTAGCTACAGCCGAATGAACAGAAGCAATAAATGATTCAGAAAGCCACAGAAACTGGTCTTTTCTGATGAAGTCTATTTTGCTCGTTATTGCCATGTGTCGTTTTCCTAAGTCTGATGTTCCAATAATCACTAGTCCACGTCAGGAAAAGCTGCTACATGAGTCTTGATCTCACCGTCCCAATATCTGAATATTTCGTCTCGTTTAAAGTTCCTGGTGGTGAGACAGGCCACGTTCACACAGCAACACTGACCGCAACGAGACAGAGTGAACGATGTCAATGTGAAAATGGATGTTAGATTGTGCAGTGCCTCAAGTGAAGCGGAAGGAGGGACGTAAAGGAGAGTTAGTGATTGTGGGAGGGAGATAAATCTCCAAGTGATGGGTTTGAATTCTGATACTTCAAACGCGGGTACGTGAGGAGGGGGGCGGAGGTTAAGAGATGATTTTCCCCACCTCAAAGATTATTTTCACGTTAAAATGTTTGATACTTGCCGAATTTCTATAGCCCGTGTCAGAAGGAATGAAAAAACATTGCAGCAAGCACCCACTGCCGTGACTCGTATTCGAACTGATGTTGCTGCGACCACAGCGCAGAGAACTAACCACTATACGATCATGGCACGACATGAAACAGCCTCCTTGTAAAGAGCAATAACTACAGTGGCAGAGGATATGTTCGGAACAGCACTAGATCCACAATAGGAATTCTTTCCAAGCAGTGAACTGTTATGTGGGGATTCACAGAGGGCTGGAATCTGTAATTACGATGCTACCAGAGGCAGTGGAGATTCCATCATCGAGCATGTTGAAGACTGAGATTGATAGATTTCTACAAAATATAGTGCAGGCTTTTATTGAAATGTATCTTTCAATAGCAATCTAGTTTAACATCGGATACTTCACCAGTTCCTTCACACAAGGAAGTAACCATTGCTGCATACGACCATATAATCCCAGTTACCAGGCCCAGAACCAGAGAAACTCAATGGCTCAGCCGCGAAGATACAATCGGAAATGGGGATGGCAATGAGTGCGCGGAGCTACTCTGATAATAGATGACCAGATAGCCTGTGCATTATATACCAAGACAATGTGCCAAAACCGAGATAGATCCGCGGAGATCATGTGCAGAAGGATAACAGAATGCAATGCTGAATCAGACAGTGACCAGGGTGACACAGATAGAAATAACGCAATCAATGAGCGCGCGGTCCTTCTATGACAGTATAGAGGCGCGTGAAATGCCGAGGCTGTGAGCTCTAACCTCAACCGGAGCAGCTTTTATTGACATGGAGCAGAGATTATTGGGGCATCAAGCTGTATGAAAAGATAAGCAGCAATTTTAATCTGAGGCAAAATAATTTTTAGCAGCACAGATGTTTGTGGATTGAGGGAGGATCTGTCCGTGAAAATGTCACATTTATGAAGAAAAATGCTGCAAATATTCAACTCGTCAAGAGAGAAATCTGTGCTGGAAGAAATGGAGCTAACTTTTTCGCTCTCTTACTTTTGTCATATGGCTGACCCTGCACTGGGTTGAATTGTGGGAAGGACTTTTTTTTAGCTCATTTCATCTTATTCAATTTCATGCAAACATGCACAAGTCATTGAAGTAATCTAAACTTCCGAAAAATAATTGTAACATACGATGTTGTGATTAGGCTCGAGTTTACCTCCCGTTATGGAGGGAAAGCAAGAAAGCGGAGTTGAGATTTATCAGATCAGCAGTGATCTCATTGAATGGCTGAGCAGATTCGATAGGGTGAATTGCAGCTTCCTGACTACAAATGGCAGTGAAACTCACCGCATCACAAAGTGGAGACAATTGAATTGAAGTAGCGATGGTGATTATCTTTGCTGGTTGTTTGTGAATGTTACTATTACTGCTCAAGTCCATGGTATCAACACAACACAAAGGTGAATAGCCTGACTGAGCAGGCACCTTTCCCCTCTTTCAGCGGCTGGAATATGGACTCTATGTTCTCTGGGATATTAACTGACATTGAAAGGATTGCGGACAGAGTTGCGCTGCCTTTGCTGTTGCCACCATCAGGAACAATAAAACCTGATTATTTGCCCGGGAATCGAACCCGGGCGGCAGCGGTAAAACGCCGAGTCCTAACCACTGGACCACCAAGGATGGTGGCTGGGATATGTGCATCGTTTCTTCATAACACAGCTTCTGACATTTTCTTTCTACGACAGGTGTTTCTCCTCCAAAATGATTGAATCATCGTGTTTCCCGAGCACGGAAAGTGGCTCAACATCCCAGTTTCCAGCCTTTGCCCATAGCCTTGTGTGCTACGAGGCGATGGACCGGCCGTTTGAGTTGTTCACGTTCCCTTGGGGAACTGGACTACATTTTCACCCTCAGAGGGTAACACACAGACACATTTCTCAGAAGGTGACAGAGGCCTCAGCAGAGACCAACGCCCAGAGAGTAGGATTTCACCCACTTGGATTATATTGTCCCATTTCACACTTCAAAACCAGAATCTGATTACAGCAAAGACAAAAAACATTCGGCCGCTCCCCTCCCCGTATTGGTCTCCCAATGTTTCCTTGTCAACCTGCAGTTTATAAAATCACCTCACTTGACTGCTGGCCTGTGGAGAAAATGACATTGTCATAATTTCAGACGATATTGAAAGTGCTCCTTTGGATGTTAGATGCAGCAGCTGAACAAACATTCTCATATCCTCCAGTTCGAAGTAAACTCATGACCGCTGCTTGACAAGACCATTGCTTTCATTACAGCGCTACAGAGCAAAGACTGTGCCCTGTAAGGTAAGGTTTCATGCATTAGAAACAACAATGGAATAGATGACGGAATAGTCTGTGCATTATAAACCAAGACAATGTGACAAAACCGAGATAGAGCCGAGGGATCATGGGCAGAAGGATGAGAGATGCAATGCTGAATCAGACAGTCACCAGGGTGATACAGATGGAAGTCTTCCCTAGTAGTCTACTGATTAGGATTCAGTGCCTTCACTGCCATGGCGTGTTCATGGTTAAAATTTACAACAATAAATATGAAATATTTATTGATCTTTAGAAGCAGAATTATGTCGTGGACCAGTCAGTATCGCTTCACTCCATATTACAGTTCTACATCAGCAATGTCAGCTGCAATTGCCTGACGTGCAATTTGTTTAAGACAAGAACAGGGGAGGTCAGGAAAAGTGAAGGGCAATGGTGGTTTGTGAGATTTGACTGTGGGCCTAATGGAGCCAAGCTCAATGTGGGGCACTGAAGACTCGTTTTTCCTGTTTACCCTGGTATGCAGATCACTCCGGTATAACCAACCACAATGACTGCCCCTTTGTTTGCTGCCCTTTGCACATCTCACCTTGGTTCAGTGCCCCGATGGGATCCACACATTTTTAAGTTGGCAAATTTTACTCCGGTCAGTTTTGCAGCCTTATATTAACATCATGCATTTTAGGTAGAAAGAGACAGCTCAGCCCATCAAGTCTGCTCCGCTATTAAATGAGCGGATAATCCTGATTTGTTAATTCTGAACTGCACTTTCGTAGATTTCTCCATAACCTTTGATACCCTTGCTGCTAAAAGTCATTCGATCTCAACCTTAAATATCCTTAATGGCCCAGGCTCAACAGCCCTCTGATGTAAAGGAATCCACCGATTCACAATCATTTGATAGAATAAATTTTACCTCGTTTCTGCCTTAAATGTGCGACCTCCATTCTGATATTAGACACTCCATTCCTTGACGGCCCGAGAAGGGAACTAACCTTTCTGCATCCAATCCGTTGCATCACCAAAAACACCTGTATGTTTCAACAAGAGCATTTTTGTAGGACTGTTTCTGAGCAGATGAAAACAATGGACTTCAGTGCTTCTTCCCAGTTAATTCATCTCTGATGTGAAACTCTCACTGATTCTGGTAGAGCTGCTCTCTTTGCTGGTTTTAACGCCAGAAATTCATGTTCATGTTAAGAGTTTATACAGGAACAATAAATCCTCACTCCCTGACTGGAAATCATTCCAAGAAACGGCAGTCAGAGTGCTGAATCACAACTACTAGAGCACCAACGAAGGTGAATGCAATGCTTGCAACTTCTCTTGCTGGCGATTCTTTTGAATTTTATCATTTTGCAAAATGACAGAGATTATTCTATGATATTATATCAATGCCAGTCATTAAACACCTCACTTGGAAATCCAGTTTCCGGCACTTGGTTTTGTGTGTTCTGACATTTTAAGTGCTCATCTAAATAGGTATTCAATGTCTTGAGGGCTTCAATGGAACAAAAACAACCCTTATACCAATGACAGGAAACATTACTGTTTGCTGGAACACGAAATCTACAATTTCCTCCTTGAAGACAGTTCCGAAAACCAAACTCTTCCTCACAGCCATTTGCCAGTTTTCCTCATGATGCCAGTAGTTTGAGATTATATCCGTCTGGTTACCACTAATGACTTTCGTTTTCAAACTCTCTGCTCACCCGAGGAGTGTTGTTCCTTAGGTTAAACCACCATCACTTTTCTCTCTCTAATAATGGCCCAGAACAAGTATGGCAACATTAGCTTTTAATGCGTGGCTTAGTGTCAGATTTTGTGATATTGTACACATGGGAGTCACAGGGATTTTTTTTTTGTATGCATTATATGGGTCATTTGTGCTTGTAAGAGATAAACAGAAAGATTGCTTGTACACGTAGTAACTTATAAAATTAAAAATCTGCAATGGCGGCTGCGTTAACCCAGAAATCCGAGTGCTGGTTAACGTCCCCTATGAACGGGTTCCTTATCGCTGTGCATGCACAGACTCTCCGCGGCTCAACAATGGCATAGCGCATGCGCAGTCGGAGCTTTCCTATGGAGCAGTTGTACTTTTCCTCGGCTCCACAAAAGGTAACAATGAGGCGGAGCGGAGCAGGCGATGGGCCGGCCGGTCGAACGGACAGGGTTTCCTAACCACTTTGTGGATGCGCTAGGGTTCGTATAAAAATAATATTGTCCTCGTTTCATGAAACTGGACAAATCGCTGCACCCTCTTAGGGACAGGCCCCCGTTATCGTCCGCCATCTTTGTATGGGGCAAAGGGCAGTTGGGCGCACGTGCGATCACCCAGGGCCAGGGAAGAGAATGTTGTGCTTCGGGTCGGGAGCCGAAACGTCAACTTTCATGCTCCCCTGACGCTGCCTGGCCTGCTGTGTTCCTCCAGCTCCACACTGTGTTATCTCTGACTCCAACATCGGCAGTTCTTACTATCTCTGACAGAATATTGTGAATGTGTCTCATGGACTCATAGGGATGGAATTTATAAATTATTTTAACAGCGAGTGAGGAAGGAAGTATTTACACACAGCAAACTCAAAATCACAGAAATGTTTGTTTCATCTGAAATTCTGTCCCGGACTGACTGAGATGGCTTTTGTCAACTTATTTTATAGCATGCTGGAAAAGGATTTGCTGATTGGAAACTCAAACCAAATGCTTCACCAAGATCTGATCGTGCCACGTTATCCTTTATTCATTCAGCACTGGATATTATTGGCCTTTGAATGAAAGTATTGAGTGAAATAAAAGTTACATACATTTCCTTCCTTATATCTCCCAGTAACACTTACCCAATATCTTATATCTGTGTCTCTAATACCTTTACTATCAGCGAATGGTAACAGCTGCTCTTTATCTCTCTTATCTAAACCTATCATAAGCCTAGACACCTTTATCAAATCTCACGTCATTGTCCTTCGCTCTATGCAGAGCAACTTCAGTTTCTCCAACCTGACCTTACAACTAATATTCCTCACTCCTTGAACCATTCTCATCAACCCCAGTCCTGACAAAGGGTTTCAGCCTGAAATGTTGACTTTCCTGCTCCTTGAATGGTGTCTGTCTGACTGTTTTTCCAGCTCCACATTTATTCATTCTGATCAAACTCCTTTTAAATCTCCCCACAGACGCTCACATCTTTTGTGGTGATCACTTGTTTGCAGAGACCCAAATGCACTTTGTTCATGTGTATGATCTTATCACACAATCAATTGCTCAGTAACATTGCCGTGATTGCTGGGTGAGAGTTTCCGCTGACCCCAGTCCTTCTGATTTCTTTTGAGCTGCAGACTTTGGCATTTGATTTTAAAATTGAAAACACTGAAATTGTTTCAGTATTTTTAACCAGTAACCTGCATGATTCAGCTTTTGGTGTTGTTCTGAGTTATCTGTGAAAGCTTGACCTGGCTTTGGGGCTGGTGTGACCCGTTTACTGTGGATCTGAATCAATATCCATCCAATACTCTCGTTCATCTCTGCTCTCCCTGATCAACTCTCTGTCATTGTCTAATCTTCTCTAACTCCAGTAATGAGTGCAACTTCCTTAGGTGTTTTATTGTTACTTCCATTGACTCTCCCAATGAGGTTTTCACAGCTGAACATCTCCCGACCATTTGCTGCTGGCAATTATCTTCCAATAGTAGCTCCCACGATGCTGTAAGATACGGATTTATTCACCAAGTGATGGTGAAGTGACTGGGATACGTGTCTAAATCAATGGCAATTAATTTATATCAATATAGTGCCTTTCACATAATGGAAACTTCCAAGCTGTTCGTCAGGAGTGGCTGTGAAGCATTTTTTTTTCATTACAGTCACGTTACAAGGTATCAAAGGTGAGAAAATATTTTATTGTGAAATATGTAGTTTTCAAGGAGTACTTTGAAGTGGAAAAAGTTAGGTTGAGAGAGCAAGAAGTTAAGTGAGGAAATTTCACAGTTTACAGCCATTGCATGTGAAGGTTGAAGGCGCCAAATGTGGAACTGTTGAAGTCGAGAATTATCGGGAGGTCGGAATTGGAGGTAATGCAGATATCTGGGAGGACATTTGTTAAAATTCATTCTTAGGATGTGGGCCTTGCTGATTGCCCTTGATCCCTAATTGCCCTTCAGAGGGCTGGAGGACATTGTGAGAAAGGAAAAAAGGACATTATCAAGAAATTGAATAGAAGGAAGAAAAGCTGAGCTGCGCAAGCACATGGTGGTGGGTGAAGCAAATAGTCACACAGGCAACAGAGTTTTGGATGACCTCAGGATTACATCACTGGGTGAATAACTTGTATCTCCTTCCCTGACAGCATTGTGGGAGCTGGTGCGGGAAGATAAAGCTGCTAAGGCAGCAGTGCATGCTTGTGAGAATGGATAGAGGTGAAAATCTTAATCGGATACAGTGAATGGAAGAGAGAATAAAGCACCAAACAGAGCTCAAGTACATCCATTAATAGAGGCAGAGGAAGTTAGACAAGTGCAGGGAGGGAGATGTGAGAGGAAGGTGAAGAGTGCATTCGGATAGATCCAAAGGAATGGATGAGACGTTCAGCAGCAGATGAGCAGCGACTAAAAGGAGTCAGGTGATGTTACTGGGGTGGAAGTGGGTAGTCTTTGCGATGGTGGGGATATGTGATTGAAATGTCATCTTGGGGCCAAGTATTTCTACATGGTTATGACGTGTTTGGTTCAGACTCAGACAGTTGTCAGGGGGAGGGATGGAGTCAGTCGTGAGGCAATGGAGTTTGTGTTGGGGACGGAAGACAAAGACATCAGTTTTGCCAATATTTAATTGGTGGAAATTTCTGCCCCACTATGGCTGGCTGTCAGACAAGTCAGGATGGTGCGTGACCCGGAGGGAACTTGGAGGTGATGGTGTTCACATTCCCTGCTACTCTTCAGTCTTGGAGGCTGAGTGTTTGGAAGATACTGATATGGTTATGGTGAGTTGTATGTGTTGAAAATCCCCCTCCTTCAGTCCTTTCTTCACATAGAAGCCAGAGTCTTGTGAGAGAATCTCTGTCACTCTATTGTTGTTTGTTTCACAGGATATTAGAAGGGGCAAATTTACAAACTAACTACGACAACATGATCTGATGGATTTGCCAGTTTTATCACAAATGGGACGTGATCCGATTTTGAACATGGAAGGAAACATTCCTGGAGAGAAACGTACATATTTCATGTGTGTGGACAAGGCTTTAGCCAATTATCAGGCTTCACAAACCACAAATGCAGTCACACTGGGGAGAAATAGTGAAAATGCGGCGATTGTGGGGAGGAAATCATTTCCGCACCTGAGCTGGAAACTCGTCGACGCTGTGACGCCAGTAACAGACCATTCACCTGCTCAGTGTGTGGGAAGAGACTCACTCAGTCATTTAACCTGCTGCAACACCAGCTCGTTCACATTCAGAAGAGATCATTTCAATGCCTGGACTGCGGAAGGTGCTGTAAAAGTTCCAGGACTATTATGCCATCAATGTGTTCATACTGCAGACAGACCTTTTAAATGCCCAGACTGTGAAAAATGCTTTAAAACTTCCAGGGAGAGGTCATCCCATCAATTACCTCACATTAATGAGAGACCTTATAAATGCCCAGACTGTGAAAAAAAAATAAACAGAGTTCACACATCTCAACAATGATTGGATTTTGCAGTTCATCACATTCAGGACTGAAGGTAAAGTTTTAATATTTTGGATAAAACTCACGTCAGTCAGCTTTATGTCAAAAACAGTGTGACAGGTCATTGGAAGGATGTGATCGCGGAGTACTTGGGAGAGTCGGCACGGCTTCATCAAGGGGAAGCCATACCTGACAAATCTTAGAATTCTTTGAGGAGGTACTGAGCAAGTTAGGGAAAGGAGAGCTAGTGGAAGTGACCTGTTTGGACTTCCACATGACATTTGACAAGGTGCCACATGGGAAGCTGCTAAATAAGATAAGAGCCCGTGATTTCGGGGCCAATGTACTGACAAATCTTGAGGATTGAGTGACTGGTAGGGCTCTTTTTCAGGATGGCAGCCAGTGACTAGTGGCAATCAGCAGGGGTCAGTGTTGGGACCACAATTATTCACGTTATTCATTAACAATCTGGAAAAAAAGAATTGAGGGAATTGTTGCGAGGTTCGCAGATGACACAATGATAGGTGGGGGGATGGGTCATATTCAGGAAGCAGGATGACTGCAGAATGACAAGGGACAGGCTCGGAGAGTGGACAAAGAAGTGGCAGGTGGAATACAATAAGGGAAAATGTGAGGTTATACAATTTGGTCAGAAGACGAGAGGCACAGACTATTTTCGAAACAGGGAAAGACTTTAGAAATCCGAAGCACAAAGGGACTTGAGAGTTCTAGTTCAGGATTCTCTTACAGTTCGTGTGCAGGTTCAGTTTGTGGTTAGGAAGGCAAATGCAATGTAGGTATTCATTTCAAGATAGCTGGAAAACAGGAGCAGAGATGTACTGTTGAGGGGAAACAAGGCTCTGGTCATACTGCATTTGGAATACTGTAAGCAGTTTGGCCCAGCATCTAAGAAAAGATGTGCTGGTGTTGGAGGGTTTCCAGAGGTGGTTTACAAGAATAATCACACGGATGAAGGACTTGTCATATGAGGATTGGTTGAGGACTCTCTGTTCTTGATGGAGGTTAGAAGGATAGGGTGGGGGTTGGAATCTGTTTGAAAGATACAGAATACTGAGGGACCTGGATCGAGTGGACATGGAGAAGATTTTTCCACTACAGGAGAGTCCAGGATACGGGGGCACCACCTCAGAGTGAAGGGATGACATTTTAGAACTGAGAGAAGGAGGAATTTCTTCAGAGAGTGGTGAATCTGTAAAATTATTTGACACAGGGAGCTGTGGAGGCCGAGTCGTTGAGTGAGGGTTATGGGGAAAAGGCAGGAGAATGGGTTTGAGAAACATACTAACAATGATTGAATGGCAGAGCAAATTTAATGGACAGAATGGTTTAATTCAGTTCGTATATCTTATGATATTTTGGTAATAGTTCAAATAAAATTCGGTCCCTTTTGCCGTGCATTACATCTCTCCTGCCGTAATAGTTTCCATAGTCCCAGACAACCATAGGGCTGTGCTTTCACTAGAAAGAAAGAGAGATGACTGGTGATGCGTTTAACCTGAGGGAGCTCCTGTTCATGGGACCCAACTCCTAGTCCCTCTACAGTGGTTCCACTAAACGTCTGACCATCCACTTCTCCCTGTGTGATGGATATTTTTAACAATTCTCTCTATCTCCGTTGGTTCAGTCCCTCTCACTGATAATTCCACCATCATCGGCCTTCTTGAGAAAGACTGACTCTTCATCTTGCCATCTTTGCAAACTGTCCATCTCCAACCTCCCTTTCATAGATGATTAAGAGTTGAGGGCCAAGTGTAATGTGTCAATGTTCGCGGATGACACGAAGATGGGTGGTAGAGCAAAGTGTGCAGAGCACACTGAATGTTTACAGATGGATATAGATAGTTTAAAAGATTGGGTAAGGGTCTGGCAGATGAAGTATAATATTGAGGTTATCCATTTTGGTAGGAATAAGAGCAAAATTGACTACAACTTAAATTGTGAAACATTGCTGCATTCTGCTGCGCAGAGGGACCTGGATGTCCTGGAGCACGAACCAAAAAAATTTAGTGTACAGATGGAGCAGGTAATTAAGAAGGTAAATGGAATACTGTTCTTCATTGGTAAAGGAATGGAATTTTAAAATGCGGAGGTTATGCAGCAGCTGCATACGTTGCTGGTGAGGCCACACCGAGATTACTGTGTACAGTTTTGGTCTCCTGACTTAAGAAAGGATATACTGGCCATGGAGGGCGTACAGAGTAGGTTCACTAGGTTAATTACAGAATTGAGATGGCTGATGAGGAGAGATTGAGTAGACTGGGACTATTCTCATTGAAATTTAGAAAAATAAAAGGGGATGGAATAAAATTATGAATGGATTAGATATGATAGAAGCAGGGATGTTGGGTGGGCGGAACTAGAACGCGGGGGCATTGCCTCAAATAATGGGGAGCAGATTTAGGACTGAGTTGAGAAGGAACTCCTTCTCCCATAGGATTGTGAATCTGTGGAATTCCCTGCCCAGAGAAGCATTTGAGGCTGCCTCATTGAAGGATTTTAATCAAAGATTGTTGAACAGTAAAGGAAATGAAGGTTATGGTGAGTGGGCAATTAAATGGCGCTGAATCCACGAAAAGATCAGCTATGATCTTATTGAATGACAGAGCATGCTCGACGGAGCAGATGGCCTACTCTTGCTCCTATTTCTTATGTTCCTCTCGAAATTCCCTGAACTTGGTTGTCCCTCAAGGACCTATCCTTGGCTCTGCTGTTACACCTTTTATTATAATAGACTAAGATTTATCCAATAACAGATGTTATGCTAACTGGTCTACAGTTAGTTTTTTTTTCACATAAACGTACTCAATTGGCAATTTTCTAATCCTCCGGGACTCTTCCAAACTCTGAAGATTCTTGTAAGATGACTACTAGTAAATCCACAATTTTTGCAGCGAGTTCCTTTCATATCCTAGGATGCAACCCACCAGATCCAGGGGTCTAATTGGACTTTAGCTGCATTAGTTTTCCTAACATTTCATCTCCAATGATACTCATTGCATTTATTTCCTGTCCTTTTTTTTTTGCCTTTTGGCCATTAAGCAAGTTTGAAATGCTATGAGTGGCTTCTACTGTGAAGACTGGTGTAAAGTATTTATTCAACTCTTCTGCCATTTCCTGGTTCCCCATTATTATTTTCCCAGTTCATTCTCTCAAGGGCCTGTGCCCACGAGATTTAGACAGACAGATTTTTCTTTTTAATCTGTAGAGAAATTAAGGGTTATGGAAATGGAAGCACAGTGGACTTGAGGGTTATCAGATCTGCCATGATCTCATTGAATGGTGGAGTAGATTCAATGGGCCGAATGGCCTGCTCCTGCTCCAACACCTTGTGGATGGCAGTGTTTTCAATACATGGTGGAAGCCCCGACAATTGGCAGAAACCTGCTGCATCTACTACGGAATAGATGTTCTCTTTATGGATATTATCAGGCACGAGCAATCATTCCAACTCACTCGATTCCCTTTATTGTGGAATGTTTTGTCGTCATTTGTACATCAAACTCGAAGCAACGTGCCAATTTTCCACACAAGTGCGTGTTGCTCTATCAAACAGTGAATGTGACCACAAGTGCAGCTTTTCCTGAATGTTGCAGAAACGGAAATTTGTCTGGGGATTAAAACATTGCTTCTGGGAGAGGTGACGTGGATTTGGGAGGAAAATGTTCATACCAGGAATTTGGACAAGAAAGGTAGGTTCAAAATCAGAAAGTACCTTGCACGGATGGTGAGGTTGGAACTTGAATATGGCGGGTTTATCGCAAAAGGGACAGGACCAGGAAGAGAACTATGAACCAATGCAGAAAATAAAGATGTTCAGTGGTCAGACATTTCATGGGAATAGGACCATTGGAGCAGGAAATGAGAGTCTTGGACAAGGTGAGCGCTAACATGGCATGACAGGAAATGGAGGGAGAGTGAAGACACGTATATGTCCAGGGTTCAGACATGGAAAAGAAAAGAAAAACTTTTGAGGCAGTTTGTCCGACAGAGCGAATGAGAGAGAGGGAAACGGGACAGGGAGCTGATCAGATTGTCTCAATCTCAGTGACAAAGAAGCTCCATGTATTCCTTGTACTTATTGTTGGAGATGAGAATGGAGGAGGCAGGAGAGAGGGAGAGCTCTTCAAAAATAACAAACTTGTGTTCTTTATTTAAAAAGCTCAGCACACTGTGTAATTGATACTTAACTGATTTATTTGACACCCAGAATACTAGCACCTTAACTTGGTTGGATTTGAACAACATCAACAGAATAAGAGCCTGATACACATGGATCTGTTCTGGATGTGATTAACTGGAAAATCCCAACACCAGAACTACTTGTGACATCGCTGGTGTCTCACCAGATGGGATGAATGAGCAAATTTCTTCTCACACTTGGAGCAGGCATATGGTCTATCCCCAGTGTGAACTCGCTGGTGTGAACGAAGATGAGATGATTAAGTGAACGTCTTCTGACACATGGAGGAGGTGAATGGTTTCTCTCCAGTGTGAGTGCATTGATGTAGAGTGAGTTCAGATGATTGCTAGAACCCAGTCTCAGTGAGAACACTTGAATTGTCTCTCATCTGTGTGAACACTTCGATGGTGTATCAGTTCCCTGGAACTTTTATAGCACTTCCCACAATCTGCACGTTTAAAAGGTCTCTCGGTAGTATGAACCTGCTTGTGTCTCAGCAAGTTGGACAAATTAGTAAAGCCCTTCTCACAAACAGAACAAGTGAACGGCCTCTCCCCACTGTGAACCCGCTGGTGTTGCAGCAAGTGTGCCGAGTGATGCCCTTCTCACACACAGAGCACAGGAACAGCCTCTCCCCTGTGTGACGGCACTGATGAATTTCCAACTCACAGGGGAAATTAAATGCCTTCGCACAGTCCCCACATTTACACAGCTTCTCCCTGACATGACTGTGCTTGTGTTTAGACAGGCCAGATGACTGACGGAAGCTGCAAACACACACAGAACATGTGTATGGTTTCTCCCCTCTCTGAGAGGCGTTTCTTTCTTCCATGGTCAAAATCCAATGATGTTCTGGTGACAATAAATTGAGTAATTTGTCAAATCTTGATGAGATGTTTGGTTCAAGTTTCACGACTGCAAATCCTCACCCTTGACTACACTGTGAATTTTTTTTTAAACAGCAGGAGTGAGTGAGAACCCACAAAAAGACAAAGTCAGTATGTGAAATTGAGCTGAAAGAAACTGATGATTTGTGTGGAGCAATCATTCCTGCACCTTCCTGTCATGCCATGTACAGTTCTCCCAACAACCTCACGTGTCTTTCCATGTCTAGTATCCAGCAGCTATTACTCATCCAAATCTCATATTAAACACTCTAGTCAGTTAAACTGAATTATAACCAGAAAACTTGCTGATGAAAAAATGAAGCAAGGCTTGGGGTGAGGCTCTGAAAGCCTTGTTTTAACCAATCCAACAGCGCTTCCTCACCCTGGAATGTAAATACAAATTGATACTTCTCCAGATTAAAATGATTTCACCAAAATCTGTCGGATGTGTTAATTGGATAGATATAGAAACTATTTCCTCTCGTGGGGGAATTGAGAACAAAGGGACATTATTTGTAGATGATAAATCTTCATCCAAACAATGCCTCATACAAAGGATAGCAAAAATTGGGAATGAAAACTGAACATGTTGGAAAATCTTAGAAGTTTGGGCAATATGTGTGCAGAAAGAAAAATATTTCAGGAATGTGAAGTTTCATCAGGAATGGGAAACATAAGAAATGTAATAGGTTTTGAGTAAGGTTTGGGTTAGACGAGTACAAAAAGATGGTCCGTGACAAGGGAGAAGACAAAAAAGCCTAAATGACAGAAACTTTCTTACCTCAAGGCCACAGGGGGTGTTGGGGGTGGAAAAGAAACAAAGAAACAAAAGATGTACCTGGAGCAGGTGTGTAGCTAAGAAAGAAACAAATTGAAACGAGAGAAATGAAGACAAAATTGGGGGCAGAGTTCAGAGTCTGAAAATGTTGGTCTCAGTGGTGAGTCCAGAAAGCTTTTAAGTGCTGAATTGAACAATGAAGTGCATTTGAATCTTACGTTTAGTGTCACTGGAAAAGTGCAGTGAGCCGAGGACAAAAATGTTAGCATGAGAGCAAGATGGAGAATTAGAAATGTAAAATCCCCGGCCACAACAAGTTGTGGATACTGAGAAGCAATTGAACATTTTAAAACTGAGATGTTCGATTTCTGTTAAGAGCTTAACAAAGGTAAAGCTATATGAAATAAAGGTCAGTCCTGATTGAATTGAATGTTTGAGGAGACTTAAGAGACTGAATGGCCTCCTTCTGTTCCAAATGTTCCTCTGACATATTCAGAAATTCCTCAGGGTATTGGAAAGGTATTTACAAAAAAAAAAGCTTCTCAAGATCTCTTTTATTCATTCACAGGATGTGGACGTAGCTTTCAGGCAGCATTATTACCCATCCCAGTTGCCCAGACAGCAGTTGAGAGTCAATCACATTGCTGTGGTTCTGGAGTCATATGTCGACCAGACCAGGTAAGGATGGCGGTTTCCTTCCCTAAAGGACATGAGTGAACCAGGTTATTTTTTCCCCAAGAATTGGCCATGGATTCATGGTTATCACTAGATTCTTAATTCCAGGGTTTTTTTTTATTGAATTGAAATTCCACCATCTGCCTTGGCAGAATTCAAACCCAGAATGTTATCTTGGTCTCTGGATTAACAGTCCAGCGGTAATAATATTAGGCCATTGCCTCCCCGTTAGAAAACTGCGTATCAAACAACAGTTAACATAGAAGCAAAATACTGCGGATGCTGGAAATCTGAAGTAGAATCAGTTAGTGTTGGAGAAACTCAATAGGTCAGGCAGTCTCTGTGACGAGAGAAATGGAATTAACATTTCAAGTCCAGTCTGACTCATTTTCAGAACTTTGGACCAGTTAACACAGAGCTGCTTTGATGGCTCAGGACCATCCGTGAAGAAGCTGCTAATCTGTCCTCTCCCCTGTCCTTTCCCCAGAGTTTTGATGAGAATAATGGAATAGTTACATTGTGCTGAATGGCCTCTGTAGCAATGTGTTATTGCCAATGATCGTCCTACCCCCTAATTTTGCCTTGCAGCCTTGTACATTTTTTCTTTTTTGAAACATCTGCAAATCGATCACCTCCTTCCTGAAGTGCAGTTCCCTGAATTGGACAGAATGCTCAGTTAGAGAGTGACCTGTGTCTGATACAGGTTAATCATAACTTCCTTGATTTTCTTTGGGAGTTGGGCATCAGCACTTTTCCTGCCTGATAGTGACATGACCATCTTTGAAAGGGCTGTCAGTTAGTCCCGCTCTCCTCACCTCTCCCCTGACTCTTCCTTTAAAATAGAGATCTGATTCAATGCTAAAAGTTATTGTTTGAATTTGTTTCCACCCCTTTTCCGGCAGGGCATTACAGATTGCAATAACTGCCTGAGTAAAATCTCTCTCTCTCCTGCATTTCTGAAAATTATTTGATGTGACGTGCTCAATTGTTGAATATCTGCTAAACGCATTTCCTGAGTGAATTTCAGGGAACATGCTCCTCACATGTTCGAGAAAACGAGGACACAAAACAGAGTGCTTGAAACAAAACTGATTTATTTGATGAATTGAAATAACGGCTTCCAGTCACATCACAGTGTCATTAACCTCAGAAATAAAAACAAACCTCCAATTCTCTGAATTTATCTGTTTCAGTTCTGAATCTGATTATCTGCAACAACAACAGCAGAATCCAATTTTTGTCATCACTTATAGACTGGTGTATTAGCAGGTGAGATGTCTGGGTGAATCCCTTTTCACAAAGACAGCAGATGAATGCGCTCTCCCCAGTGTCAACTCACTGGTTTCTCAGCAGGCTTTGTATTGTTGCACCCACAGCAAGTGATTGTCTTATTCCTCATTGTGAGTGTGTTTATGGTCCAGCAATTTATTGTGTTTTAATACACTTCTCACAGCCAGAACAATGAAAAGATCTTTAATCAATGTGAACAGGTTGGTGTGAAGTGAAGCAGGTTAAACAAGTGATTCCTTTCCTACACACACAGGTGCTGAATGCTCTCTCTCCCCAGTGCACACTCATTGGTTTCTCAGCAGAGTTCATAACTTAGTGAAATTCTTTCCATATGTGAACACGTTGATGTTAAATGAGGGGCTGAGCACCAAATGCTGTCTTCCTGTGGAGAGCAATCCAAAAGTCACTCCTCACTCTGACACTCAGAATATTCTAAAGTATTCTTTTTAATCCGTGAATCCGCTCACAGAATCATAGAAAGTTTACAGCGCAGGAGGAGACAACTTGTCTGCGCTGGCCAATAAAACAAATATCTACCCAGCCTCACCCACCTTCTGAAATTGGGTCTGTAGCCCTGCAGGTTCCAGCATCAGTGCTGCAGATCCAGACACGTTTTAAATGTGTTCAGGGTGACTGCCTCCACTTCCCTTTCAGCTAGTGACTTCCAGACCCTGACTACAGATGCTGCCAAACCTGCTGAAATTTTCCAGCAGTTGCTGTTTTTCTTTCACCATTTATCTGGCTTAACACAAAATGAAGCGCTTGCACTAAGAAACTGCTGAGGTCCTGGAAGAGGAGGGTCCTGTAATGTAATACTTTGGAGAGAATATATCACTTTCAACAGTTAAAGAAGACAGCTCACCACCAGCTTCTCAAGAATAATTAGGTATGAGTGTGAAGGAGTGAAATAAAACATCCGCTAATGGCGACCATTAGTCACAGACAACGGGTTGTTTATGATAGCAGCCCATGTGATGACAAGGCTAAGCGTAATGCCGGTGTATGGTGGTGGGGTAAGGACATGGGGAAAGGTACTCCAGCCCGAAAAGAGGAGACCATTTGTCCTTTAGTCTGGGTCTAACTGAAATGCTGAGCAGTCTCAAAAGGGGCTGAATGACCGACTCCAGTTGTTCTGTACATTCTCCCCAGACTTCCCCCGCTCACAAACTTTGCTCAAGGTCTAGTTTCCTGTTGTTGTTTCTTGTCCCCAACTCTTCCACGCCTTTCTGTTCATCAGTTGTGTTTGGGTCCTGGTTTATTTGGAATACAAGAATAGGAAGGGGCCATTGAATCACTCAGATCTTTTCCATCAGAATTAGAATTAGCTTTATTATCCCCTGTAGTCAAATGAATACAGTGAAATATGAAATAAAAGCCAAAAGAAGTTTGGATGCTGTAATCAGAAACAACAACAGAAGTTGCCAGAAACGTTCAGCCAATCTGGCAGCATGTGTGAAGAGAAATCAGAGGTAACGTTTTGGGTCCGGTGACCCTTAAGTTTACCATAGAACATAGAACAGTATAGAACAGTACAGGCCCTTCGGCCCACGATCTTGTGCCGAACTTCTACCCTAATGCTAAGGTCTATCTAACCTCCACCCCTACCTTATACTATCATCCATATGCCTGTCTCGTAGCCGCTTAAATGCTCCAAATGAGGCTGACTCCACTACCCTCTCCGGCAACGCATTCCACGCCCCGACCACTCTCTGAATAAAGAACCTACCTCTGACGATTCCCCTACATCTACCTCCACTCACTTTAAAACTATGCCCCTTCGTAATATCTACCTCCACCCGAGGAAAAAGTCTCTGGCTGTCCACTCTATCTATACCTCTGATCATTTTGTATACCTCTTTCAAGTCATCTCTCATCCTTCGTCGTTCCAAAGAGAAAAGGCCTAGCTCTCTCAACCTTTCCTCGTAAGACCTTCCCTCCGTTCCAATCAACATCCTGGTAAATCTCCCCTGCACCTTTTCCAATGATTCCACATCTTTCCTGTAATGAGGCGACCAGAACTGGACACAATTCTCCAGATGTGGCTGAACCAGGCTTTTGTATCGCTGGAGCATAACTTCATGGCTCTTGAACTCAGTCCCTCTATTAATGAAAGCTAACACACCATACGCCTTCTTAACAACTCTATCCACCTGGGTGGCAGCTTTCAGCGAACTGTGAACATGAACCCCAAGATCCCTCTGCTCCTCCACACTGCCAAGAATCTTTCCGTTAACGCTGTATTCTGCTTTCAATTTGTCCTTCCAAAATGAATCACCTCACACTTTTCAGGGTTAAACTCCATCTGCCACTTCTCAGCCCAGCTCTGCATCCTATCAATGTCCCTTTATAACCTAGAACAGCCCTCTGCACTGTCCACAACGCGACCCACCCTCATATCATCCGCAAACTTGCTAATACACCCTTCCACTCCTTCATCCAAATCATTTACAACAATCACAAATCGAAGAGAACCCAGAACAGATCCTTGTGGTACACCATTCATAACTGAGCACCATGTTGAATATTTTCCATCCACGACCACCCTTTGTCTTCCAAGGGTCAGCCAATTCTGAATCCAATCTGCCACATTTCCCCCAATCCCATGCCTCCTTACCTTCTGCATGAGCTTCCCATGGGGAACCTTATCAAACGCCTTACTTAAATCCACGTACACCACGCCCACTGCTCTACCTTCATCCACGTGTTTGGTCACCTCTTCAAAGAATTCAATGAGGTTTGTGAGACCTGATCTACCCCTCACAAATCCACGTTGACCATCACGAGTCAAACTGTGCCTTTCCAAGTGATCACAAATCCTACATCTCAGAGTCCTTTCTAATAATTTTCCGACCACTGATGTAAGACTAACTGGCCTGTAATTTCCGTGGTTATCCCGGTTCCCTTTTTTGAACAAGGGAATGACATTTGCCTCTCTCGAATCTTCCAGCACTATACCCGTGGACAGTGAGGATGAAAAGATCATCGCCAAAGGCCCTGCGATCTCTTCCCTCGCTTCCCATAGAATCCTTGGATAAATCCCATCAGGCCCGGGGGACTTATCTATGTTCAACTTCCTCAAAATTCCTAGCACATCTTCCTTACTAACATCGACCTCCTCTAGCCTACCAGCCTGTTTCACAGTATCGTCCTCTACAACTAGGTTCCTCTCAGTTGTGAATACCCAAGAAAAGTATTCATTAAGGACCTCTCCTATCTCTTTAGGTTCCGTGCACAAATTCCCTTTACAATCCTTGATCGACCCTACTCTTTCTCCAGTCATTCTCTTATTCCTCACGTACGTGTATAAAGCCTTGGAGTTTTCCTTGATCCTATCTGTCAAGGTTTTCTCATGCTCCCTTCTTGATCTCCTAAGCCCTTCCTTCAGCTCCTTCCTGGACAACTTGTATCCCTCTAGAGTCTGTTCCATTCCTTGTTTCCTTGCTTACAGCGCCATGTTAGGTACAAAGGTCCCAAAGTACAGCTTTTGCAGGTAGTTCTTTGGAAGAAGAGAGATTAAAAAACAAAGTCCAGTACTGCAGATTACAGGAATAAATTATAAAATGGAGAAAAAGTTCAGAACAACGGTCTTCCTACCCAGTCCATGCTGGCACTTATCCTGTAGTTTGTACCCAGCCTTGAGTCCAGACCACACCTGGCTTCAGCTCAGGGTTCACGAGGCCAAGAGAATGCTCTGGAATCACCTTGAGACAGAAGTCCACACCGAAGCCATGCTGGGCCGGCAGAACGTCATAACAGGCTGAGACGATGCCTCGTCGGGTCTGTGCTGATGGTGGAAATTCTGAGGCTGAGAGTTCCGAGGCTGCATGCTGGAGGCAGTGAGCTCCAAGGCTGGGAGGTCTGAAGCCAAAATGTCCAAGGCCAGGAGTTTGGAGGCTGGGAGAGGGAAGAAGAGGATGAATAAAAATAAAATACAAAAGAGAAAAAAAAAAGAAAATGAATCATTCATTGAGGGTTATATCTGATCTGTGACTCAACTCCATTTACCCATGTATTTATTTTAATACTGGCTTTCCCAATCGGTCACAATTTGATTTAAAGAGAACTTTCATTGACATCACACCTTCAGTTAGGCAAGTGCCCCAAGATACATTTCAGAAAAATAAACGTACGAATCTGACCAAATTAAATGCTGTGTCAAAGGGGATCTTAGGAGGCCTGACAAAAGCTTGATTGAAGATATAGATCGTTAGGTTTTGAAAAGCGGAAAGACGTGGACTGGAAGGGAGGGGAATGCCTCTTCATCGTCAGTTTTTAAAAATAAATCCATTTGTGGAATGTGGCTGTCACTAGCAATGCCAGCATGTATTGCCCTGGAGAAGGTGGTAGTGAGCTGCTTTCTTGAACCGCAACGGTCTTTGGAGATGTGAGTTCGTTCACAACGCTGTTCGGAAGGGAGTTCTGGGATTTTTGACTCAGAGACTCTGAAAGAACAGCAATACATTTCCAAGACAGGGTGGTGTGTATCTTGGAGGTGAACTTGTAACTGGTGGCATCTCTCTTGTAGCTGCTGCCCTTCTCTTTCTCGCAGGGAAGATTATGGGTTTGGAAGATGCTGTTGGGGGTGTCTTCAACAGTTACTGCAGGAAGTAAAGGAAAGGGAGGGGGCTTTGTTAGTACAAGATGGAATAAGAACAATGGCAAGAAGTTATCTTGGATTGGAAGACCATGCCGAACAAATATCCTAAATTAATCTAGTCCCTTTTGCCAACATTTGGCCCATATACTTCTAATTCTTCCAGTTCATGTACCCATCTAGATGTCTTTTAAATGTTGAAATTGTACCAGCCTGGCAGCACATTCCATACACGCACCACCCTCTGCGTGAAAAAGTTGCCCCGTAGGTCCCTTTTACATCTTTCCCCTCTCACCTTAAATCTATGCCATTTAACTTTGGATTCCCCCACACTGGGGAAATGACCTTGGCTATTCATCATGCCCCTCACGATTGTACAAACCTCTATAAGGTCAATCCTCAGCCTCCAACAGTTCGGGAAAACAACACCAGCCTCTTCAGCCTCTCCCTATAGCTCGAACACTCCAACCCCAGCAACATCCTGGTAAATCTTTTCTGCACCCTTTGCAGTTTAACAGCATCTTTCCTAAAGCAGGGAGACCAGAATTGAAAACAGTATTCCAAAAGTGGCCAAACCAACATCCTGATCAGCTACAAAAAGACACCCAGTCACGACATTTAATGCACTGACTAATAAAGACAAGCACATTAAACGCCTTCTTCACTACCCTGTGTAACTACGACTCCACTTTCAAGACTATGAACTTGTACTCCAAATTCTCTTTGTTCAACAACATTAAGTGTGTAAGTCCTGCCTGATTTGCCTTTCCGAAATCCAGCTTTTCGCATTTATCTAAATTAAACTCCATCTGTCTCTCCTCGGCCCATCAGCCCATCTGATCAAGATCCCACTGAGCTCTGAGGTAACCTTCTTCATTGTCCACTACACCTCCAATTTTGCAGTCATCTGCAAACTTACCATCAATATCTCCTATATTCATGTCCAAATCATTTATATAAATGACAAAAATCAGCAAACCCATCACCAATCCTTGCTGGTCGCAGTCCTCCAGTCTGAAAAACAACCCTCCACCATTACCACCCTCTATCTCCAACCTTCAAACCAATTTTGTATCCAAATAGTTAGCTCTCCCAATATTCCATGTGATCTAACCTTGTTAACCAGTCTACCACATGGAACCTTGTCGAATGTCTGGCTGAACTACCTTTGGACAACATCCACCACTCTGCCTTCATTAGACTTCTCTGTCACTTCTTCATGAAAAAAAACTCTATCAAGTTAGTGAGACACTATTTCATACACACACAGCCATGTTGTCTACCCATAATCAATCTTTGCCTTTCCAAATACATGTAAATCCTGTCCCACAGAATTCCTTCCAACAACTTTCTGACCACTGATGTCAGGCTTATTGGTCTATAGTTCCCTGACTTTTCCTTACCACTTTTCTTAAATAATGGCACATTAGCCACCCTCCTATCTTCCAGCACCTCACCCGTGGCTATCGATGCTAAAAATAACTCAGCAAGGTTTCCAGCAATCGCTTCACTGGCTTCCCACAAATTTCTATGAACCACCTGATCACATCCCAGGGGTTTATTTGCCTTTATGCGTTTTGCGATATCACTGTTTATTTTCCAAGTTCTCTGGCTTCCCTATCCTTCTCCACAGTAAATACTGACGCAAAAAAAAAAAACTCATTTAGTATCTCACCCATCTCCTGTGGTTCCAAACGTAGGCAGCCTTGTTGAACTGTAAGCGACCCTATTCTCTCCCTAGTCACCCGTTTGTCCTTTATGTATTTATAGAACCTCTTTGGATTCTCCTTAATCCTATTTGCCAAAGCTTTCCCATGTTCTCTTTTTACCCTCCTAATTTCCCTTTAGTGTACTTCTACTGCTCTTTTACTCCTGAAGTGATTCACTCATTCCCAGCTGTCGATACCTGCTATTTGCCTTCTCCTTTTTCTTGACCAGAGCCTCAATTTCTTTGGTCATCCAGCGTTCTCTACATCTACCAGCCTCACTCTAACAGGTGCATACTGCCTCTGGACTCTCGTTATGTCATTTTTGATGGCTTTCCACTTTCCAACCATTCCGTTACCTGCGATTCGCCTCTCCCAATCATTGTTTGAAAGTTCTTGCCTAATACTGTCAAAATCGGCCTTCTGTCAATTTAGAAATTTAACTTATAGATCAGATCTGTCCTTTTCCACAACGACTGGAAAGGATGTGATTACTGGATGTTTAGAAAATAAATGTCCAATTGGGCAGAACAAATGACTTATTGAGGGGAAGTTATATTTGAGAAACCTGATGTGTTTTTTAAGGATGTTGCTAGCAGAATCAAGAAGTGGGAACCAGTGAGTGTGGAGTATTTATACTTCCAGAAGGCTGTTGGTAATATTTCACACAGGAGACTATAAAATGAAGTTTTAGTGAATTGAGAGCAATATACTAGGATGGACTGAAGACTGGTTAATAGGCAGAATGCATAGAGTAAGAATAAATTGGTATAGTCACCAATGACTTAGTTACTAATGACTTCGCTGATTCAGGAACTCTGGAGAAAGCTTTACTATCCACAGTAAACAACAAAATGTGTTTTTACGACAGCTATATACAAGAGAGAAACAAATATTAGTACTGTGTGGTTTCAAGCATTACTTTGCTTCTTTAATCTTTCTTACAATAAGATACTTACAATTTTCTCAAATGTAACTTGCGAGATTATACTCGCCTTTCCTTCTTTCAAAATTATTCCAAATTCAAATTAACAACAACAGACTCAAAGGTTTCTGTTGTGTCCAGCCTCAGCAGTGATGTTGGGCAAAGAGGTTTCATTCGTGGTCAATTAATTTCTTCCCAAACAAACAATCTATCCCATTTTGTTCTGAAATAAATTAAAACCACCTTGGCTGTATCCATTGGCTCTTGTTTTAAATTAAAGTTTAAAAATTTAAATATATTCGCCCTTCAAATTTCAATTGAATTTCCCATTGTGCATTTGAACTAGCAATTTGTATCAAGTAACTTTATCAATCCCAGTTTTAGAAACAATTATGTCTAGGCTTAGTGGCCTTAATTTGTGTTCTTCTATTAAAGCTTCAAATGATTGTCGTCAGTTCAAGATTCTCCTGTTTTCAAACACTGTCTCCTCAAGACTTCCAACTCCTTCTCTGTATTCTTCAAACATGTTCAAAATACAACCAAACAAAAAAAAAATCACAATCCACTGTGGCTCTTGAAGAAGCCCAGTATGCTAATCATATTCAAAGAACACAACCCACCCCACAGAAGGTGAGAGAGAAGATTTAAAACAATCAGCATTGAGAATTGACTCTGCTTGTCTTAGACAGGGCACAGCCTAAGTCATTAGGAGACATCATGTTGTACTTTCACGTATTCAATTTAAAAAGACTGTCAGCAGTCTTCAGGTAATCTCAAACAGGCATTTTAAATTTCTATTGTTTCAAGAATATCTTCCTAATCCCTTCTTTTAAGGCCACTTTGAAAAAAAATAGCATATAGAAAAAAACATTTATTCCAAATTCGAAGTTCAATTGTTTGTCTTTTGAAAAGGTTTTTCTCTGTTTTGAAAATAAGCGAAGCATTTTATTTTTATTCCCACATCTTTTCTACAGTGGTTTAAACAATAACTTTTTTTAAACTTTTCAATTAAATTAGATTTGAAAGTCTTTTGATGTTTTTGGACTACTCCTTGTTTTAACATTGATTTCAGTCAAATGTTAGGAATGTTTTCATTGCAACTGTCACAGGAACACTATGAACATCATTCAATTTTCACAAAGGGCTTCCTTTAACTTCACTGTGCCTGTTATTCTACATTTAAACCACCCCAATCCCCTTGATTTGATTCCAGTCTGTAACTCACGCCTGGCTATCTGTTATTCTCTGTGTAAACCGCCCCGAGCCCCTTGATTAGATTCCAATCTGTAACTCACTCCCGGGGATCTGTCTGGAGGCAGTAGGTTTCCCAAGCAAACCAAGACTGTATCCCAAAACGTGGATTCTGTTCTCCAGCCTGTGTATGTTGTCTCAGGAGGTGTGAGAATTAAAGGAGGAGATCAGTACATTGCCTGGAGCACTGATTGCAGCAGAACAGCAGAAAGTTGCACTGGCAGAGGCAGCTAAGCCTGCAGATGAATGGACTGAGTGAATCATTTTCTATGTTCTCGTAGTACGAATGTGTTGGTGTATCAGCAGGTTGTGGGACTGTGTGAGTCCATTCCCACATTCAGAGCAGGTAAACAGTTTCTCTCCAGTGTGAACTTGCTGGTGCCTGAAACTTTCCACAGGAACTACAGCTGAACAGCTTCTCCTCAGTCCGAATAAGCAGGTATTTCCCGAGACTGGATAACTCAGTGAATCCCTTCCCAAACATGGAGCAGGTAAACAGCCTCTCTCCAGTATGATTGCATTGATGGATTTCAGCTAGGATAGGAAATTAAATCTTTTCCCACGGTAATCAAATTTCCATGTTTGCTTCATGGTGTTAGTGTCCTCTTATCTGTCATGGGCAAATGATCAATGTAAACATCATCCACACATCCACACCATCCCACGAGGAGCTCGAACAGTTCATCTACTTTACTAACACTTTCCATCTCAACCTTAAGTTCACCTGGAAAGCCATCTCTGAGACCTCTCTCTCCTTCCTGGACCTCACTGTCTCCATCTCTGGTAACCACTTAGAAGCTGATATCTATTTCAAGCCCACTGACTCCTACAGCTACCAAGACTACACCTTCTGTCACCCACCTTCCTGCAAGGATGTGATCCCCCATTCCCAATTCCCCCACCTCCGCCGCATCTGCTCCCAAGATGAGGCATTCCACCCCCAAACATCCCAGATATCCTCGTTTTTCAAGGACCGCAATTCCACACCCCGCCCCCCCCCACAGGGTTGAAGATGCCCTCGAACACATCTCTTGCATTTCCCGCACCTTAGCCTTCACACCCCTTCTCCGCAATAAAAACAAAGACAGAACTCCCCTTGTCCTCACGTATGACCCCATTAACCTCTGGATTCAATGCATCATTCTCCGCCACTTCCGCCACCTGCAATCGGACCCCTCTACGAAGGATAATTTTCCCTCCTCACCCTTATCTGCCTTCCGGACAGACCGCGGTCTCTGTGACTCCCTCGTCCGCTCCACACTCCCCACTTGCCCCACCAACCTTGGCACCTTTCCCTGCAACCGCAGGGGGTGCTACACCTGCTCCCTACACCTCACCCTTCTCCTCCATCCCAGGCCCCAAGAACACCTTCCACATTAAACAGATGTTCACCTGCACATCCGCTAAAGTGACTTATTGTATCCGCTGTTCCCGATGTGGCCTCCTCTATATCGGGGAGACCAAGCGGAGGCTTGGAGACCGCTTTGTGAGCACCTACACTCAGTTCGCGACAAATAACAACATCTCCCAGTCGCGAACCACTTCAACTCCCCCGTCCCAGTCCCTGGACGACATGTCCATCCTGGGCCTCCTCCAGTATCACAATGATGTCACCTGGAAACTGGAGGAACAGCATCTCACATGCCGCCTTGGAACCCTACATCCCAATGGTCTCGATGTGGACTTCACAAGCTTCAAAATCTCCCCACCCCCGACCTCATCCTAAGACCAGACCAGCTCGTCCCCATCTCTTTGACCCGTCCGTCTTTTCTCCCACCTACCCGCCCCTCCCTCCTCACTTACCAAACCCCATCCCAACTCCCTACCTACACTCACCTTTACTGGCTCCATCCCCACTTCCTTGACCTGTCCGTCTTCTCTCCACCTATCTGCTCCTTTATCCACCTTCCATCATTGCCTCCCCCTCTCTGTCTATTTATTTCAGAGTCCCCTTCACCACCCCCATTTCTGAAGAAGGGTCCAGACCCGAAACGTCAGCCTCTCTGTTCCTCTGATGCTGCCTGGCCTGCCGTGTTCCTCCAGCTCCACACCTTGGTATCTCAGACTCCAGCATCGGCAGTTCCTCCTATCCGTCACAGTGAACCCTCACTCCTGAAGCTGAACAGCAGCAGGGGAAACAGGAAATACTGCGCATGCTCCCGGTCACCACGCGGACGCATGATTGACGGCGGGTTCGACCCATTAGGAGGGAAGGGGCAGGATTGGAGGACCGGGTGGGTGTTGCTGATCCTCCAACCAATCGGAAACAGCGAGGGGCAGGGCTGTGCGGCAACAAGTTGCAAGCTTCAAAATATCTCCACGCCCACTTCCTACCTCCACTCACCTCACCTCTGCTCGCCTCATCCCAGCCTCCTTGACCTGTCCGTCTTCCGTCTCTCCCTTCTCATCCAGCACTACACCTCCTTTCTCTCTGACTGATTTGCTGTTTGGTTTCCGATTGATTGGAGGACCAGCCTTTCCCCCTCGGTCCTCCAAACATTCGGAAACAGCGAGGGGCGGGGCTGTTCAGCAACACGTGAACAATCTGAACCGAAAGAACCGCAGACACTGCAAATCAGGAACAAAAACCGAAATTGCTGGAAAAGCTCAGCAGGTCCGGCAGCATCTGTGATGAAAAATAATCAGAGTTAACGTTTTGGGTCCGGTGACTCTTCCTCAAAATTGGAATGTACCGGCCGGTGTTTGGACGCAGCCACAGTCCCACTGTGCATGACGTCGTAGGGTGAATGTGGGTTGTGTAGAAGAGACAAGGGGGAAGATACAAGGACATTGAGGAAAGAATGGAAGTTAGTGTGGTCTGGGTGGTGTTATTATCACTTGTGATAATAAATCCGAAATAGAACATCTTGCTCATGCTTTTTGCAGTAAACGGCAAATGAGCTGCGATCCTCAGGCTACCGCTAAAATCTTTATTGAGGCCAATGTCCTGCGTGTTTAGGGTAGAATGGTTGCTGTTCTGCATTGTGGACCTAGGATGGGAAACGTTTTCTTTGTCAATGAGCCGCTACAATAAATCTGTACTCACACGTTCGGGGCCTTCATATCCTTCCTGACCAGAGTTGGATGCAATGATTGACTGTGACCTCACACGAGTTTTATCAAGGTTCAGCATCTTTTCCGTGAGTGTGTTCTCATTATCTCAATTAATGAAGCCCAAGATCCCAAACAATTTGGTAAATGTAATTTGATTATGTCCTCTCTCCTTTAAAGTTTTGCACATAGTAACTCCCCATTCCTGGCTGTTTGCATCTGTGCCATTCAAATATAGATTCCCTTTCCACGTTGTTTCTCTCAAAATGCATCACCTCACTGTGTGTTCTAAAGAAGAGATATATTCTACTCAAAATATCAACTATGGCTCCACAATTCCTGCCACATAGAAAGCAGAACAGTACAGTACTGAAGAAGCCCTTTGGCCCACCATGTCTGTGCTAATCACGATGCCATTCCAAAGTAATACAATCTGCCTGTACATGATCTATATCCCTCCGTTCCCTGCCTGTTCATATGTCTCTCCAAATGCCTCTTAAATGTTGTGTTTTTTTCCGCTTCTACCACCTCCTAGGACAGTACATTGTGGCCACATATCACATTCTGTAAAAGTAACGTGCTTCACACAACTCTTGTGAACTTTCCCCCATTAATCGTAACTCTATGGCCCCTAGAATTTGTCATTGTCGCCCCAGGGATACCGTTGGTGTGGAGGAATGAGAAGGCCCTCGATCTTTACAGGGTCGACAGATAATAACCCACATTCCTGTTTGAGTTGCAAACACCGCAGAATGATTGTCAGTTATAACTCCCCAGATTGTCAGACTTTCCCAGTCTCCCTACAGTGTAGCTACACTGGAGACATAACCTGTATTTTTCCTTCCTGGCTGGAGGGATACGCCTGTCATAGTTCGGGTGTATGCATCGATAATTGCTTCTCATTATTTTCAAAGATCAACTCACAGAATTGTCCTTACCTCATTTTCACACATACATATCTGAATACATGTCACGTTCCAAATCTGCATCGGGACAGGTTCACTTCATCCAGCTTTCCAGCTTTCTTGGTTTCTCCTCCAACTCCTTTAATTTCAGTGGTTGGGGTGGTGAGGGCCAAATCCACATGGGTATGTTGGTTTATTTCCTGTCAATTGTCACAGAGTCATAGAGATGTGCAGCATGGAAATAGACCCTTCAGTCCAAGTCGACCATGCCAAGCAGAAAACCCAAATTAATCTAGTCCCCTGTGCCAGCATTTGGCCCATATTACTCTAAACCCTTCTTATTCATGTACACATCCAGGTGCCTTTTAAATGTTGTAATTGTACCAGGCTCTGCCACTTCCCCTGGCAGCTCATTATGTGCATGCACCACCTTCTGCATGAAATTGTTGCCCCTGAGGTCCCTTTTAAATCTTTCCCTCTCACCTTAAACCTATGCCCTCTAGTTTTGGACTCCCCAACACTGGGAAAAAGATCTTGACTATTCATCCAATTCGTACCCTTCATGATTGTATAAACCTCCATCAGGCACCCCTCAGCCTCCAACATTCCAGGGAAAATAGTGCCAACCTATTCATCTTTTCCTTTCATCTCAAACCTTCCAAACACGGCAACATCCTTGTAAATCTTTTCTGAACCCTTTCAAGTTTCATAACATTTGTCCTGTAACGGGGGACTAGAGTGGAATGCAGTCTTCTAAAAGTGGCCTAATCAATGTCCTATGTGTCTGCAACATGACATACTAACTCCTGTTTCAATACACTGACCAATAAAGGCAAGGGTACCAAATTCCTTCTTCACCACCTTGTCTGTCTGCGAGTTCACTTTCAAGGAACTATGAACTTGCACTCCAAGATCTCTTTGTGCGGCAATTCTCCCAGGGCCTTTCCATTAATTCGATAACTTCTGCACTGATTTGCCTTCCTAAAATGCAACACCTCACATTAATCTAAATTAACCTCCATCTGCCACTCTTCAGCTCATTGGCCCATGTGATCAAGGTCCCTTTGTACTCTCAAGATAGCCTTTTTCACTATCCACAACACCACTAATTCTGGTGTCATCTGCAAACCGACCTCCTACATTCACATCCAAATCATTTATGTAAATGACAAAAAGTAGCATCTTTTTGTCCCCTACTGTCCGTCCAAGGTTTAACTTTGATCCACAACAGTGCCATAGGCACTGCCTTCTCATCCTTGCATAAGTGTACATAAGTGGGCGTTTAGTCACCTTACCCGTTCCAGTCAGTGTCTTCGTCCTCATTGCCTTCTGAATAGAGTAGGACACTTGGTGTCTCCTCTGGTGTAACTGCCATCGGGCCCTTTTGGCTTGACGCCCTCATGTCTAAGAGCCGCCACCTTTGCTTGTTCCCATTTCTCGTTGGTCATATTTCTGATGCAGGCTGTCAGAGTTACAGGTGCCTTCTCAGATTTACTCAGAGACAGTAAGAACTGCTGATGCTGGAGTCAGAGATGACACAGTGTGGAGCTGCAGGAACACAGCAGGCTAGGCAGCATCAGAGGAGCAGGAAAGCTGATGCTTTGGATTGGGACCTTCTTCAGAAATGGTTGATGAAATTTCTGAAAAAGTGTCCCGAGCCAAAACGTCAGCTTTCCTGTTCCTCTGATGTTGCCTGGCCCGCTGTGTTCCTCCAGCTCCACACTGTGTTATCTCTTTCTCTTATTTATATATTTTTTGTCCCTTCTATCAGGGTCTCTGCTCTGGTTTTTGGGCATCCAGGTCATAACCCTTCCCGATCATCTTCATGACCAGTTTCTGTTTGCAATCCAGTACAATTTGTCCCAACCACCCCTGTGGGCTTCACATTTAATTTCCGTTGTCCTTAGCTTCGATCCATTCAGAACCCATTTTGGCTGCCTTGGGCTTATGCCTCCCCTCGTGCCCCACTTTTCCACCATGATGTCCTGCTGTGCGGCTTAACCCCTCCCAGGTGCGGACTAGGTCTATCAATTGTCCACTGAATTCAGCACAACTCGCTTCTCCCTCTTCATTCTTTTCGTACTGCCAAGAGCGACTGCGGGGTTTACTGTCTCTGTAAAGTGTAATAAATATTAAACATACTTACATGATTAGGATCTACATGGCCGATAAATGATTGGTTCAATATTCTGCTTGCAGAGCAGATTGTTGGAGGAGAAATGTTAAAGAGGGGTCTTGAGACAATAATTCAATATTCATGGTGCCTGTTGAACTGTACAGTGAAATATATTTACTTTGATTCATGGATTCAATAATAATGAAACATATTCTGTGATTATTAGAATACAAAAGAACAAACTGTGACTTCTTAAACTTCACTTAATAATAACTTGACATTCATTTTATATATCTATAAGCTGAAAAGTAGACTGTGATTATTGAAGTGATATTAATGTGATCACAGCAAAAAAATCATTAGGAACTAACTACAATTAATGAGCTAAGCAATATGATTATTTGCACTAATTCCTGTTTTGGAAATTCAATCTTGTTTAATGCTTGTCAAATATTACGCTATTCATTGTAATTCAAGAATACAGTAACGAAATGATGTCAGTAAAAAATAGACTTTAATTTTACCTTTACTGTGATAATGGACCAATACAATAATTGCACATACAGTTGGATGACTGCACTGTAAACTGTTAGATATATAATATCGCTCTGATGAGAAAAATAATTTGGTTTACAAGGTGTTCTGTACTCGGAATATTTAGAAAGTAATTGTGATTATGAATCGGCCATTTAAAAGATAATTACTGTAATTGGCTAAAAATATTTACATTTTGTTAAGATAATTGGACCAAGGAACATACAGGTTGTAAATGTGTTTATTCAACAGAATACACAAGAAATTTTTTTCCCCCCAGGAACTAATTATATATACACAGCTCAAAGTAGCTTGAAAAATTCATAGAAGCCAAATGATCATTGAATTGGGAAAGATTCCATCGTTCGATCGGACAGTTTAAAAGTCTAAATGTATTTGCTGCATGTTCATGTTGGTCAAACAGGCAACATGTGGATCAAAGTTAAACTTTGGACGGACAGTAGGGGACAAAAGGACGCTGCTTTTCGTCATTTACATAAATGATTTGGATGTGAATATAGGAGGTAGGTTTGCAGATGACATCAGAATTAGTGGCAGATTTTCATGTTGGGATGCATGTCTGTTTAACCATAATCTGTTCTGTTCTCAGTGTAAGAGGCTCTTCTTGAGATCGATGGACTGTCACTAACAGTGTAATTTACCTGAGAGTCCTGGGATCAGGCTTCCTTTGTCTGCAAATCAGGCGGCTCGTAAATTATACACCTGCTTTTCTTAGTGAAGCAGAGATTCATTTCTTAGTGAATAAGTGGGAGATCAAAAAGTTATTTCACTCAGAATGGTTTCTAACATGCACCATCAATCAGTGTAACTGGTAAGTTTTTTTCTGAACAATTCCGATCTCCATCTGTCAACCTGATGGTACGTCTTGCTTCAGAGATAGTAGGAACTGCAGATCATTTCTGAAGAAGGGTCTAGGCCTGAAACGTCAGCCTTCCTACTCCTCTGATGCTGCTTGTCCTGCTGTGTTCATCCAGATCGACACCTTGTTATCTTGGTATATCTTGCTTGTCAGTTTTAGGAGAATTCAACCCTTTGTTTCTGAGCTATTTTTGTCATTGATTCGGTAAATCTATTGCTTCACTGTGTGAAGTCTAAGAATCAGTATGAGCCAGTTTCACCAGTTAGCCACACTAACTTACCCCTGTCTCACTGCATTATACTTTTTTTGGCATTATCTTGTCAGCAAATTATTTTAATAAAGGGACAAGGAGAGAATTTTTTACATGACTTTTATTTTTTTTCTGCTTAATATTTTGATTTTAAACATAAGACGATGGCTTGTATTTGTGAGAGGGTCATGTTGCTGTGTGCAACAGCCTGTCATTAATGGGATTATGTTCCCCAGAACACAAATTTCTTTTGTCGACAAATTATGCATGAAGTTACTTGAACACCTGGAAAAAGGATGTGTTCATTGCAATGTGATTTCCATCAATGAACTTTGTGGAACCTTCTGAAGCCAGAGATACACAAATGTGTGCAGATTTGTTTTCCTCACTTAAGGAAGCGCACATTAGCATTCGAATGATTGTAACACAGGGGCACCAGACTTATTCCGGGGACGGGAGATTGTTAATGAGGTACACCTAAGTAAGCTAGATTAAGCTATCTTACATTGCATGTGAATAAAGAGGCGTTCTCTTTGAACTATATGTTATTACCAAAGACATTGACAGGATAAATGTTGGCAGCTATCTTTGCTGATAGGAATCTAGAATAATGAATCAGTCTCAGAACGGTAGAACAGCCTGAGTGCCTGAGATAAGCAGAAATGTCTTCACTCAAATACCTGTGAATCTGTGATCATTTCCACCTCAAGAACTGAATCGCTGACTATATTCCAAAAAATGGTTTGTAATGTTTGCAATGCTAAGGGGATCAAAAAATGTTGCAAAAAGTGGATGAGTGCTGAGAAGTCAGCAATAATATCACTAAAATTAACTGTGGATGCTGGCAAATTGAAACAAAACAGAAAATGCTGCAGAAACCTAGCCATTCTGGCAGCACCTGTGGAGAGAGAAGTAGAGTTAAAGTTTCACATCTGATGGGACTCTTCTTCAGAACAATGTTGTTAAACTGCAAGTCAGGCTCCAGGTGCTAAATGATGTAAATCTGACCCAAGTTCTTTTTCAGGGAAACAATCTCCCCATTTGTTTGACAGTGGCACTGAGATTGCGCAATTGAAACAGAAATGACTCTTTCTGTGTCTCGTTGATGTCTGGGTATAAATTGGTATCTGTTATTCATCTCTGTGACTGGAGGGGAGTTTTGCTACACTGCAATATTCAACTTAAAATGCTGTTTTTTGAAGATCAGGAAGACTTTCTCCTACGCAGGGAATCAGATCACGATCACTGATCCTCATTGACCATGACAGGACTCAAACCGACAGGTTTATTTTTGTGACTAACACAGTCAGATGCGGCATACTGTACTCACACAGTCCTGTCTTTCCCCATGCCCAAGTTTCATGATTCTGAGTCAGAGGATCTCGATGTAGAAACATTTCCTATACATGGGACAATCCAGCACAGACCCACAATCCACATTTCCTCTCAGAACACATTCCCGAGACAATATTTAGTCATAGTGAATTGCTGAAACGGGTAAAATCACTGGAAGTCGAGACTGCTTGAAGTATAGTCACTGTTCTCACGTAGGGAATTGAACGGTGTTATTTGGATTGTTCATTTTAATCATTTATGGATGTACCTGTAGTTTTCATTTCAAGCGGGAGCTGGAATGTATCAGTCCGGAGAAGTGATTCAGAGGAAACATGTCAGTGTTTACAGGGGGCGCCTGCGGGAATGCATCAGTGTTTATTGAGAATCCCCAGTGAGTGTGTGAGTATTTACAGAGTGTCTGTGGGGAATGAATATCGGATTCTGGTTTGCAGTTACTTTCCTATCTTTAAGCGGCTCCCAGACCTGTGATTCTGAACACTGGACTTATTTATGGGGATGTGAATGAGCAGACTTTAGACAGGTATTTAAGGGCAAAGGAATCTCTATTTATTTCGGTGCATAAAGGTAATTATAATTTAAGAAATGGGTACCTCAGTAAATTCTAAGAAGTTAATACAATACATTTTGAAAAGAGATTATCACTATTAGACGTTATTTACTGACACACAGAAAACAAACAGTGTTTACATTTACACTCTCAGCCAGAATTCCTCCCAAGAGGGTCCCAATGCACCCCTACCGATGTTCGAGTTTGGGATCTCGGGATTTATGCTCCCATCCCAGAATGTGGTTTTTAAGTCCTAATGGTCATTTTGGATCGCCATACCTGGAGTCTGAATGAAGACTTTTGACTGTGTGGGTTTTTAAGTTTGGGTTGAGTCAGCTGATGCGCTAAGGCGTGTTTTGGTTTTCAGCCGATTCTCTTCACTTTTGGGTTTTTCGAGCGGGTTTTCACCTCACGTTGTGACTGAGGACTCGTGGCTTCCGTGATTGATCGTGTTGTCGGTATCTGGTTCGAATGGTTTGGGTCAGGTACTTGCTGTCGGTGTTCTCGGTTCAGAAAGACCCGTGTTCGGAAGATCTTTGAGATAACAAGGTGTAGAGCTGGATGAACACAGCAGGCCAAGCAGCATCAGAGGAGCTTTCCT
>NC_063339.1:85523373-85591700 GCF_021869965.1 Rhincodon typus
CCCCTCCCATTCCTCAGACGACATGTCCATCCTGGGCTTCCTGCAGTGTCACAACGATGCCACCTGAAGGTTGCAGGAACAGCAACTCATATGCCAATTGGGAACCCTGCAGCCCAATGGTATCAATGTGGACTTCACAAGCTTCAAAATCTCCCCTCCCTCTACCGCATCCCAAAACCAACCCTGCTCGTCCCCGCCTCCCTAACGTGTCCTTCCTGCCACCTATCCCCTCCTCCCACCTCAAGCCCCACCCCATCTCCTACCTACTAAACTCAGCCCACCCCCTTGACCTGTCTGTCCTCCCTGGACTAACCTATCTCCTCCCTAACTCCCCACCTACACTTACCTTTACTGGCTCCATCCCCACCTCTTTGACCTGTCTGTCTCCTCTCCACCTATCTTCTGCTCTATCCATCTTCTATCCGCCTTCCCCTCTCTCCCTATTTATTTCAGAACCACCTTCCCCTTCCCCATTTATGAAGAAGGGTCTCGGCCCGAAACGTCAGCGTTCCTGCTCCTCTGATGCTGCTGGGCCTGCTGTGTTCATCCAGCTCTACACCTTGTTATCTCAGATTCTCCAGCATCTGCAGTTCCTACTATCTCTGAAACATGATATAAGGATTCAGCTAGACCAGAAGACTGAGTTTGAAGACCAGCCATGGTCATATTTATTGGTAGCACAAGCTATATCAGCATCTGCAGTTCCTACTATCTCTGGGCTGATATATTATACTTTTGCTCCTCATTGATATTCATGTTCTTACATATGTTTAGTGGCCCCAGTGAGCAGACCAGGATGTAAAAGTGTCCATGGGAAATGTGTTAGTATTTGCAGTGGGTCCCAGTGTGTCCTGGGAATTGCATCAGTACTTAGGGTGGGTCCTGGAGAGGAGTCGGTCCTTAATGGGTGTGTACAGACTCTAGGACCAGATTTAATGACCTGAAGCTGTTTCCGCTTTTACAAGGGCCACAGTTCATGCTCGGTGGAAGTAGTGTGTGATGAAACTGTCTCTTTTAAAAGCTCATTTTTTTCCTTTTTTTGAAGATCGCTTGTAAACGCAGAGGTGCTATAGTTTTTAGGTTTTAAGAGGCCTTTGTTTGTTTCTTAAAAACAGCTTAACAATGGAAGGGGAGTGGCCAGTTCAGGTTTTCTAGTTATATTTTAGCTGTAGCAGTCACAAGATTTGTGAGTCCAGAATGTTTGCAAGCTTCAATAAATAATTCCTAACTGCCTTTCTCTGTAATCCCTCTCTGGATGTTGTTCCCCTCTGTCTTCAAGAATCTGCATTTGAAATTACCTTTTTGCCAAGGGGTCTGTTTATGGGATGTGACAAGATTGGTACAGTTAATTAATAATAGTTACTGTATTGGGTCAGTTAAGTTTTCCAATATTTGTTATTCTAAATGCCGCTTTCCTTTGTTCATGTTTTAACTGTAGTGTTTAAATAAATTGTGTTTTGCTTCAAACCATGTACAACATACCTGGAACGCCCACTTCACATCTGTCTCTAAAATAAGAAAAGTTAGGGTCTCGAGATAAAACAGTGTGGACCTGGAGGAACACAGCAGGCCAGGCAGCATCAGAGGAGCAGGAAAGTTGACATTTCGGGTTGGGACTCTTCTTACAATGTCAAAGTTATGGTCTCGGCGACTTTCTTAAAATCTTTTAAGCAAGCTCTGGCCTGGTTCATAACAGATTGGGGGCTCCTGTCGGGATAATTCTACAATTCCACTTTGGGTTTAGGGTTATTTTACTCAAAGGTGGTGAGTGGTAGTTGTTAGTGTCTTTTGTTTTGGGTTTTGCGTTCGCTTGGTTGAAACAGGGTGTGCCTTGCATAGGAATGGCTCTTTCAATCACTCAGAGTTTCCTGGGGGTGGAAGCAGTGACTTTGGGGTCTTTGCAAAAAGTGACCAAGGCAAAGCTGCTGGAATTGACAGACAAGCTGGAGTTTGAGGTTCCTTTGTCTGTGAGGAAAGGAGAGGTAATTACAGCACTCTTTTGAAATGGCTAGAATTTAATTGCAGATGAAGCAGCTTGAACAGGAAAAGGAAATCTAACAGTCTGAATTCTGGTTAAAAGCAGAGGAAATAGAAAAGAATCGCCCTAGCAGATAATGCGGATAGTCAGAATCTCTTTTCCAGTGTAAAAATGTCAAATACTTGAGTGCACAGGACGGAGGAAATTTTAAATGAGATGTATGAGGCACATTCGCGAAGTTTTTATGTTGGGTTGAGACAAATGCAATGAACAGGCAGAGAATAGAGGGATATGGATCATATGCAGGCAGATGGTATTAGTTTTGAACAACATCGTGGTAGGCACAGCCATGGTCGGCCGAAGGGCCGAGTGCTGAGCTGTACTGTTTTATTTTTTAACTTCCTTGCGTTTACCCTGTTAAAAAAGCACTAAGAATCTTAGATATTTCATTAAATTTCTCTCTCATTCTTCTAAACTACAATGAACCTTCTCTGGCCTGCCTCTAATTCAAGAATATCTTTCCTCAGGGCTGTCATACTGTTCATAATGTTCCAGGTGTAGTCTGACTCATACTTATTTATTGTGGCAAGGACTCCCTATATTTAGGCTTTATTCCCTTTTATAATAATTGCCAGCATTTGATTTGACTTCTCTATGACCTACTGAACTTGTAAGCTAGCTTTTTCAGCATGATATACAAGGATTCCCGAAACCCTCTGTGCAGTCAGTCTGAAACCAAACAGTGTGAGCCTGACAGCAGGAAATGTGCTGGATTGTATTATGAAGGATGTGACAATAAACAATAATTGCATCCTTCGAAACAACAGAAGACACATGATTTTATGAACGGGAATTTTTTATTTGATGAGCCTGTTCGGTTTCATTTATTTGGTGTGATTATAAATTGCAGAATAAATAAGGGTGGGGGAGGGGAGCGGCAGTAGAGGGATATGGTTTATTTGAATTTTCAGAATCATTTTGACAAGTTTGAACAGGGGCGAGAGAGTAAGGGAGGGATCAACAAAGATCAACAAAGCTGTCTTTATGTGGGACCACTGGAGATTGATGCGATCTGAAACAATATTTCGTTTCAGTATTTACTGTGGAGAAAAACGGAGCAATTCAGGAACTTTGTGAAATAATTCGTGATGTCGAGAAAATAGTCCACAATTGAGAACAGGAGGTGCTGGGGGTCTTAAAACGCGCAAAGGGAGATAAATGCTCAGACCTTGATCAAGTTTGTTCCAGGACATTGTGGAAGGCTGGGTAAGAAATTGTGAGGTCCCTAACAGAGCTAGTTGTATCATCGACAGCCACGGTGAGATGCCAGGAGACTGGAGGGTGGCTGATGTTGTTGCATTACTTAAGGGCTGCAAGGCAAAGCCTGGAAACTACAAACCAGTGACACTGACGTCAGTGGAGGGTAAGTTGGTGGAGGAGATCCTGAGAGACCGGATCTTCATGCATTTGGAAAGGCAGGGATTGATTAGGGATAGTCAGCACAGCTTTGTGTGTGGAAAATCATGGCTCAGAAACTCGATTGATTTTGTTTTGAGGAGGTAGCCAGGAGATAGATGAAGGCAGAGTTGTACGTTGTCCTTAGCAGGGCCTTGGACAAGGTTCTGCATCGTGGACTGCTTAATGAGGTTGGATCACATGGGCTCCTGGGTGAGCTTGCCAATTGGGTACAAGATTGGCTTGATGGTGGGAGACAGTGGGTGCTGGGAGAGGTCTGTTGTTCTTACTGGAGGCCGATGACCAGCGTGTGCCACCAGGTTCGGTTATCTTGCGTGTCATTCACATTGATGATTTGGATGAGAATCTCGGAGTCGTGGTTAGTAAGTTTGTGGGTGACAGTAAAATTGGTGGTATCGTGGACAGCAAAGAAGGTTATCTCAGAGTACAACGGGATCTTGATCTATCGGGCTGGTGGGATGAGGAATAGCAGGTGGAGGTGAAGGCAGATAAATGTGTAGTATTGCATCTTGGAAAGACAAAACAGGGCAGGACACAAACGGCTAATGGTAGGTCCCTGGGTGGTGTTGTCAAACAGGGAAACTTTAGGGGTACAGATACATAGTTCCTTGAAACTGGTATCAGGGTTATGAAGGTGATATTTGGCATGATTGCCTTCATTGGCCAGAGCATTGGGAATAAGAGACTGGGACGTCATGCTGTGGCTGCACAGGACATTGATGAGGCCACCATAAAAGCATTGCTGATTATCAGGAAAAACTTATCTGGTTCACTTGTATCCTTCAGGGAAGGACATCTGATGTTCTTAGCTGCTTTGGCCGGCATGTGTTTGCAGACACACAGCAATATGGATGACTCTGAGCTGCGATCTGGCAACTAGTGATGGGCAATAAATGCTGCACCAGCTGGTGACATCCTCATCCCATGAATGAATAAATAAAAGTACATATTTCCCTCCCTACCCCTGCAGAAACCTCCAGCTGCAGCAAATTATACTGGATTTGTAACATTGTTCAGTCCCTTGCCATTTTCTATAACACGCTCACCACTTCCAGCACCTTCAACTCTCCCTTTTCCTGTCATCTCAATAAATCCCTGCAATGTTTCCTCTTCCTACTGCATTCCTCTGCTGGGAAATCCCTTGTAATCCCTTTAATACGTTCATCCACACTTTGGTAGCCCTATTTTGCTAAACAGTCTCTTTCTTCTGATTTGTTCGGATTTTTTTGTGGTTTTCTAAGTCCCTTTCAATTGAATATGTTCCTTTACATCCTGAGTGAGTCACCGATAGGAATTTCTTGCTGAGCTTTTGTCAGTTTCAATGGAATGTCCTTTTGTTGGATACTTTACACTGTTCCTTCAAATGTTTTCCACTGTTCATTTACAGCTGTACATTTCAGTCTGTTTATCCTGTTTATACTGGTCAGTTCTCCTTTCAAAGTCACACAATTGGCTATGGTTCTGTTTCTGAGTGTTGCTTGTTCTTTGGATGGTCACATTAAAACTTCATTATCCCTTGGAATTCCACTTTTTCACAATTTCCCAGAGGATCTTTAGTGTGACATTACTCATTCACTCAGCTTCGTCACACAATGGTCGATCGGGGATAGTTTCGTTCCTAGCCAGTTGCACAACGTGTTATTCAAAGAAACACCATCAAAAACATTCTCCGAGCTAGTCTTTGAATGCCACTATTTTACACAGAACATTACAGCACAGTATAGGCCCTTCAGCCCTCGATGTTGCGCCCACCTGTGAAACCAATCTGAAGCCCATGTAACCTATATTCCATGATCATCCATATGTTTGTCCAATGACTATTTAAATGCCCTTAAAGTTGGCGAGTCTACCACTTTTGCAGGCAGGGCATTCCACGCCCTTACTACTCTCTGAGTAAAGAACCTCCCTCTGACATCTGTCCTAAATCTATCACCCCTCAATTTAAGGCTATGTCCTCTCGTGCTAGCCATCACCATCCGAGGAAAAAGGCTCCCACTGTTCACCCTTTCCTCATAAGACCTTCCCTCCATACCAGGCAACATCCTGGTAAATCTCCTCTGTACCCTTTCCAATGCTTCCACATCCTTCCTATAATGCAGTGACCAGAACTGTATGCAATAGTCCAAGTGCGGCCGCACCAGAGTTTTGTACAGCTGCAATATGACCTCATGGCTCCGAAACTCAATCCCTCTACCAATAAAACCTAACACACCGTACGCCTTCTTAACAACGCTATCAACCTGGGTGGCAACTTTCAGTGATCTATGCACGTGGACACCGAGATCTCTCTGCTCATCCACACTACCAAGAATCTTACCATTAGCCCACTACTCTGTATTCCTCTTACTCCTTCCAAAGTGAATCACCTCACAACTTTTCCGCATTAAACTCCATTTGCCACCTCTCAGCCCAGCTCTGCAGCTTATCTATGTCACTCTGTAACCTGCAACATCCTTCCACACTATCCACAACTCCACCGACTTTGGTGTCATCCGCAAATTTACTAACCCATCCTTCTACGCCCTCATCCAGGTCATTTATAAAAATGACAAACAGCAGTGGCCCCAAAACACATCCTTGAGATACACCACTAGTAACCGAACTCCAGGATGAACATTTCCCATCAACCACCACCCTCTGTCTTCATACAGCTGGCCAATTTCTGATCCAAACCGCTAGATCACCCTCAATACCATGCCTCCGTATTTTCTGCTATAGCCTACAATGTGGAACCTTATCAAACGCTTTACTGAAATCCATATACACCACATCAACCGCTTTACCCTCATCCACCTGTTTGGTCACCTTCTCAATGAACTCAATAAGGTTTGTGAGGCACGACCTACCCTTCACAAAACCGTGTTGACTGTCCCTAATCAAGTTATTCCTTTCTAGATGATTATAAATCCTATCTTTTATAATCTTTTCCAACACTTTACCCACAACCGAAGTAAGGCTCACTGGTCTATAATTACCAGAGTTGTCTCAACTCCCCTTCTTGAACAAGGGGACAACATTTGCTAGTCTCCAGTCTTCTGGCACTATTCCTGTAGACAATGACGACATAAAGATCAAAGCCAAAGGCTCTGCAATCTCCTCTCCAGCTTCCCAGAGAATCCTAGGATAAATCCCATCCTGCCCAGGGGACTTATCTATTATCACACCATCCAGAATTGCTAACACCTCCTCCTGATGAACCTCAATCCCGTCGAGTCTAATAACCTGTATCTCAGTATCCTCCTCGACAACATTGTCTTTTTCCTGTGTGAATACTGACGAAAAATATTCATTTAGCGCCTCTCCTATCTCTTCGGACTCCACGCACAACTTTTATTGCACATACTTTGTCCATTCCAAAAAGTAACATTATCATGTTCTTTATAACACGATTTCCTGCCACAAACTGATGTATAGTTTTCGTGAAACTCTGTTCTTCCCGTCCATTTCTGCTTGTCTTCAGCCACATCATCATGCTGTTCCGATCACATTTTCTGTTTGAATTTGGAAATCTCATTTCCCTTGAACCCTGTCCCGACACCCTCTCTGTCAGTTTAAAGCCCTGTCCATAAACCTACTGACATGCTTGGCCAGGGCACTGGTCCAAGCACGGTTCCAGTTATTATTTATTCACTCATGAGATGTGGGTGTCTCTGGCTGGCCAGCATTTATTACCCACCCCAAGCTATCCTTGAACTGAATGGCTTGCTGTGCCATTTCAGAGAGTAGTTGTGAGTCAACCATGTTCTTGTGGGTCTGAAGACATGTGTAGGCCTGACCAAGTGAAGATGGCAGATTTTCTTCCCTAATTACTGAGTCAGACTCAATCACTAGTCGTCATGGGAGGCCTACTTTAAGCTTTGTGATACTGTACCTTCCGAAGAAAGCAGAGGAAGTTCACAGTTATCAATCCAGGCCTGTGCTGTCTTTGTGAGGGTCAGCACAACAGAAGTGAAAGCAAATCTCCCACGACAGGGCGGTAATGCTGTCTCTGATCTTTCTGTTCTGTGGTTCCCCTCCATGACTGTGTCTATGTCATGTCTCGTGGACCAGTGTCCTCAATCATTCTTACTCCTATAACTGCTCCTATTTCTGTCACCAGCACCCCTCTCTGCAATCCCTCCATATTTTTGAAACGTACTCCAATCCTGACCACCATCCCTATCTCTGTAACTTGCTTCAGTCTCTGCAACATGCCTTATCTCGGTAGTATCCTCCTTCAGTAACTGGTATCACAGAATTGTGAAGCACGGAAAGAGACCCTTTGGCCCAACTCGTCCAAGCCGACAAGGTTACCCGAACTGAACGAGTCACATTTGCTTGCGTTTGACCTGTATCCTTTCAAACCTTTCCTCTCTGTGCACCTGCCCCAATGTCTTTTCAATGTTGTAATTGTACTTATCTCCACCACTTCCTCTGGCATTTTGTTCCATATTTGCACCATTCTTTGTGTGGAAAACGTTACCCCTAAGGTCTGTTTTAAAGCTTTCCCCTGTCACCTCAAATCTATGCTCTCTACTTTTGGACTCTCCTACCCTGGGAGCAAAGGCGTTGTCTATTCACCTTATATATGCTGCTCAGGCATTCATAAATCTCTAAAATATCACTCCACAACTTCCTATGCTTGAGGGAAATATCTCTGCTCAGGGTCCCGCAAATTCATCCCTGGTTTCCCAAACGTCCTCAGATACATTTGATCAAGCTTTTCAAGACCTCCAACATCACTCTTCTGCAGTGTGGACTTTTTTCAAGACATCACTGTTTATTTCCCTGAATTTACTAGTCTTTCTCCACTGTAAGGACTGACGTGAAATATTGTTTAGGATCTCAAACACCTGTGCTTCTCCATACCTGTTCTGGGATCTCTGCTCTTTATGATCTTTATGAATGACATGGATGAGGAAGTGGACTGGTGGGTTAGTAAGTTTGCCAATGACACGAGGTTGGTGGAGTTGTGGACAGCGTGGAGGGCTGTTGTAGGTTGCAACGGGACATTGACAGGATGCAGAGCTGGGCAAATAAGTAGCAGATGGAATTCAACCCAGAAAAGTGTGAAGTGATTCATTTTGGAAGGTCGAATTTGAATGCGGAATGCATGGTTAATGACAGGATTCTCGGCAGTGTGGAGGAACAGAGGGATCTTGGGGTCCACGTCCATAGATCCCTCAAAGTTGCTACCCAAGATGATAGGGTTGTAAAGAAGACGTATGTTGTGTCGGCTTTCATTGGCAGGGGAATTGAGTTTAAGAGCCGCGAGGTTATGCTGCAGCTCTATAAGACTCTGGTTAGACCACACTTGGAATATTGTGTTCAGTTCTGGTCACTCATTAGAGGAAAGATGTGGAAGCTTTAGAGAGGGTGCAGAGGAGATTTACCAGGATGCTGATGGACTGGAGGGCAGGTCTTATGAGGAAAGATTGAGGGAGCTAGGGCTTTTTTCATTGGAGCGAAGAAGGATGAGAAGTGACTTGATAGAGGTGTGCGAGATGATGAGAGGCATAGATAGAGTGGATAGTCAGAGACTTTTCCCCAAGGCAGAAATGACTATTACAAGGGGCATAATTTTAAGCTGATTGGAGGAAGACATAAGGGGAGATGTCAGAGGTAGGTTCTTCACACAGAGACTGGTGGGCGTGTGGGCCGGAAGTGGTAGAGGTGTCAGATACTTTAGAGATTTTTAGGCGCCTCTTGGATAGGCACGTGGAGATAGTAAAATGCAGGGTATGCAGGGTAGATTGATCTTAGTCGGCTAAAAGTTCGGCACAACATTGTGGGCCAAAGGGCCTGTACTGTGCTGTACTGTTCTATGTTCTATATCGCTGGCCTCATTGGTCTCTATGCATCCCTATTTTCTTCCTAGTCACTATTTTGCCCTTAATATCCTTGTAGAATCTCTTTGGATTATCCTTAACCTAATCTGCCAAAGTTATCTCATGTCCCATTTTTGACCTCCAGATTTCCTGCATAAAGTGTATTCCGACACTCCCATACTCCTCAAGAAATTCATTGATCCATCTGTGTGCCCTCTTTCTTGACCAGGTCCCCTCTATCACCAGTCATACAGTGTTTCCTATTTCTGTCAGCATTGTCCATCACACTAATAAGAACATGCTGGCCCTGACCTCTCGTTTTAGCTCGCTTTTGAAAGCTTCCAACTTGCCAGATGCCCCGTTACCTGCAAATAGCCTCCGCAATCAACTTTTGAATATGATCAAAATTGGTTTTGCCCAAGTTTATAACTTTAGCTTGTGGACCAGGCCCATATTTTTCCATAGCTATTATCAAACTTATAAAATTGTCGTCACTTTGCCAAAGTGCTCCCCCAATAACACCTCAGTCACTTGCCCGACCTTGTTTCGCACGTGGAAGTCAGATGTTGTCCCTTCTCCAGTCGGGCCATCGACGTATTGTTTGAGAAAGTTTTCTTGAACGCACTTAACATTATGGCAGCACCAGACTAGGTTTGGAAAATTATAATCCCCTCCCATGACACCCTTAATATTCTTACAGATATCTAAGATCTCTCAATATATTTACTCTTCAGTTTCTCACTGGCTGTTGGGGGCCTGTAGGACAATTGCATCAAAGCGATCACCCATTCTTATTTCTCCATTCTGCTAATATAGCCTCACTGGGCAAACTCCAGGAATATTCTCCCTAAACACTGCCGTGATGTTTTCCCGATTCAAAAATACCTCTCCCCTCCTATCTTGCCTTCCCTTCTATCCTTTCTGGAGCATCTGCCCCCTGTAAAATTGAGTTGCTAGTCCTTTCTTTCCCTCAGCTGAGTTTCTGTAATACTTTTGATATCCCAGTCCCATGTCCCCATCCATGCCCTGAGTTTATCTGCCTTACCTGTCAGGTCCATTGCATTGAAATAAATGCAGTTTAATTAATCCGTTTTCCCTCATATTTTGGCATGCTCTTGCCTACCTTGTCTATTTAAATTGCTGTCTTGAAATTATGTGCCAGCCTCTTTCTTGCCTCACTGCTGTTTCGAGTCCCACAGCCCTGCTCGACTGGTTTAAATCCTTACAGGTACCTCCAACAATTCACCTTGCCAAGACGTGGGTACCCCCGCCCCCAGTTCAGGTGTTTTCACCAACCTGTCGCCTGTGTTGACACCTTCAGTGATCTATGGACTTTTGTACCAAGGTCCCTTTGTTTTTCAGTCCTCTGCTTGTGCCTACCAAACATTATGCATGTCCTTCACTTACCATACCTCCCACAGCATATTACCTCACACTTATTAGAATTAAAGTCCATCTGCCATTACACTGCTCAGTTTATCAGCTGATCAATATCAGACTGTCGTCAGAGACCATCCACCTCACTATGGACAACACCCCCAACTTTCGTCTTAACATGTTCTAGATCCTCATCATCCTAACTGAAATCCCTGGCTCCAATATCTTTCTCCGTTGTGAACACAGATGAGAAGTGTTCATTTAAGACCTCACTGACTTCCTCTGGCTCGATGCACAATTTGCCCCTTTGGTTTCTAACAGTCTCCACTCTCCTTGGTAATCCTCTTAATCTAACTATACTTATAAAATACTTTGTGGCTTTTTCCTTAACAGACCTGCCAAAAATATTTCTTGGCTATTATTTGCTCTTCATTTTAAGGACCTCCTTTTGCAAACTCGAGACTTGTGAAGGGCTTTATCCTTTTTCATTGCACTGTATTTTCTTTATCAAACTCATGATATCGCTTCATCAGTATTCACTGGACTTGCTGCCTTTGTCATCCACTCTTCATGGAGCACAATGGCCCTGAATTCTCACTGAATCACTTTATAATAGTCCCACTTTCCGAATATAGGCTCAACTGCAAGTAATTCTTCCCCCAGTCTATATTTGCCAGGTCCTGTCTTATGATGGTGATAATGCCCAGTGATAGAGTGAACCTAATGATAATGGCTTTCCCTAAATTTAGACACTTAACTTCCACACTACCCTGATCACTTTCCATAATTCAAACTTAGAGTTATTATATCTATCCCCAAAAAAATGATGGGAGGAGGAAACTTCATTTGACTTCTCAGATGCATTTTAACAGGTTCCCATTAAAGAAGCGAATAAACAAACTGTGACCACATGGACTTGGAGGTGATGTGCTGGCATGCGTTGAGAATTGTTTAACAGACAGAAAAGCACATGCTAATAATTTGTTGATTTGAGAGTTTGCAGGCTGTACCTTGTGAGTTAGAGGAAGGATTCATGTTTGGGTTCCAGCTATTCTCAATCTCTGTCGATGAATTAGATATACAGACCAAATCTAGTGTTTCCGTGTTTGTTGATGTCATAACCATAGATGGGACTGTGAGCTGTACAGAGGATGCCAGAAGGATGGAGGGGGACATGAACAGTTTCTGAGTTTCCTTGCATATTCATGCATGAGATGTGGCTGTCACTGGCTTGGCCATCATTTACTTTCCATCTCTAATTGCCCGGAGAGGATGGTGGTGGTTCTGAGCAATGTTAACTTTGATTTTTCTACACAGATGTTGAGCTTTTCCGGCTACTTCTGTTTTTATTTGTGAGCTGCCTTGCTTGACCCACTGCAATCCTTTGGGTGCAGGGACAGCCACAGTGCTCTTAGGAAGGAGTGCGGCTTGAAGGGACCTTGGAAATTCTCCTGGTGTCATACATGTGCTGAGATAGTAGGAACTGCCAATGTTGGAGAATCTGAGGCAACAAGGTGTAGAGCTGGATGAACACAGCAGGCCAAGCAGCATCAGCAGAGCAGGAAAGCTGAGGTTTCGGGCCGGCTTTCCTGCTCCTCTAATGCTGCTTGGCCTGCTATATTCATCCAGCTCTCCATCTTGTTATCTCATACACGTGCTGATGTTTTGCAATCAGCTTGTTTGTTGGCTTGTGAAATACTGCTGATGATAATCCTTATAGATTGTAGACACTGCTGTCATGGTGTGTTATGAGTGAAGTGAGTAAATATCATTCCAAACATGAGGCTGCTTTGTGCTGGATGGTATTAAGCTTCTTGAGTATTGTTGGAGCTGCATTCATCCAGGCAAATGGGGAGTATTCCATGATGGTGCTGACCTGTGCAGTGTAGATGGGCAGCATGCATTTTGTGGGATGCTGTTTTTTTTTTAAAACTCCTTTTCATTGCAAAATGTCAGTTCTGTGTTTGGGAAGATTTATTCTTATCCTGTAAATGATGAATGGCCAGTTGCGTAGCGGAACTGTACTTCAATTTGTTGTGGATTATGAATGGCCAGACTTCTGCATGTTCATTTGTGATTGGTTTTGTTCTGGGGACGGCCAGCAGTTGTTCAAGCATAGAATGATTTTTAAAAAAATAAATATTTGGAGAGTGAACAGTCAGCTTCCTGAGTGGAACGAGTCAGTTCTTATTCATGTTCTGTGGACTGTGATTGTTCTCTGTTGTGTGTGCAGACTGCATATGCTCAGTCCTGTGTGGGGGAGTTGTTTCCAACCTGTGAGCTGCAGTTGGTCAATCCTGTCTTGCAAACTGCTTTTGACTGTGTACGTGTGAAATAACTGCACAGGGGCCGGTATCCCGTCACCAAGTCACCCTTTATTTACCCCTGCTCAGTACACTGCCGATGGCCAGCCAGCTCCAAGTCATTCCCCTGAACTGAGAAGATTGCCAATCCAAGTTTTCTTTTTCCTTTCGAATCCCACCGTGGCAGATAGCGGAATTAGAATTCAATAAAAATAATCTGTAATGATGTGTCCATTGTTGATCATCAGTTAAAAAAAAAAATCCCAACTCCTTCGCGAATGCCCTTTAGGGAAGGAAATCTGACCAAGTCTGACCGACATGTGACTCCAGACCCACAACAAAATGACTGACTCTTAACTGTCCCTTAGTAATTGCCCAATGCAATCAGCAACAGGCACTGAATGCTGGTCCATCCAGTGATACCCTAATCCCACGAATGAAGAAATAAAAGGGTACATTTCCCTCCCCATCCTCTGCAAACACAGCAGCAATTCGTACTGGTTTTGTAACATTGTTCAGGCCCTTGCCACTCGCTGTAACACTCTCAGCACCTCCAGCACCTTCAACTCTCCCTGTTCCTATCATCTCATTGAACCCCAATAATGTTTCCTCTTCCTACTAGACTCTTACAAGGAAACCCCTTGCAATCCCTTTCACACCTACTTCCATGTATTGATAACCGGTTGTCGTTTTCTGAAACACATTCTTTCTCTTCAGAATTGTTATGTTTTTTTGGGTTGTCTTCTCAGCCTTTCTTAATTGAATCTGATACTTTATGCCCTGAGTGAGATAGAATGGAAATTTCTTGCCGAGGTTTTGTCTGTACCAATGGAATGTCCTTTTGTTGAATGTTTTACACTGTTCTTTCAAATGTTTTCCACTGTTCATTTACAGCCAGACATTTCAGTCTGTTTACCCTGTTTTCCTTGGTCAGTTACCCTCTCAAACTCATGTAATTTGTCTTGTTCCTGTTTCTGATTGTGGCCTGTTCTTTGTGTGGTCACTTTAAGACTTTATAATCCCTTTCAATTCCATTTTATCACAATTTCCCAGAGGATCTCTTGGTGTGACATTACTCATTCATTCAGCTTCATCACACAGTGGTAGATCTGAGATAGTGACGTCTCTAGCCAGTTGCATGTGTTATTCAAAGAAACACTGACAAACATATTCTCTGAATTCCTCTTCGAATGTCACTATTGCCAGTGTGATGCTCCCAGATTATATGAAGATTGAAGTCTCCCAAAATTATCACAGTGCCTTTGTTACGAATTACAATGAATTCATGCTTAATGCAGTGATGAGCAATGAAACGTTGATTCTACTCCATAATCTGAGGCCAAATGCTTTCTCTGTAATGCCTTTGTAATCCATTACTGTCAGGGTTACCCATCCTGCTTTCCCATTCTGTCTGAATTTCCGCAAGGTTGTGCATTGTTGAATATTCACGTTCCACCTTGTGTTCATCCTGCAACCACGTCTCTCTGGTGACTAAGTCTCATTTATCTCTGTGACACAAGTCCATCTATCTCATTGCAGTTATTTGTCCTTTCAAAAAAAAGCACTATAATTTACTTTTTACCACAATTTCCTGTCACACACCTATTCGCAGATGTACAGTTTTTGTGAAACTCTGTCCCTTCATGTTCCTTTCTGTTTGTCTTCAGCCACATTGCCACGCTGTTCCGATGCTTCACCATTTCTGTTTGGATTTGGAAAGCTCCTCTCACCTGAACCCTGTCCCTGCACCCTCTCTGTCAGTTTAAAGCCCTGTCCATAAACCTACCGACGTGATTGGCCAGGACATGGTCCCAGCTCTGTTCCCGTTATTATTTATTTGTTCGTGGGGTGTGGGTGTCTCTAGCTGGCCAGCATTTATTACCCACCCAAGCTGCCTTTGATCTGTGGGCCTTGCGAGGCCATTTCAGAGGGAGTTGAGAGTCAGGCACATGTTGGTCAGACCAGGTGAGCATAGCAGATCTCCTTCCCTGAAGGATAATAGGGAGTCAGATGGGTATTTCAGCCAACAGAATTAGTTTCTGGATTAATAGTCTTGTGAGAGTTTCTTTGGGCCATCACCTGTCCCACTGTTAGCTCGTGTATCCCTGAGTAATGATACCAGTGCACCATGAAACAAAACCTGTTCTTCCTGACCAGCGTGATCCTGGCACCTTCCTGGTGATATCACCCAGTATCTCTTCATGTGGTAACTGTCACAGCGTGGATCTAATTGTTGCCTCTGACTGCATCTTTTGCAGCTACCATGAGATCCTGACCCAACAGAATTCTCCACTCTGGAGACACGAGTCAGCAGATGACAAAGGATGGAGACCGGGTTTTCCAAATCTCTGCAGTAGTCTGTGCCATTCTGCATGTGTAATCCTCACTGCATCAGTCTAATTTCTCAGTCTGTCTATGTTTCTGTCTTTGGCAGCGACTCAGGAAGTTCCTGGCTGAGCAGAATTCCCAACTCCAGTCTCTTCCATCACCACATTGAAGTCGATTGATCAACTAGAGAGACAACGGACAGGGACATCTGAATTCTTCAATAAATCCTGCAGCGAGGTAAGATACTCAGTGAACAAAGTAGAGGGCTTAAAACATCCTCCAATAAGACAAGACACAGATACAGTGCTGAACGGAGCGCACAGTACAGAAAGACCCCAGACTCAATCACCATCCTACTGATGATGTAGATTTGCTCGCTGTGCCAGTACCAGGTACACCAACACATGGACTAGCCAAAGAACTACACCGGAATCTGAAATACTTAGTGGACAACACGACCCAGTCAATGCACTTTTCCCAAGAATTCCTCAACATCATCAAGGACACCAGAATAGAAGAGGACGAGATGATGATATCCTTTGACAAAACAGCAATATTTACATCCATATACACCAACCTGGCCAATGAGACAATTGCCACACTGCTGGATGAGCCAGGAAGGCAGACGCTCCATGACACCAACAGAATAAATAAGGACAGCACCCTGAAAATGCTGGATCTGTGCCTCACAATCCATATATTCAAACAAATCAACGGAACACCAATGGGATCTCCGATATCAGGACTGATAGCAGAAGCGGGACTGCAAAGATTAGAATGGAAAACACTCCCCACTATCCAACCCAAACTCTGGGTCCTCTATGTAGATGATACCTTCATGATTATCAAATGCACAAGACGAGAAGAAACCCACTGACAGATAAACAATATCCTCACCAGAATAAAATTCAAAAAAGAAAAAGAGGACAATAACCGACTACTTTTCCTCGATGTAATGGTGGAACGCAAGAACTATGGGGAACTTCAGACCAGTGTATACAGAAAGACCACACATGCAGACCAGATACTTAATTACACCAGCAACTACCCCGCAACACCCACAAACGGAACTGCATCAGGACACTATTCACACGAGCCACAACACACTGCAGCAACCTGGAACTACTCATATCAGATGAGGAGCACTTTTCCAGAGATTTTAAAGGGAATGGATACCCAAAAAGCACAATCCGCTATTACACACACGACAGACAACAACAAGAAGGCACAACACAGTCAGAAACACCAGTCACCCTACCTTACATCAGAGACTTGTCAGAGATGACCAGAAGGTATCAGGGTAGCCCACAAACCACCTACGACAGCTATTGACGAACGTATAGGATCCCATACCCAAAACGGATATAATATACAAAATACCATGCAAGGACTGTGAGAAACATTATGAAGGCAGAAGTGGAAGAAAACTGACAACAAGGATGTACAAACACCAACTCGCCACTAACAACCAGTTCTCACTGGTTTCAGTACACGCTAACAAACAAGGACACAAATTCGACTGGGACAACGCATCCATAGCAGTACAAGGCAAACAGAGGCATGCCACGGAATTCCTGGAGGCCTGGCATTCCAACCGGAACACCGACAAATACATTGATCTGGACCCGATATACAAACCACTGAAAAACAAAACCGGAAGTGATGCCGACCGCCCCAGCAAACCGAGGCATAAAACAACAAGTGGGACAGAACACCAACACTTCACTGGAGGCGCACTGACGATGTTACCAAGCAGGGTGACGAAACACCTGCAATCAAACACACTGTCTCGGCAAGCAAGTCTAAAACATCATCCACAACCCAAGCTGCAAATCTTCTCAAAAACTTTACCCTACTGTCAGCTCTGTTGTACTGAGCCTTCCCAGGACAGCATAGGAAGTTCACTGTTATCCACCTAGGCGTATGCTGTCTGAGTGAGGATGAGTGCAGCAGAGGTGAAAGCAAGCTTCTCAAGAGGGTGGTAATTGAAGCCTGAGATCTTTCCGTTCCGTGTTCCCTCTCCAACACTGTCAGTCGTACAGCAAGTAAACAGATCCTTTGTTACAATTCATCTGCATCAGTGCGTTGAATCTTTCTAACTCCGAGAACAATTGGTATCTCTCGAACCTCCTGTCTTCCCTAAAATCCCTCTGTATACACCAATGCTGACCACCCTCCCCATCTTTACAACTTGCTCCAGTCTTAATAACATGCCCAATCTTGGTATTGTCCTCCTCCTCCAGTCACTACAATAATCCCTATTTCAGTCATCTTGTCCAGGACCTACAGACCACCCTGTCTCTGTAATATCCTCCAGCCCCGACTAACCTCCCCATCTGTGCATCATCCTCATGCCCCTACAACACATATCACTATAACCTTCTCCAGTCCCTATAACACTCCTGCCTTCTGACCTACAGCACCGTATGACCTCTGTGACCATCGACCATTCCTGCAGATCTCCCTATCTGTTTAAACTTCTCCAGTCCTATCGCTCATCCTGCCTCTGTAAACTGCTCCAATCCCTGAAACCTCCCTTTGTGTTGCGTTCTGAAGTCACTTTAATCCTCCTCATGTCTGCAACCTCATCCAGTCTCCGCAATCTCCTCTATCGCTACAATGTTTCCTAATTCTAAATCCTCCAGTCATTATTAGTCTCAATAACTCCCTCACCTCCTGAAGCCACTAAAACCATCCATGTACCTGTAACATCTTCTTGATTGCTGTATCCAACTCCAGTCCCAACAGCTCTCTCTATCACTTACCTCCTTCATCCCGAAGAATCATGCTAACTCTGTCACCTCATCTAGTGTCTACAGTCCTCTGTACTATTAACTTCATCCAATTGCAAAAAAACGATGCCGATCTCTATAACCTCCAGCAATTGAGTCCCTCCCTATTCTGTAATTCGCTGCAGACTCCACAGCACTTTGTTATTCTTTGAACCTTCTCCTGTTCTTGTAATGCACACTGTTTATGTAACCTTCTCCCATTCCTATACCACAACCTATCTGTATCCTGCTCCTCCTGTTCTGATAACCCTAGTGAACTTTTCAACCTCGTCCAAACTCTGTAATGCTCTGTATGATTGCATCTTCTTACAAACCTGTCAACTGTCTTTCTCTCTTGAACCTTACCGAGTCCCTGCTCATCTCCCTCTCTCTGTGAAGCCCCTTGGTTTCCAAAGTGCTACTTGCCAATGTAACCTTTTCCTGTCCAAACAAAGAGCCATATGACTGTCACCTCTTCTTGCCACTGAAATTCTCCCTGTGACTGTTACTTCCTCCATTCATTATAGTATTCCCCTTCACTGTTACCTCCTCCAGCCCCGAGAAACATTCCTGTCTCTGTAAACTCATATTGCCTGTACGACCCTCTCTTTGACTGTAACCTCGACAGCCCCTCTCTACGTCAATAATGCCAATTAGTAACAATCCATGTCCCCCATTCCTACAACACCAAACATCTCTGTAACCTTTTCCCCACCCTATAATCCTCCCTATGTCTGTAATCCCCTCCAGACCCTATAATCCTTCCTATGTTTGTAACGACATCTAGTCTGTAGAACGCTTACTGTCGCTGTCAGTTTCTTCAATCCCTAACATTGTCTGTATCAGTGTAACGTTCTCCAGGAGACAGGACTTTCCCTGTCTGTGTAAACCCCTACAGATCACCCAGACATTGAACCGACGAATGAATGCAGGGCAGATAACCAAAACAGAAATCAAAGAAATGACCCTACAGCAGTCCGTATCCCTGTAGCTACTCCGATCAACACAACCTTATTTGCTTGTGTATTCGCTTTCACTCCTTAAACCCTCTCCATCTGTGTAACGTTCACCAGCTCCAAAGACTTTCCTTATATGTGAAAAAACCCAGTCGCTTGAGCTATCACTATCGATGTAATCTCTTCAAAACGCGAGAGACCTCCCTGCCTTGGTAACTTTTTTCATGCCCCGAACCCCTCACTTTTGATGTTAACCATCCCCCATCACCACAAACTCACTATCGCAGGAACCTCATGCAGCTCCTCCCTATCTCTGTACACCATCCAGTTTCTACTACCCTTTCTATCACATCATTTCATCGCTATCACCCTCACGATCACAATAAACTCATTCTGTATCTACAACAAACTCCTTCTCTGTAAAGTCTTCCAGTCCCTATTCCCTCCCTGTGCAAGTAATCTCCTTGAGTCATTTGAAACCTTTGTCTGTTATCTCTTTCAGAAACACAGAAATTATTTATTTGTATAACCAGCAACAGCTCCTACTGTTCTCCCTGTCACAGTGACCTCCTCGAAACCTTACATACCTCCACTTTTTTTTGTAACCTCTTTCAGCCTCCACAATTCTGCCTGCCCTCGTAATCTTCTCCAGGCTGAATGGCTTTCCCTGTCTCTTTAACCTTGACAGGACTCCACACCCTCCTTATCTCTAACTTCCCCCAATCACTCCAATCCTCCTTATCTCTCACCTTCTTCAGTATCTCCAATGCTCCCTATCACTGTAAATTGCTCCAGTCATGACAGTCTCCGTATGGGGAGAAAGCGGGAGCAGGGAACTGTGTTAAATGATCAGTCGTGATCTTATTGAATAGTGGAACAGACCCATGGGGCTGAATAGCCTACACCTGCCCCTCTTTCCTATGTTTCTATGTAATACTGCCTGTCTCCTTAACAACCTCCTGTCCCGACTGTCCTTACACAGCATTCTATCACTGGAAATTTCTCAGACCGCAGAATGATCCCTATCTCACAAACCTCCTCCAGTACCGGCAGTCCTCTCAATCTGTTTCCTCCTGCAGCCCGATAACCTTCCCTATCTTTGTAAACTTCCGTTAGCTGCTGGAATCCTCCCTCTTTCTGTAACATCATATCTTCCAGTGTCCCCACCTTCGTGTGCTCCTCCAATCCCTACAGCCACCCCTGCCTCTGTGACCTCGTACCACATGCTCACACATCTTAGAACATTGAAAGTTTCCCTACACGCCTCCCTGTCTGTATAATCCTTTGTAGTTCATCAGCCCACCCTGTTTCTGCAATCTACACCAACCTCTGTTGCCCTCCTTACATCTGTAAACTCCTCCAGTCCCTACAAACCTCTATCTCTGTAAAGTCCTCCAACCCCTATCTCACACCCATCTGTCAGGCCTCTTCTAGTCCCTACAGACTCTGCAGCCGACAATCTTTCTAACCTCCCCCAGGCGCAACAAATCTCCCAAGAATCTGTACACTTTTCCAACCATTACAACAGTCCATGTCTCTGTTCGCTCCTTCCCTGCCGACAGCCCTCCCATTGTTTGTAAATCAGCATCTCAAACATTGTCTCTTTCATAACTCTGCAACTCTCCCTCTGTGTTCCTTCTTCCTGTACCTTAAAAATCTCCCCTTCTCTGCAAACAGCTCTTCCACCCCTGTCAATGTAAACTTCACCCACCCATGCAGCCCTCTCTACCTCAGGAACTCGTCCAGTTTGTTCAGTGCTACTTATCTGCTTAACTGTCTCCAGCCCCTATAGTTGTTCCTCCCTCAGTGACCTGTTTTGGACTTCACCCTTCCCATCTATATAAATTTCAGAAGCTAAGCCTTACTTCATCTGTACATTTCTTCAGTCGCTACAACAGTCCATTTCTGTGTTAGATCCTCTATTCTGTACAACTCTCTTTATCTTTGCAAAATGCACCATTCCATAAAGCATTCCCTGTTCATGTAAACCACCCCCTTCCCACAAACATCCTTTTCCCTGGAAACTGCCCCAGCCCTCCAAACCTCCCTATCTCCATGAACGCCTTCAGCCCCTACATTCTCTTCATCTCTACATAACCTCCGCGTAGTTTTAAGGTCCTGTCTACCTGTGAAACCTCCTCCAGTTACCACCACCCTCCCAATCTGGGAAGTCCGATCCAAATCAGACATCTATTGCTGTCTGTGTAATCTCCTCCGCTCCCGACAACCCTTCCAATTTGTGTTACCTCCTTCAGATCACATGCTTTCAAGCTCCCTGAAACCCCTTCCTGTGATTGCAACCTTCCATATTTATGTAAAATTCTCCTGTTCTGAAAACCCTTCCTATTTCAGGAACCTCCACTTGCCTCCAGTGCCGTTCTGGGGATGTTTCAGAGAGAGGAAGGTTTTTCGACATGTTACAGACGGAGGAAGGCTTGCAGACACGGGAGAATGGTGCAAATGTAGGAAAAGATGCGAATCCTGCAGGATGTTAGAGATCAGGGGAATTACAGAACCTGCAGGATGGTACCAAGGTAGAAAGGGTTATGGAACTAGAAGCGAGTTACTATTTGTGTAACATACTTTCCTGATTGTATCATGAAATTCTAACGCAAAATGGTTTGGATCTGCAAATGCACAATTGTGGGATCTTGCTGAGCTGACATTGAAGCTCGTTACTAGAATGGCTAAGCACAGCTTCAGATTGCCAGGCTGGGAGATGTGAGTTCAGATGTGAATCTATTTGCCCATTCTGTCTGTGTGTCTGAGACTCACCTTTTATTGCTCTGGTGTAAAGCACTCGCCATGCATCTGGTGAGACCCACATCTACATGACTGGACAGAGGTCACCACATCAAAGCATTCATTTGGACTTTTTTTTTGATGTTACTTTGATTTGGTAGTTTTGTGAACTCCAGGAATTGGTTTCAAATGGGAGAGAATGAAAGCTTCAGTTGAAAGTATTGGCAAATATCTGGAGCTCGGGTTGTGGATGAAGTTTTTGACTTGCTCGTTTCGTCACCATGCGTGGTGACACCATCAGTGGAGCCTCCGATGAAGCGATGTTATTCTACTCCGCTTGGAATTTATAGAGTCCGTTTCATTATGGTGAGTAGTATCATTTCCGGTTTTGATCTGTATGGGTTTTAAAATGGGTCCAATTCTATATGTTTGTTGATTGAAGTATGGGTGGAGAGCCATGCCTCCAGGAATTCCCGCGGATGTCTATGTTTGGCTTGAGCTACTATGGTTACTTTGCCCCAGTTAAAGTGATGGCCTTCACTGTCTGAACGTACAGATATTAAGGAGAGTTCATCGTGCCATTTTGCTGCAAGCTGATGTTCATGTATTCTGATGGCGAGTTTCCTTCCGGTTTGTCCAATGTAATGTTTGTGACAGTCGTTACATGGTATTACATATCGGAACTGACAACAAGCCTCCTAAGACCACAAGGAATCATGGTGGCCAACAGGCCCACAAGCCCACGGCCACGCTCCGACAAACACTTCGAAGGATTTAAAACCCCATTCCCACAACATGCAGAACGAACGTGGTTTACAAAATACCATACAACAATTGCCACAAACACTACATCGGACAGACAGGAACAAAAAAAAAGCCAGCTCAGTGAGCAAGTCAACAACCTCGAAAACGTGAGTGTTGCGTGACCCATGCAGTGCGGTTTCATGGATCCTGTTGTTTCCTACAAACAGTCATTAATAGGATTGTGTAACCAGGGTGCAGAGTTTCTTTGCTTGGTAAAGTTCGTCACCATGTTAATTTTCATAGTGTATACCTTAAGACCAATGCGAAGCGACAGTATTTATGGACAGTCTGTAACAATATGAATACCTGTCCGATGGGATCTCACCGGCGGGTTCACAGGTCAGTTCACTGAGCCCTGAGACGATTCCATTCAGTGAGCCTGTTCTGTTCACCAGTCCCTGCAATACAACCTCCCTGTAAACCTCTTCAGTTGCTGAATGTCTCCCCTCTCTCTAATCACCTCCAGCACATACAACCTGGCCTTCATATGTTACATTCTGCAGTCCTTAAAGACTCCATCCCTTGTTATTTCTTCAAGTTGCTGCAAGCTGTGCAGAAAAGAAATGTGAAGTAGGTGTGGGTCATTCAGAAAACTGAAACTCCCCTTCTCCATTCTATATAGGAGATGACTTCTTCAGACTGATATTCTTTAGTAACTGCAATTTGCGTTCTCTATCTCCAGACTTTCCCATTCTTCTGATCCATGTGAGGTTGTTGACCACTTCCAGCATTTATAATACCTGCAGCAGCCTCGAACCCCTCAATGCATCCTGTCTGTGTAACCACCTCAAGTACTACAGCTCAGTATCTTTGTAATATCTTCCAGCATCTGCAACCCTCTCAATTTCCATAACCACCTCCAAAGCAGCACTCCACATCTCTGTGTAACTGATGTGAATGCTTCAAACCTGCCTGCACAACCCTCACTCACTCTCTGAACTCCTTCAACCCTATGACCCTCAGTGTCTCTGGCTCCTCCAGTCCATACAATTCTCCCTGGCTCTGTGAACTGATCCAGCCTCTTCAAACCTCTCTAATTCAGTAAAGGCCTCCAGCTCCAACTACCCCCCCACCCCAACCTGTGTATTTTCCAGTGCCTACAACACTCCCTATCTCAGTAAACGCTTTTACGACCGATGACCATCCACATCTACGTCACATCATTAGTCCCTACAAACCACCGCATCTTTAATAACCTTCAGTGATCTCAAATCTCCCCAACCCTGTAACATGCTCCAGTTTCTACAACTTTCCCCCTCTCTGTAAGCTTCTCCAGTGCCTGCATTCCTCCCCATACATGTAAACTCACCTTCCACTAGTACTCTCCCTATCCATGTAAATGCCTCTTGTCCCTACATCCTTCCCTTTCTGGTTAGCTCCCTCGAGGCCCTAGAGCCACCTATGTATGTGATACCTCCTTCAGGCCTCTGTAATCTCCTTTTCTCTCTCTCTCCACCATTCTCCAACTCATACTGTCTACCCCTTTGCCTTTAATATTCTCCAAATGCCACAACTCTCCTTCACTGTACAGCATTCTTGATTTTCGCCGAATGCCTGTCTGCACACCACTGACCATCTCTGAATCCCTTTTCTTCCATTAACAGTCTTCATCACATACAACAGTCCTTAATTCTGTGAGATCCTGCAGTCCGTGAATACCTGTCTATCTCTGCAACCTTTAGCTATCCCTTTAACCCCTGTCTCACTGAAAGTCTCTCCACATTTACAACAAGGCAGATGGAATGACAGCACAAAGCGAAGTGAACAGATAATGTTCGGTTTCACTTTGATATAGTTAAGAGCATGAGAAGTCGCGGGGAAGAAGACCATTTAGCCCACTGTGCCTGCTCCACCATTGAATGTGATCATTACTGCTCCGATAATCCTCATCTCTACTTCCATGCCTTTTCAAAATAACACTGAGTCCTTTATTGATTAAAAACCTGACCATCTCTGCAATTAATAAACTTAACAATCCAGCTTCAACAGCCCTCTCCAGTGAGGAATTAACAGATTCTCTACCCTCCGATTGGAGAAATTCCTCCTCATCTCCTTGAATGAGTGAGCCCATACTATGATTTTTATGCCCTCCATTTCTAGATTCTCATGCAAGCGGAGCTAACATTTTAGGACCGACCGTGTAAAAAACCGGAAAGAATCTTTAATGTATCAATAGATTTGCCTTTTATTCTAAATTCTAATGAGTTCAAGTTCAATCTTTTCCATTTCTTCTCATGAAAGTCCTTCCATACAGCAGATTAATCTTCTGATTCTTCTCTGGACTGCCTCCAATGCAAAAATATTTATTCCCTCTCGATAGCAGCGTCACCTGTTCACAGTATTCTCGGTGTGGGCCAAGTAGTGCATTCTATAGTTTTTGCAAAACTTCCCTATTTTTATTCTCTATTGCCTTTGAAATGCCAGCATTCCATTTACTTTCTCTATGACCTGCTGAAATTGCATGCAACCTTTTGGGGTTTACACACAAGGAATCCCAAGTTGCAATCGATCTGAAACCAAGAGGTGACAGTAGTAATCAGGAAATGGCTGGAATGTATGATTAACGATAAGCCAGGAATGACAACTGCACACTTGGAAATCAATGGTGAAGCATAGTCCAAAGGATTATAAATTATCGGAGTAGAATTAGACCATTCGGTCCATCGAGTCTGCTCCACCATTTTATTGTGGTTAATATCTATCTCAACCCCATTCTCTTGCCTTCTCCCCTTAAGCCTTGATACCCTTATTCATCAAGAACCTACTTATCTCTGTCTTCAATTCATCTGTGATTTCGCCTCCACAGCCCTCTGTAGCAATGCCTTCTACAGATTCACCACCGTCTGGCCGAAGAAATTCCTCCACATCTCAGTTCTAAAGGGTTTTTCCTTCATACTGAGGCTGTGCCCTTGTCTCTCCTACTAATGGAAGCATCTTCTCCACTTCCACTCTCTCCACAGCCCTCCGTATTCTGTCAGTTTGAATGAAATCCTGCCTCCTCCATCGAAACCTCATCAAATACAGACCCAGAGCCCTTAACTGTTCCTCATATGACAGGCACCTCATTCATTGCATCTTTCTTGTAAACCATTTCTGTACTCCCTCCAAGACAAGCACAACCTTCCTTAGGTCCGGGTCCCAAAACTGCTCACAATATTCCATAGGCTGTCTGACCTGAGCTTCATAGAGCCTCAGCAATACATTTCTACTCTTGTATGTGAGCCCTTTTGAAATAAATGCGAATATTCCTTTTGCCTTTTTGACTCAAACTGAACTTCCATGTTAACGTGAAGAGTATACTGAACGAGAATTCCAAGCCCCCTTGTACTTCAAATCTTTCCCCGTTTAGAAAATACTGTGTCTCTGTTCTCCCTACCAAAGTTCATGACTTCATAATTTCCCTCATTGTATTCCATCTGCGACTTTGTTGCCCACTCTCATAGCCTGTCTTTCTACAGCCTTCCCTCTTCCTCAGCGCTACATATCTATCTACCTCTTTTTGCAGATGACACAAAATTCGCAGCAATACCCTCACTTTCTTCGTCCAGACTGCTAATATATAATGTGCACACTTGTCGTAACAACACTGACTCCTGTGGAACTCGACTCATCACTGGCTGCCGTCCTTGAAACCCGTTAACCAACTCTGTTTCAGCCAATCAGCCAATTCACGATCCATGTCAAGGGTGTTGTTATGAAAGCCAAATTTTGATGGAGGAACGCTGTTGCATTTTTTTTTCCGTTGACTGTAAAGACAACAGATAGAAGGAGAGGACTGGTTCATTTGAATTTTCAGAAACCTTTGAATAAAGTGCCATTGCTGAGGAGGATAAGCAAAATTGGCACATGTGGGATTGCAGGGAATGTACTGGCAAGGATTGTGAATTCTTTATCAAAGTGGTAATACATGGGTTTGTGCTTGACCTTCAACTATTCACAAATTGAATCGATGAATTTGGTAGATGAACAAAATGTCATGTTTCCGTGGAATTGGAGATAGCAATAACAGCAGATGCTGGAAGTCAGAGTCGATACAATGTGGACCTGGAGGAACACAGCAGGTCAGGCAGCATCAGAGGAGAAAGAAGTGTCCCAAACCAAAATGACAACTTTCCTGTACCTCTGTTACTGCCTGGCTTGCTGTGTTCCTCCAGCTCAACACTATCGGCTCTAATGTTTCCATGCTTGTTGATGACATAACTAGATGGGAATATGAATTGTCTGGAAGAAGCAACGGTGACATAAACCCACTTCATCTACCTCCATGCATAAATTCCCTTCTTTGTCTTTGAGTGGATGTAACATTTCCCTCGCTACTCTCTTGTTCCTTATATTCTGTAAAATGGCTTGGGATTTTTCTCAATCCTGTATGGCAAAGATATTTCATGGCCACTTTTAGCCCTCCCAAGATCTTCCTGTTTTCTCTATATTTTTGAAGGGTCTGTCTGCCTTCAGTTTCTGAAATTTTACATAGGCCTCATTTTTCTTTCTGGCTTAGCTCACGATTTCTCTTGTGGTCCAAGGTTCCCAAATCTTGCCATTCTTACCACCGTGTGTCAATGACCAGATTTCACGTTCCTAAATTTGATTATTTTCTTGCAGTATTGAAAAGGGTCTGATAGATTTCTCAGATGATTCTGCCATGTTCCCCATTATAGCCCACGTTGTTGAGGTCTCTTTACATTTCAATTTACACATGGTTTATATTTTGTCTTTTTTTTTATCCTCACCGAACTTTTCTTTTCATTCTCTGTATTGAAAAAAATCTCCTGAAGATCATCTTGATGTTTCTTGCCAACATGATTTGTCACACACTGTTTGCTTTCTAATTCCTTTTTCGATTGCACCTCTCCATGTTCCACAATCCTCTCAGCTTATTGCAGGTGTAAATTTCCATTGTCTGACATAATGTTTCCTTTTCTGCCTGAAAGTCTCCGAGACTTTCGGGGAGGTCCGGAGTTAGGAGACTGATCCTTTTTAGGGTGTCAGAATGCATTTTTTGAACCGCATTAATCTCCTCTCAGAATACCTTCCACTGCTCTGATTCTCTGATTTATCTTCTCATTGCTGCTTCCAGTTCACAGTTGCTAAATCTCTTCTCAGCTCAATAAAATTGAACTTACTCATATTAACAATTCAGCTCTTGGTCTATTTTTGCTTTTTTTTCAATAAATTATATGACACTGCACTGAATTATGATCACTATTACAAAGTGCCTCCCCTTTCCGTCCAGATATCAGTGGTAATGTGTGTGGAATGTGCTGTCGAAGGAGGGTAATGATATTCACCCCTACTGCTGGGTGTCAGAGATGGGGGGAGTGAATGACTGTGGATCGGGACCAGTCAAGTGGGCTGCTTGGTAGTTGATTCTGCCAAACTGTCAGAGTACTGTGGCAGCTGCACTCCTTCAGATCAGTGGGGTGTATTCCATCACATGCCTAACTTGAGTCTCGTAGATTGTGGATAGGCATTGGGATGTTTTTTTTTTTATTATTCACTTTTTGTGGGATGTGGGCATTGCTAGTATTTATTGTCTGTCCCTAGTTGCCTTTGAGAAGGTGTTGGTGAGCTGACTTCTCGAACCGCTGCAGTCCACCTGCTGTGTGTTGACCCACAATGCCATTAAGGAGTGAATTCCAGGTTTGTGACACAGTGACAGTGAAGCAACGGTGATATGTTTCCAAGTCAGGATGATGAGTGGCTTGGACGGGAAATTGAAGGTGGTGGTGTTCACATATATATGCTGCCCTTGTCTTCTGAGATGAAAGTGGTTGTGGGTCTGTGCTGTCTGTGGATCTTTGAATTTTTGCAGTACATCTTGTAGACATTACACACACTGCTGCTATCGAGCGTCAGTTGTGAAGGGAGTGGATCCTTGTGGACGTCATGCCAATAAAATTGGCCGCTTTTTCCTGTGTGGTGTCAAACCTGAGTATTGAGGCACTCCTCCAGGAAAGTGTGGAGCATTCCAGCACACTCCTGACTTGTGCCTTGTAGATGGTGAACAGGCCTTTGGGATTCAGAAGGCAAGTTACTCGTCGCAGTATTCCTAGCCTCTGACCTGCTTTTGTAGCCAGTGTGTTTATCTGGTGCGCCCAGTTGAGTTCCTGATCAATGGTAACTCCTGGGATGATGATAGTGGGGAATTCAGTCATGGTAACACCATTGAATGTCATGGGACTGTGGTTAGATGAGCTCTTATTAGTGAAGGTCACGGTCTGGCTTTTATGTGGTGCAAATGTTACTTGCCACTTGTCGGCCCAAGCCTGAATATTGTCTGCATCTTGTTGCATTTGGACATGGACTGCTTCAGTGTCTGAAGAGTCATGAATGGTGCTGAACATTGTGTAATCATTGGCGAATATGGCTACCTCTGACTTTAATGTGGAGGCAAGGTCATTGATGAAGCAGCTGAAGATGGTTGGGCCGAGGACACTACTCCGAGGAACTCTTGCAGAGATGTCTGGGAGCTGAGGTGATTCATCTCCGACAACCACTATTATCTTCTGATGTGTCATGTATTACTCCAACTACCAAAGAGTTTGCACACGATACCCATTGATTCCAGTTTTGCTTGGGCTCCTTGATGCTACACTCAGTCGAATGCAGATTTCATGTCAAAGGCTGCCACTGTCACCTCACCTCTGGAATTCGGCTCTTTTGTCCATGTTGAGCCAAGTCTGTAATGTGGTCAGGAGCTGAGTGACCCTGGTGGAACGCAAACTGTGTGTCACTGAGCAGGTTATTGGTGAGAGAGTGGAAATTTATAAGCAGCAGGATTCCTAGCTTCTGATCTGCTGTTGTAATCACTGCAGAAAAACCTGCAGGAAGCTGCAACGCAAAGGGAGTTGGGGCCCTTCTATATGAAACACAAAGCTAGCACATAGGTGCAGCAAATAATCTGGAAGACAAATGGAATATTGGCCCTTATTTCAATGAAAAAAGAAACAGCAAAGTATTCAGGGCTGGTAGTGCCAAATGTTGATGATGATATTCCCCATGTACATGATGATCATTGTCTGATATTTGTGGCATTAAGGGTAAAGTATTAGCATGGATAGAGGATTGGTTGACTAACAGGAAGCAAAGAGTGGGGATAAATGAGTGCTATTCTGGCTGGCAGTCAGTGACTAGTGGTGTGCCTCAGGGATCGGCTTTGGGACCGCAATTATTTACAATTTATATAGACGATTTGGAGTTGGGGACCACGCGTCGGGTGTCAAAGTTTGCAGACGACACTAAGATGAGTGGCAAAGCAAAGTGTGCAGAGGACTGTGAAACTTTGCAGAGGAACATTGAGTGAGTGGGCAAAGGTCTGGCAGATGGAATACAATGTAAATAAATGTGAAGTCATACATTTTGGTAGGAGTAATAGTAAAAAGGATTATTACTTGAATGGTAAAAAGTTGCAGCATGCTGCGATGCAGAGGGACCTGGGTGTCCTTGTGCATGAATCAAAGAAGGTAGGTCTCCAGGTACAACAAGTAATTAGGAAGGCAAATGGAATTTTGTCCTTCATTGCTAAGGGGATTGAAATAAAAAGCAGAGAGGTTATGTTGCAGCTGTACAAGGTGCTGGTGAGGCCACACCTGGAGAACTGTGCGCAGTTTTGGTCTCCTTACTTGAGAAAGGATGTACTGGCACTGGACGGGGTGCAAAGGAGGTTCACTACGTTGATTCTGGAGTTGAGGGGGTTGGCTTATGAGGAGAAACTGAGTAGATTGGGATTATATTCATTGGAATTCAGAAGATTGAGGGGGGATCTTATAGAAACATATAAAATTATGAAGGGAATAGATCAGATAGAAGTAGAGAGGATGTTTCCACTGGCAGGTGAAGCTCGGACAAGAGGGCATAGCCTCAAGATTAAAGGGAGCAGATTTAGGAAAGAACTGAGAAGGAATTTCTTCACCCAGAGGGTTGTTAATCTATGGAATCCCTTGCCTAGTGAAGTAGTTGACGGTACTTCAGTAAATGTTTTTTAAAAAAAGGTAGATTTTTTTGAACAATAAAGGAATTAAGGGATACGGTGAGAACGCGGGTAAGTGGATCTGAGTCCACGAAAGGATCAGCTATGATCTTATTGAATGGCGGAGCAGGCTCGAAGGGCCAGACGGCCTACTCCTGCTCCTAGTTCTTATGTTCTTATGTTCTAACACCATCCAGGACAAAGCCACCACTTGATCTGGCACCACATCCACAAGCATCCATTCCGCTCAGCTCTGACGCTCAGTCGAAGCAGTATCATCTGCAAGAAAGACTGCAAAAATTCACCAAAGTTCCTCAGCACATTCCAAACCCATGACCACTTCGATCTGGGACAAGGTCAGCAGATACATGGTAACATCACAGCCTGCAAGATTTTTGCAAAGCCACTCGTCATCCTGACTGGGAAATATATCACCGTTCCCTCATGGTCACTGGGTCAAAATTCTGGAATTCATCCCCGAAGTACATTGTGGGTAAACTGATAGCTGGTGGACTGCAGCGGTTCAAGAAGGCAGCTCACATGCCTTTCTAAAGGGCAACTAGTGTCAGGCATTAAATGCTGGTCAGCCAATAGCCACCATATCCTATGAATGAATAAAAAAACGAATCAGTAGGATCATTGCTGATCCAATTATTCCTCCCATTCCACTTTCCTCCTCTGTCTCTGTAGCCCTTGATACCCCTAGTGCTCAAGAACCTGTCTCATCTTCAATATGCACACAGACTCTGCTCTCTATCAAGGTGATCCATAGGCTCTCAATTCTCTGAGAAAAGGAATTCCTCCTCATTTCACTTCCTTTGTATTGCAGCTTTCTACATTTGTCCCTATTTCAGTACTGCTGTGTTCTTGCCTCCAAAATGAACAACTGCACATTTTCCCACATTATGACTCCAGTTTTGCTAGGGATCCTTGATCCCACATTTGGTCATATGTGGCCATGAAATTAAGAGCAGTTACTTACACTTTGCTTCGAATAGTCAGTTCTTTTTTCATGCTTGAACCAAGGCTGGAATGACATCAGGAGCTGTGACGGCCTGCAGATCCCAAACTGAATGCTGTCTGATAGCACTATTGATGTCCCCTTCAATCATTCTATTCCTTATGAATTTCTAATTGGCCAGTTTGGACTTTTATAGCTTTTTCCATACACGACATAGTTGGACAATTTTCCACCATGTCAAACAGATGACACCACTGTAACTACACTGGAACAGCTTGGCTGGGGCTGCAGAATATTTTGGAGGACATGAATTCAATTGTATTGCCGGGCTCATGTCAGGGTTCTTTGTATTTTTCAGTGCCGCAACCCATTTCTCAAAATCCAATCAAAAATGAATTAAAGTTGCGGAATGATCTCTGAAGGAGCCTGAGATGAACCATCCTATCAACAATTCTGGCTGAAGGTTGTTGTAAATGCTTCAATCTTATCGTTTTTACAAATGGGTTGTCTTTTTCATCAATGAGAATGGAGATATTTGTGGGGCCTCTGCCTTCAATGAGATGCGTTTACTTGTCCTCTGCCATGCATAACTGGATGTTGAAAAACTGCTTGGTTTGCCTGGCCCTTTCTATCTACTGCTGCTTGAGTTTGATCCTGATTCAAGTTCATGATGTTACCATGCATGAACTGCATTTGTCCTTCTGTGGAACGTGCATTACATCTTGTAGATCGTCCATGCTGCAGCTACTGTGCACTGGTGGTGGAGGGAATCGACAAAAAGCCATGCATTCATTTATCAAGGCTCTCAAAAGAAGCACATTCCAGACACAGGATAACTAACAACAAGACGGGCAAGTGCAATTAATGCATGGGAACATTAAGAACTTGAATCAGGGATCAGACCGAAATAGCAACACATTGACAGAGCTAAGAAAGCCAACCAATGGATGTAATACCACTAATTGGTCTGCTTTGTCGTGGATGGTGTGAATCTTCTTGAGTGTTTTTGGGGCTGCACCCATCCAGGCCAGCGGAGATCGTTCCATCACACTCTTGACTTGTAGATAGAGGACAGGATTTAGGGAATCGGAAGATAATCTTTTTACTGCATGATCCTTGTCTTTGATCTGCTCATGAAAAAATGGCATTTATTTGTTGAGTTCAGCTCAGTTTCCGGTCAATGATAAACCTCAAGATGTTGTTAGTGGGTGATTTAGTGATAGCAATGTTTTTCAATGTCAAGGGGCCAGAGTCACTCTCATTGGAAATGGATATTGCTGGCACTTTTGTGATGCAAATATTACTTGTCACTTGTCACTTGTCAGCCCAATCCTGGCTGTTGTCCAAGCCTTGCTACATTTGGATCTGGACTAATCTGTGATCTGAGGAGTTTGAGAATTGTCGTTGACTCATGATTGTACATCACATCTGGCCGTATGAAGGAGACAGCTCACATGCTTTTTGCATGTACCTGCTGTCTTTGTCCATCCAGATGGGATTGGAAGGTGTTCTCTAATAAGCCTTGCTGAATTTCTGCAGTGTACCTTGTAGATGTTATATATTGCTCCTCTGAAGGATAACTGATGGAGGGGATGAATATTTGTGAATGTGATATAAATCAAATGGACTGGTTTTTTCGGGTTATTTCTGAAGAATATTCCAACACATTTTTGGCTTCTCAAAGACTTCCCACCCTCTGTAAGACTGGAGTCAGGAGGTGAGTTACTCACTGTTGGATTCCTCGCCTCTGACTTGTTCTTGAAGTCACATTTATTTATATGACTTATCCAGTGCAGTTTCTGGCCAATGGTAATTCCCCCAGAATGATGATAAACATTCTGTTGTGAATGTAGTAATGGTAATTCCTTTGAATATTAAGAGGATGGTTTGATTATTAAATATTCTATTTGCATTTGAACCTGGACTGTTGCAGTGTCTGGGGAGACATATTATCAGTGAACATTCCCATGTTTGACCTTATGACGGAAGGAAGGTCATTGAAGCAACTGAAGGTGGTTGAGACTCGGACACTATCTCTCCTGAGGAATAGCTGCAGTGATGTCTTGGATTTTAAATAACTGATACTAACAACAACAACTTTTTTTTTTTTTGCTAGTGCTTTAGTCCAAGCAGCGAGAAAGTTTCGCCCAGATTCTGATTAACACTAATCTTAATTGGGCTTCTATTGTCACAGTCTGTCAAATGGTGCCTTGACATTAAGAATAATTACTCTCACTTCTCCCGCTGGAGTTCAGCTGTTTTGAACCAAGCTTGGAATGAGATCAGGAGCTGAGTGACCCTGACGTAACACTGACTGAACATCAATGAGCAGATTATTGCTGATTGAGCAATGATTGCTGACACTTTCCATGGTAGACTGTACACCGGTAGATCTGTGGCTGGCTGCAATTAAATTACCCTGGTTTTGTGTCGGGGACATTTTTGGATAATTTACCACATTTTTGGTTGATGTCAGCGTTCATGCTGGACTGGAACAACTTGGCGAAGGATATGGCAATTTCTAGAGTCAGAAATTGTCAGGGCCCGCAGCCACCGCAGTTTTCAGTGTCTCCAACCATTTCTTGATATAGTATGGAGTGAATCAATTTGTTTGAAAATTGTCATCTGTGATGCTGGGGACCACTGCAGGAGGCCGAAATGTAATACCTGCTTGGCAATTCTGACTTAAGATTGTTACAAATGCTTCAGCTTTATTTTTTGCCCTGATATGCTGGTTTCCCCCATAACTGAGGATTCAGTGGTTGGAGATCAGCCCACTCCCTCAATGGTTTCTTTCACTGTCCATTGTCTTTTACAACTAAATGTGCAGGTCTGCAGAGTTTAGATCTGATCCGTTGGTTGTGAGATCACTCAGCACTGTCCATCACTTGCTGCTTATGCTGTTTGGCATTGCAAGTCGTTCTGCTTGGTAGCTGAAGACCATAAGAGCTTCTTCCAGGTTGTCACCTCATGTCTTGGTCTGGCTGCTGCTGCTCCTGACATGTCCTTCTGCACTCTTCATTGACCAGTGTGGATTCCTGGCTTGATGGGAACTGTGGAGTGGGAAATGTGCCGGGCCATGAGGTTGCAGAATGTATGAGTCGTGCAGCGTTTGATTCTGCTACTGCTGATGGTTCACTGCTCCTCATGGATGCCTTGTCATTAGTTGTTAAATCTGTTTGAATTTTCTCCCGTTCAGCAGATAGTTTGCTACATAACATGGTGGAGGGATAAAAAATGTGAAGGTAGATCTTCCTTCCGCAAGGACTGTATAGTAGTCACTCTTACCGATATATTAAATGGAGATGTGGATCTGCAGCAGCCAGATTGGTGACGATGCAGTTAAGTATATGTTTCCCATTTATTGATACCCTCATAACCTGCTGCAGAACAGTCGAGCAGCCGCAAGATCCAGCATCAATGCTGAGCATTATAGTGACGAGATACCAAGAAGCTGCCCCTTCTGCCTGTCTCTATCCGGTCAGAGGGACAGGAACTAGCAGAGAGTGTGGTGATGTTGCCTGGGACATAACCCTGCTCACAGAATTCTGCTTGACAGTCAATATCTGACTGTTGGTTGATTCGTCCATGAGAAATATAATGCAGCTGATTTTTACATTTTTTACAGCAAATAGTTCATATCACTTTAATTTTTATTCTTTTTTTAATAAACCAAATGGATTGTTTTTCAGTTAGAAACAACTGAAGTGAACTATAATTAAATTACTAGAGTACACATCTAATTATTGCAGGATTTAGTGACTATAGTAAACAGCTAATCATGTTCAGATCAGTGAACACATTATCGTGCTGTCAGCAAATCTGTTGAAAATAAACGTTTTTTTATAAAAAAAAAACCTGAATTCACCCGCAGTGCTACCGGGCCTCACCACTACCTCCAAAACACTGTCCATCTCCTAAATCTGTCCAGAGAACTTCTAAACTGGACTTGGACTGATATTCACACAATCCCTCACAACAGACCTGTTTGAGGCATCCCCTAACAACAAGGAAGTGCATGGGGCAGATTGGCCAGTGGACTAGCACCGGACTCAGTGCTGGCCCGAATACAGTTCAACATTTGTAAAAATGACCAGCCAATAACCGAGTGTCGCCAGTTTATCTGTGCTGATGTCTTCTGGTTTGTCATCGAACCTCTGTAATTGTGCACCTTGGACCCGATCCTAAACGAAGGTGTTATAAAGGTGATGGACTCCTGCAGCACGTATCACCTTACATTGAATCCCTCATTAACAATATCCAGTGCATGTCAGCTCCACACGTCAGTGTCCAAGTGGAATTATCCAGTGACAATGGTGGTTGGCGCATTCCCAACCCAACATCCTTTTGTGTGACTGCAGAAAGAAATTTCTATGGAAATGTTCTCAGCAATTCTAACTATTAACAGCAAAGTCACATCACTGACGACCGACATCCTTCGATAATACCCACTTTCTGATTGCTCAAATAGCACTCATCTACCCATTTATTCAGTAAAATTTTATGATAACAATATGATGAGAACAGTGCACAAATCACAGTAAAGGACTTTGAAATGATAAGTCTTGTTAGCACATCCAAGATCAAATTATTATGAAGTACAAGGACTTTGAAAATGTACATTTTTTCCCCTTAATTAATATAGTGTGCTAATATTTACACACAATCGTTTTCATGGCAGCAATGTCCATGGTGTCGGACCAAACTTTGACGAGGAAACCTCCTGCTAAATCGTCTCCCTCAGCTGGTAGATCAGCTTTTGAATTATCCAGTCCCTCCAGCTGTTTGTTCATATCACAGAAAATGAATGGAATTAGTTGAAGGCTGCCATATGTAACGCTGGGAATCTTTGGAGGAGGCTGAAATAGATCATCCCATCGACACTTCTGTCTGAACATTTTTGTGAGTGTTTCGCCCTTATCTTTTCTACTGTTCTGTGTAAGGGTCACCGGACACGAAACGTTAACTCTGATTTTTTTTTTTCACAGATACTGCCAGACCTGCTGAGCTTTTCCAGCAACTTCTGTTTTTGTTATCTTTTCTACTGTTGTGTTGCGCTCTTCCATCATTGAGGAAGGTGATATTTGTGGAGCGTCCGCCACCAGCGAGTTCTTTGATTGTCCAACACCATTCAGGACTGGATGGCACAGCATTGCAGAGATTAAGTCTGATTCGTTGGCTCTGGGTTCACTTAGATCTGTCCATCATTTGCTGCTTGTTCTATTTGCTGAGTAAGTGGTCTTCACCTCATTTTTAGGTGAGGTTGCTGCTGCTATTTTCAGGCTCTCCTGTATTGTTCCTTGAACAAGGGTTTATCCCTGGCTTGATAGTCATAATAAAGTGTAGGATATGCTGGGTAATGCTGTTAAAATCGAGCTGGAGTAAAATTCTGCTGTTGTTGGCGACCCATATCACCTCATACAATCCAGCGTTGAGTTGCCACGTATTTGAAATCTCACCCATTTAGCACTGTAATAGTGTCATACACGTGATGGAAGGTTTCCCCAATGGAAAAGTGGGACTTCATCTCTCGAAATAGTGTGTGCAGTAGTCACTGTTACTGTATCCGCGTCCTGCAGATTGGTGAAGATGAGGTCAAGTTTGTTTCTCCTTCTTAGTCGGTCCTTCCCCATCAGTTACTGCCCCAGTCCAACAACTATGTCCTTTCAAACCCAAACATCTCGTTCAGCAATGTTGCTGCCGATACCCTCTTGGTGGTTGAATTGGACCACTCAGTGCACATTCTCCATCTTTCCCACTCTCTCAGTGCTTCCTCCAAGTGTTGTTCAATGTGGAGGAACATTGATCCAAGTGTTGTTCAATGTGGAGAAACACTGCTCCACCCGTTGGGTGAGGACAATCAGCCGGAAGTTTCTGTGTCAAAGTCTTATCTGATACCATGAGGCTTCATTATGTTACATTGTTTCTTGACTGGTCTGTAGGACAGCTCTCCCAATTTTGGCACTCGTCCCCAGACGCCAGCAAGACTTTGCAGTGTCTATAGGACTTCTTATTTTTGGGGTGGCCAACTGAAGGGGCCGAAGGGCCTCTACTGTCCTGTATAACGCTGACACTATAGCTCTTGTGATTGGACACGCCAAGGCCTCACTCCCAGCCCCTTGTCAATGGCACAGATTTCTACAATTTGCTCTCCATTTGGCCAATTTGCAATTCTGTGTTTTTAAACTGCTCAGCTGTCCCTCTAACTTTCCTTGTCATCGCCTCCAGCAGCTACATCCATCTCCATCTCCATTTGCATCCGTCACTATCTCTCCAATCTTCTCCAGCCCCATTAGCCCTCCCTGTCTCTCTAACCTCCAACAGCTCCATTCAGCCTCCTTGTCTCTCTAACCTCCTCCAGCCCCTTTGCCTTCCATAGTTTTATAACCTCCACTGGCCCCACTCACTCTCGCTTTCTCTCCAACCCCCTCTAGCACCTACAACCCTCTCTATCTCTTGAACCTCCTCCAGCCCCTTCACTCCTCCCTTTCTATCTAACCTACTCCAGCTCGTACAACCCTCTCTTTCTCTGTAACCTCCAGCTGCTACACCTCTCCACCATCGTGTGAACGAATGAAAAAAACAAAATCTCTGAAAACTGTTCAAGCATGCACAGGCCTCGCTATCTCTGTAATATCTCTAGCCCTCCACTCTTATTTCTGTAGCTTCCTCCAGCCCATAAAACCTCTAACCTCCTCCAGATTTCACTCATCCCAATCTCTGCCACCTCATCCATCAGCTTCCAAATTCTGTCATCTCCTCCTTCCCCTGTCCCATTCTCCTTTCAGTAACAGCCTCCAGCATCTACTCCACTTCATATCTCCTCCAGCCCCTTTAGCGCTCCCTATTTCTACAATTTTCTCCAGCACCTACACTCCTCTGTATCCCTTAAGCCTCCCACGGCTCTGATAACCTCCATATCTCTGTCACCTTCTCCAGCATCTACATGCGATCCCAACCCCTGTAACATTCTCCAGCACCTATACTCCTCCATGTCTCTGTGACCTGCTCGAGCATGTCCACATGTCCCTTGTCCCTGTAACCTCCCCCAGCCCCTAAAACATTCCTATATCGGGTGGCACGGTGGTTCAGCGATTAGCACTGAATCCTCACAGCGCCCGGGACCTGGGGTCCATTCCAGCCTCAAATGACTGTCTGTGTGGCGTTTTCATATTCTCCCTATGTTTGTATGGGTTTCCTTTGGGTGCACCAGTTTCCTCCCACAGTCCAAAGCTGTGCAGTTTCGGTGGATTGGCCATGCTAATTTGCCCATAGTATCCAGCGATATGTAGGTAAGGTGGACTGGCTATGGGAATTACATCGATGGTGTGGCCGGTTTGCAGATGTGGACTTGTTGGACCACTGTGGGGATACTATGCTATTATCCCTGGAACCTTCTCCAGATTTCAGTTTGCACGGCCGTTGTAACCTCCGTATAATCATATAGCCTTGCCTATTTCTGTAACCTGCTCCATCCCCTGCATCCCCCTCATCTCTAACCTCCAACAGCTATTCCAGTCCTCCCTATTTCTGTAATTTAGTACATCTCCTCCACCCGTCCCTATCTCTCTAACATTCTCCAGCACATGCACCATCCCCCATCCATGTACCCTCCTCCAGCACCTACATCCTTCCCGAACTCTGTAACTGCTCTAGGATGGACAATCCTCCCAATGTCAAAATCTTCCTCCAGTATCTGCAATCCTCCCTTTCTATGAAAACTCTTTCAGGCCCGACAGACTTCCCTAACTGTGTAACGTCCTCCAGCCCAGACCCACTTCCCTATTTCTGTAATTCCTCCAGACCCTAGATCCCCCCTTGACTTTGTAACCACCATCACCTATTACAGCCCTACCTTTCACTGTAACCAACTCCAGCAAATATATCTCTCACTATCTCGGTCACCACCTCCAACCCCTACATTCCCCCCATCTCTATAATCTCCACCAGCTGTTAGAGTCCTCCCGATCACTGTAACCTCCTGCAGCATGTATACCGCTCTTTGTCTCTGTACCCTCCTGCAGCTCCGACACTCCTCACTATCTCTGTAACCTCACCCAGCCCTGCACTCCTCCTTATCTCTGTAACCTCCAGCAGCATATATATTACTCTATGTCTCTGGAACCTCCTCCAGTCCCAAGAACAGTTCTTCATACGGTAACCCCCACCAGCTATTCCTGCCCTCCCTATCGCTGTAACCTCCTGCAGTATGTACATAGTCATATATCTCCCTGACCAGCTTCAACCCCTACATTCCTTCTCATCCCTGTAAGGAGAAGTCTTCCCTGCCATTCTGTGTAACCTCCACCAGCCATGCACTCCTATCTCTGAACCATCCTCTCGCCCCTACGCCCCTCTTTATCTTTGCAAGTTGCTTTCTAACCATGCTCTCCAACAATGGTTGCTGTCCAATAATGAGAGCCCTCCTTATTGCTGTAATCTCCACCAGCAACAATACCTGTTCCTATCTCGCGAAACCCCTCCAGCCTCAACTCTCTTCCTTATTGTTGTAACCTCCTCCAGCTCCCTAATCCAATCCTCCCGATCACTGTGAACTCCTTCAATGCCGACACTCTTCCTTATCTCTGTAACCTACTCCAGCAGCGGTTACAGAGATAACAGTGTCTGGCCAATTCATCTGCCTAGTCAATTTTCAAAGGAAATAAAAAATTTTTTTTTTGCATCATTTTCATTGAATGTTGGTCATGTTTATACATGTCCCGACCAGGCTGTTGGTAACAATGAGTTTGTTCATCCTCACTTCTGTCTTGTACTTCTGCTACTTGTCATCTTTTTGCTTTTCGTTCCAACGTCATCTTTTCAAACGCAAACATTCTTTCCCTTTCTTCTCTCTCTTTTACCATTTATCTCTCTTTCTTTCCCCCGTCTTCTCTCCCTCTTTGTCATTCCAGCTCTTCTCTCCCTCTTTGTCTTTCCCTCTCTTCTCTTTCGCTTTGTTTTTGTTTTTGCTCTGCTTGTAAATGTAATTCAAACTGTTTCAATTCCCTTTTACTGTCTAACTCCAGTTGTCTTATTTGCAATTTTTTTTTTCTAGCTGCCCTGCACTTTCCCATTTCTCTGGTATACCCAAATGCTTGACTCACCCCTTTACAATTTCAGCTTTCCTCTTGTCCCTGTAAATCCAATTCTAAACTGTTTGCTGATTCTAAAAGTGTATCCTTCCTCTGTTTATATAAACTTTTTTTTGGAAACTTTGGGAAGCACCTTCAAATCCCAGAAACTCTTTATCAACATTAAGAGCTATTTCCCTCACTTTTGACTTAACCAACGACAAGTAATCGAAATTAAACAGATTTGTCTCACCTGATCTGGGATACTCATCACCGAGTCGATTTAAGTTTGTCGAAATCCATTCAGATCCGTTCATATCCCACACAAGAACAGAGCAGATCTTGAACTTGAGCCCCCAAACTTACGGAGAAGGGGAGATTAAATGAAAGAAAATTCTTGATATTTACTTTATAATTAACAAGTAACAATTTATTTATTTAACCATAACCGTAAACAAATTAACACAACTCCTAACAAACGAAAAACCTTCCCCTTTACTCCAAACTCTTCCCTACTTGAAGTAAATTGTACTGGGATGCTGTTCCAATAAACAATTCCCACTTATATAAACCCAATTAATAAGAAAATAAACTAACATGTCGTCTCTGAAAGTCTACAAGCCTTTCTTTTGCTATCCTCAAGTCATAAGCACTTTTCTTCCACTGACCCAGCTGTCAGGAATGTTATCTCTTTGAAGTCTTCTGTGAGTACTCTTAGCTCGAAGTGCCATGGTACTTTTTATCCAGTGATGCTGCTTTCTTAGAGTGCTTAGCGATTTCTTGTGAGAGCTCGATGCTTATTTCTCAATGGTGCTTCACTGTTACCCCGATTTTCGAAAAAAAAAAAATCTCTTCTCATACACCTTAAATGCTATTTCAATTTTCTTAAAATAGCATTGGTCTGTGGTTGTGAAAACCATCAGTTTTAAATTCATCTGGCTTTCAATCTCTAAGCCCTTGTTTAAATCAATTGGCTGATTCTAGCTATTTGCCAAAACATCAAAACAAGGCTAAGGCTTACAATAACACAGGCAAATGATACATGTTTCAATTTCAGAATTGGCTGTACATCTTCAGCTACACACAGACACATTTTTTCAGTATAATTCTCCAAGCTTAGATAAGCACTTTACCCATTAAAGGAACTGCACTCTTCTCCCTTACCACTTTTTACAAACTAATTCCAGCTTCCTGCCTTTCACTTCACAACTCGTCTCAACAACTTGATAACACCTCCCCCGATAAGAAAAAAACATCGTTATGAAAAGATGGCTTTATTTTAAAAAAAAAATCTTAATACCATTATCATGAGATACAATGGTCAGTAATCGAATGTTACAACTTTCGTACTAATTCTCCTTATATATATACATATAATATTGAGCCATACCTGTTCCATCTTATCTGCACATTTTCTTTTAAACTCACAATAACTCATCTGCAATAACACTTCTATGACCCACAGCATGTATAATCTGCAGATTAAAAGCCTGCAATATCAAACCCCAATGAAATAGTCTTGTATTCTTGTCCTTCAGTCTTTTCAAAAAGGTGAGACAGTTGGATCTGTATACAGAACAATCTCTGATGCATTATTTGTAACATAAACATTAAAATGTTGTTAGACCAGTACCAAACTCAATAACTCTTTCAAAGGTGGAATATTTTATCTGGTGGATGTTGAGTTTCTTTGAAAAATATCCAACTGGCCTTTCAATTCCGCCATCATCCTCCTGCATCAACACAGCTCCAACCAGTACACCGCTGGGGTTGATAGCGATGTTAAAAGATTTTCAGAAATTTGGCGTTGCTAAAACTGGTGCTGTGGTTAATACGGCTTTTTAGTTGTCAAATGCCTCCTGGCATTGCTCTGTCCACCGAAATTTCATGTTCTGATTTAGCAAATCCATGAGCGGCACCACCGTGCTACTAATGTTTGGTACGAACGTCTGGTAGAAACCAGTCAGGATCAAAAATTGAAGCACCTCTTTCTTCGAGGATGATCTTGGAAATTCCTCAATGGCCTTCATTTTCACATTCATCAGACTCATCCTTCCATGTCCGATGTTGTGTCCCAAGGCCATCACTTCGGCCTTCACGAATATAGAATTTGCTAAATTTACAACCAGATTTTCCTCCCACAGTCTTTCAAAGAGCTTTGCCTAATGTATCATGTGATATTTAAATGAATGGCTAAAGATCACAAAGTCAACTCTGTGGACAGAACAATTAGTCAAACCTGCCACAACGCTGTTCATAAGTCTTTGGAATGTGCCTGGCGCGTTCTTCATACCAAAAGGCATTGCATTTAATTCGGGTTACAAACACATAAACTTCTCTTGTTGTCTCTGACAAATGTAATTGCCAGTAACCACAGAGTAAGTCCAACTTGGTGAGGTAAGTGGCGTGATCTTTTTTTTTTCCCACACAGTCCTCCACTCTTAGAATTGGGTCTGAATCCAATTTAGTTACGGCATTGACCTTCTCATAATCCAAGCAGAAACGTTGAGTACGATGTAGTTTGGCAACCAACAGGATCAGTGAACTCCATTCGCTTTGACATTTCTTTCTGTACCTGTGTGGCTTCGAGAGGATTAAGCCTGTAGGAGTGTTGTTGTTGTTTTTTTTTCCGAACAGCATTACCCACATCATCTTCAAGCAGGACAGAATTACTCCTCCCCATTCTATTCCTGTATGTGTTCACTTATTGCTGCAACGAGCCTTATGATTCAGTTCCCTGTTCCTAAGACAGATAGCTCACTGTCCTATCCCATCGTCTAAAGAGTTCCTTACCATTTAATTTAATTTGAGGCACATCAAAATCAGATAATTTGTGTTTTGATGTGCCTCGTTCTGAGTTTCCATTCCAAAGGCGCTGATTTTGTTCCTGCCTGTGGCTTTCCTACCATTTGACATGTATGACAGGAATGACAAAATTCAACCACATCTTTATATAATTCAGGCCAATAGAATTGCTTTAGTATTTTAACCTCACTCTTCCTCACTCCCAAATGACTTTCTATCAGTAATTCATGTGCTAGCAGCAATAATTCCTGTCTGTATACGACGAGCAACAAAATTTGGTGCACTTCCGCCCATTTCTCTTCTGCATGAACGTGTTGTATCTCCATTTTTGCCTTCAGATTCTAACTTTAAGATAATAACCATTTGGAATACGTTTCGATTCCTTTTCCGAGGAGATTTTATGATATAGATATTTTATTGTCTCATCTTTTTTGTTGTAACTCCAGTAATCATCAGAACTAAACACCTCTGCCTGATCCTCTCCTTGTTCAGATTTTCCTTTACCATTTCATCAAACATGGCAACTGACTGGACCTTCGTCTTCTCTTTAGTTTTTTTTTTCCTTCTTGCTGTAACTTATGACTGTGGGATCTTGTTGCCACACATTCCAGAAAATTTCCAGGGTATTTCTCTTTTACCTCCTCTTGCCCCTGGTTTTCCTTTGGCTTCTCCACTACAAGAGGTGTGACTCCTGCCTTTGATCCTGCTAAGTCGTTTCCAATAGCCAACTGTATTCCTGGAATTGATATTCTTTCAATTGCTCCCACTGCCACTTCCCCAGTCTTGATAGGACTTTCCAACCTGATCTTACACAGTGGAACGATAAATCTCTCTCCATCTATTCCACAGATTACCACTGTCTCAGGAAACATTTCAGAAGGAGTGCAAATACTTTCATCTCTTACAATTAGAGACTGATAAGCTCCTATATCCCTCAATATTTTTACTTCTTTACTCCCTCCTCCTTTTCTTCCTGAGTAAACCTTATCCACAGAGGTGAAACCTTTATAGATGTCAGGCACCATCTTCCTATCCAGTCTGTGACTCGGCTGCGCACTCTCCTGCAGCTCCTTGGGATTCTTTTGGGATTTCCTTCACTATCTCAGCTAATCGCACTGGCTTAGCCTCATTTGCCACATCCTTTTTCCCAATGCCTTTCTTCAACTACCAGCACTGTGGCTGTGTGTGTCCCACCTTATGACAGTGAAAACACCTTTTCCCGGTGCCTTTTTCAAACTACTGGCACTGTAATTTTATGTATCCCTCTCAATTACAGTGTGAACACCTTATGCTTCTTGCCTCCTTTTCACCCGCATGGATTTATTTTTTCACCTATGGTAAACTGGTCACAGTGTGATCCACTTTGTTTTCATTTTCATTGAAGGATCCCCCTTTTTTTTTCCCAATTTACATCCCTCACGGAATGAAATTGCTGTCTGAAGCTAAATTTCGATTTATGCACTAATATGTATTCATCCACCACCTCAGCAGCTCTTCTTGGCGTTTGAACTTTCGGTTCCTCAACATGAGTTCTTATCACTTCTGGAAATAAGTTTTTAAACTCCTCCAACAAAATAATCTCTCTCAGACCCTCATATGACTTTTCTGTCTTTAATACTCTCACCCATATATCAAAGTTATTATGTTTAATTCTTTCAATCTCGACATAGAACTGACCAGGTTCCTTCCTTATATTTCTCAATTGTTGTCGATATGCTTCTGGGACCAATTCGTAGGCACACAAAATAACCTGTTTGACATCTCCATAATCTAATGACACCGCATCTGACAGTGCTGCAAACACCTCACTCGCCCTGCCTACCAATGTGGTCGAAAGTAACATTACCCAGAGTCCCTGGCCAGTTGCTGAAAGGAAATGGTAAAAAGCCTTCTATATCCTTTTCATCGAATTTTGGTAATGTTTGGATATATTTGTATCTATCCTTATTTGGCTGTTGGTTGTGATGAGTTTCCTCATCCTCACTTCTAGCTTGTACTTTTCCTTCTGCCAGTTGAAATTCTTTTGTTTCAAGCTCGAACTTCATCTTTTCCAACTCGAACAGCCTTTGCCTTTCTTTATCTTCCAACATGGCTCTTCTTTCCCTTCCTTTCTCTTCCGCTTTCAACCATAATTCAAACTCTCTCTCTTCCCTTTCATTCTCTAACTCCAGTTGTCTCATTTGCATTTTTGTTTCTCATTCCACTGCACTTGCCTGTTTCTCTGATACACCTAAGTACTTAACCAACTCCATTACAATTTCAGCCTTCCTTTTACCCAATTTCCTTCAATCCAATTTTAGCCTGCATGCTAATTTTAAAAATATATCCGTCCTCTGTCTTTCGAAACTTTCTAGGCAAATTTGGGAAGCATCTCCAATGGCCAGAAACTCTTTAGTAATGTTAAGAGCCATTTCCCTCACATTTAATTTTACCCCCCACAAGTAACCAAAATTGAACAGATTTTTCTCACCTAAGTTCTATTTAGTGATCTTGCACACAAATCTCCCACTCTGTTTAAATCTGTCCAAATACGTTCATATCCATTCAGATCCCGTACATGAACTGGCCGGATCACGGACTTGAGCCCCCAATCTGTTAGAGAGGGAAGAAAGACATTCCTCTGACATTTAAACCAAAATAGAAGCCCCAGTCCATTACGGAGGGAGTAAACATTCCCCTGTCACCTAGAAAAGCTCGCCTCCCCGTGTATGATGAGTTAAAAAGAGAGACTATATGAAATAAAATGCCTGATATCAACTTTATAAGTAGCAAGTAATAATTTATTTATTTAACCCTAACAGTGGACAAATAAAGAGAATTACTGACAAAACCAAACAATATCTCCTTCGCCTCCCATCCCTCCCCCACCTCCCACCCACCTTCTTCCCCACCCAGCATCGCCCCTGATATTAAACCCAGAGAACGGGGCATACGAAGGTGTCTCATATTGCCTCAGAACTGCACCGGTGTTTCTGTTTGAAGGGTAGGTCAGAAGAGTTATTTCCTCCAGAGGCTTGGATTCATCCCTACTCCCAGAGCCTGTGGGTCTCCGTCTCCCTGTGTCCAAGCTTCAGTCTCTCAGAAATCCCCCAAAAAGAGAGAAGGAGAGAGATAGAAATTGATTGATTCAAATTTAAGATGGTTTGGAACAAAAACAAACAGAAACAAATGAGATCCCATGACTGACTGACTTCCAAAATCTCACCCAATTATTGGCATTTTCCCCTGATTTTAAACCCAGAGAATAGGAACAGATTTCAACTGGGATTAAAAGGCAAATGCTTTCTGACTGCGCCCAGGGTTTAGTTTCTGAGAGGCTGGGCAATGAGTTAATGGTGGGGAGTCAGTCTCTAGAACCTGTGTCTCTCCCTCCCTTAAAGGGAGGGGATGTATGGTGGTGTTCTTGAAGCAGGTGGAGACTTTGGCTTGTAGGAGGGAGACGTTGAACATGTTGGTTAATACCTCGCACCAGTTGGTCTGCACGGGATCTGAGTGCTCGGCTGGGGACACAGTCAGAGACCAGTGCTTTCCTTGGGTTGACTCCCAGGAAAACTGATCGGACGTCTGCAGTGTGAGAGCGGGCACAGGCACATCCAGGACTTTCGGGGCAGGCATCAGGCCCCAGTTAGTGACAGTCACACAGTCATTCATTATAGACATCCCTACCCCACCTCCCTCAGTCATCATCAACACATGGCAATATTGGTTGGTGTGAGCACCACAAAGTATGTGTCGAGACAGAGAGGCATCAATAGACCAGGACCATGCTCCATCAAGTTCTGCACCACCATCATGGGGTAAATTCACAACAAAACGGGGACAGGATGTGCTCCTACTGAGGGTCGCTGGGGCAAAGAGTGAATATTTTGCAGATGTGATTCCAGTCAAGCCACTGCTTTGACCTGAATGGCGTCAAGCGCCTTGAGTGTTGTACCTTGTCGATGGTGGACAGTCCTTAGGGACTGACGAGCTGCTATATACATGAACAATTTGAAAGAAGGACCTGAGGGCATTTTTGCTAAGTTTGCAGATGATACAATAATAGTTGGGCGGACAGGAGGAAGTGGGGAGGCTGCAGAAAGACTTGGACAGCCTCGGACAGTGGACAAACAAATGGCAGATGGAGCATCACGTGGGAACATGCGAGATTATGCACTTTGGTAGGCAGAATAGAGCATACACTACATTCTGAAAGGCTTCATGAAATCAAGGGGATTTCGGAGTCCTCGTTCTCACTTCAGGTTAATGTGCAGATTCAGTTGGTGGTTAGAAAGTCAAGTGCAATGTTACCACTAATTTCAAGAGGGTTAGAATGCAAGAGCAGAGATGTACTGCTGAGGCTTTATAAAGGCTCTGGTCAGACTGAATTTGGAATATTGTGAGCTGTTTTGGGCACTGTATCGAGGGAAGGATGTGCTGATATTGGATGAGGTCCAGAATGAGCCTGGGGATTACAACTTGTCATATGAGTAGCAGTTGAGGACTCTGTGTCTGTACTCAATGGAGATGAGAAAGATAAGGGGATGGGTCTGATTGAAACTGACAGAAAAATGCAGTGGATACAGTGAACATGTAGAAGATGTTTCCACTCGTCAGAGAGAATATGATGCAAGGGCACGGCCTCAGATTGAAGGGATGACCCTTTAGAACTGAGATGAAAAGGAATTTCTTCAGCTGGACGGTGGTGAATCTGTGGAACATTTCGCCACAAAAGGTTGTGCAGGCAAGATTATTTAAGACCGAGTTAAATGAGTTCTTCATTAGCGAGCAGATCATGCGTTATGGAAGAAAGCAGGAGAATGGGGATTAGAACCATATCAGCAATGATCGAATGTTGGAGCTGATTCGATAGGCCGAATGTCTGAAATATATTGCTTTCTCTCATGTCATAATGGCCCTTTCGTCTATTTTTCACTGCAGAATTGATAGCCTCTGACCTGCTCTTGTACCATGTATTTTTATTTCAATTCGACTTCACGTTCAGGTCAATGGTAAGCCCTATGATACAGATATTGGCAGGATTCAGTATCAGCCAGCAGTTGAGTCTCATCTGCCGGGAGCACATTGTCTCTGCGATGATTGTCATTTTCAGCTTGTTATTTTTAAAGGATCAATCTTGTGATGCCAGTGTCGTTGAATTCAACACCATAGGTGAAATTTATCACAGTCCTCAGCAAGAATAAATTGTGGAATATTGAAAACCTTTCTTATTGCAGGAAAGTCTAAACTGAAGATGCCGAATCTTACATAATGTTCGGAATCAGAAACACTGCTTTCCTGTTTATGTTCAAATCAGACAACTTGTCACATCAAGATGTTGAACTTGGAATTACTTGCAATGATAAGTTCTGTTCTGTTCTCATTTCTTGTGCTACTGGGTTCTTGTTTTATTATTTGTATTATTCTGCAATCTCATTCTTCATTAATTCCTGATTGAAATATTCTCTGGTGAACATTCTCCCCCCGACTCAAATTTCATTCAATCGATTTTAACAGGCATTTTGAGGCAGCTGCACAGCAAAAGAAAAAGAAGAGATAATGGATGATTGTGCACTGTGCCCGTCATTGGACCAGCTTTTCTCTCCAGCCATCTGAAGTTTTTTATGGTGTGTCAGAAAACCTCTGAATTATTACAGTACAGTTGGACGCCAATCAGCCCATAGTGGTCCATGAGCTGTCCAACTGCATAATTTGGAGACAGAGAGAATATGTGGAGATAGGATTGAGAGAGAAAGAGAGAGAGAGAGAGATAAACAGAGAGAAAGGAAGTGAAGGGAGATATACTGAGAGAGGAGAGAAAGGGCAACGACAGACTGAGTCAGAGAGAAAGGGATGCTAGAAGAGGTGGAAGTTAAATAAATCAGAAAACAGAATGAGGGGAGATAGACAGAGACAGACAAAAGATGGAAATTTTACTTAGAAATTCCTATGGTCTGCAAACACTTTGTCAGATGTCGTACCCTGTGAGCATTATGCCGCTATTGGCTGTCATCCCAGATCATTGATCTCCAATAATACCACAGAGCTGAGTTGCTAACCGCTAAACAGAATCCAACCAGCCAAATAGAGTTGCTCCAGGGAGAAGGCTGATTTATTCAAATAGACTGGGCCAACAGCTGCAAGAACTGATAACATACACACTGTGTGAGAGACTGGGGCAGAGAATCTCAATGAGAAGGATCATTGACAAAGGGGAAATCAGTATCAGATTGATAAATTTTGCACACCACTTACACGATTTTGTGTTCCACATTTCAATTCATGAAGCTCAATATCATGAGTGCATTGCAATAATCTTATCTCTTTGTACCTTCCATATTTTGGTATGTACAGAAAGTCATTTTGTCCTGTATTTTGTTTTGAATAAATATATTTCATCAATATTGTTTCTCCTCATTTCTCATTGTAGATGTATCATTGAGTCTGCTCTTCGTATGAGTTATAAAGAGTAATATTCCAAGACTGATGACTGGAAAATATCATTGTCCCTCCTTCGAGTCTCAACAGCTGTGTCCTCCACTTCTGTGTTTTCTGCATATTCTCCAATTTCGCAATCATTGTGGGTCAGCCAACAGCAGGAGGAATGCAGCGGTTCAAGAAGGCAGCTCGCCACCACTTTCTTAAGGGCCACTAGGAATGGGCAAGAAATGTTGGCCAGCCAGCGACGCCCACATCCCACAAATGAATAGAAAGAAATCATACTTTACTTGATGTCCAATAAATGATGCTTCATCACAGTCCATTGACATCAATAACATCAACAGCACAATCCTCATCTGCCCTCTCTGATCTTGGAATAACAATCTGAACTGTGTTTATCAGGTACAATTCTCTGTTAACACATCCACACCATTTATCTGTTGTTTTAGGCACATTTTCCCCTCAGATTATGGACTATCAGTGGTCTTTCAATATGCTACTGATATTGTCATGACTGATCAGTAGTTACAGGGTGTTTCTGATCAGATAAGCATGTTTATGTTTTGACAATCCTTTGGCATTATTCCCATATCCAAAGCAGGTTGAATGATTGTGCACAATTGGTTGACCATCTCTAACATTCCTTCCCTCAGTCATCCTCACATGTCCCATCCAAAATGTGCAAAAGTTAAACGTTATTTTGAATTTGAATAAAGCATTATTTAATTGAAGGGGGTTAATTGAAGCTGTTTGTTCAGTGTTTGCGAATAATGTCAGTCTCTGTGGATCCTAAATGTGTCACTGGAGGGTTTACCTGTTCTATAAATAAGGGACTCCTTTCAACGTGTTATCCCATAGTAGGAGTGGGAGCATCACCTACATCACTGACAGGGATTCGCATCTCCAGAGAGATGGGGAAGAGATATCAGAATCAGTGAACAAAAGACTGGAATATTCCAATAATGGACAGGAGTTTATCCTTCGGTCTTTACTGGCTTTCTCAGCCTTGGATATCATTAGCATCGCGGATTCATGATATACTGATGGTAATTCAAGGTGGTTACTATCCCATCCTTGCTATAGTTGGTGTTCCCAGTAAGTCTCTGTGTCTATTAAACCGCGTTGAATTGACTTGCTGCTCATGATATGTAAATTTTGGAAAGGTGGAATTCAACGTTTTCAGCTCCAATCAAAAATGCCATTCCTTACAAATTATAACCAGCAGGTTACTATTTAAAAGTTACTCACCAATATGCGAGGAGGGACCAGATTGTTCTCAAATTCCATGACCATTTTCTTTTTCCTGCACAGATTTACGTCTTCATATCCTCCCCACTCACCAATCATTTCCATTACCACCATCATGATATCCCAGTCTCCTCCTCAACCTCAATGCAACTTCTGAATAAGCCATCATTTGTGCCTTTGTTAAATCCGGATACAGCTTTCAAGTCCCTTCTAACTATGCTTCTGTTGCAAAATAATTACACCTGAGATGTTTAACTTGTTCTCTCCACAGAATCTGTCAGACGGGAAGACAGTGCCTTGTGCTCATTTCATTGACTCATAATCTAGAGGCACAGAATAATAGTCTGTTGGTATCTCATAAAGGAATTTGGTGACATTTAAATGAACGATCATCTTTGTAATTTTAAAAAAGCCCAAGCAGTTGTCCTTTCGAGAAGGATATGAGTGATCCTTCCCTGGTCATGTGACTTCCATGTGACTGCACACTCACAGCAAACTGTTTTATTCTTTCATGTTATGTAGAACAGCTGAACAAGCCACTCAGTTCAAGATAGGTATAACATGCTGGCATGACCGGGGCTGCATACATCACATGAAAGTAGAACAAAAGTAAAGATAGCTCCCTGCCTCTGCCTGTTTACCATATTCCTACAACTCATTTCCATTCAGGTGTGTGGCAATTCCCTATTTCAAGTACAGTCTCTCTTACTGAGTCTCTCCTTGAGAGTGATATTCATCTCCATCGGCACCTCTGCTGCTGGCTTTATTGATGCTGACATACATATGCAAGGAACTTTTAAATTCTATGTCAGTCTCAAGGCTTAGAGAAGGAATGGCCTTACCCACCACAGGAAATAAACAGAGGCCTAAGTTTTTGCAAACATCTGTAGCTTGGGTTGTGGATGAAGTTGTTGACTTGCTCGCCAAGCTGGCTTGTTTTTGTTCAGGTGTTTTGTCACTACGTTAGGTAACATCATCAGTGGAGCCTCCAGGAAAGCGATGTTATTCTCATCTGCTTGGAATTTATACCTTCCGGTCCATCATGGTGAGTGCTGTCATTTCCAGTTTTGATCTGTATGGGGGGGTTTGTATATGGGGTCCAACTCCATATGTTTGTTGATTGAGGTATGGGTGGAGAAACGGTACCTCTAGGAACTCCCATGCGTGTCTATGTTTGGCTTGAGCTCCTATGGTTACCTTGCCCGAGTTAAATTGATAGCCTTCATTGTCTGAATGTTCAGATATTAAGGAGAGTTCATCGTGCCGTTTTACTGCTAACTGATGTTCATATAGTCTGATGGCTAGTTTCCTTCCTGTCTGTCTGATGTAATGTTTGTGGCAGTCATTGCCTGGTATTTTGTAAACCACGTTCGTTCTGCATGTTGTGGGAATAGGGTCTTTGATCCTTGTAAGCGTTTGTCGGAGAGTGGCTTTGGGTTTGTGGGCTGCCATTATTCCTCGTGGTCTTCGGAGTCTTGTTGTCAATTCCGATATGCTCTTGATTAGGGCAGTGTGGCCGGTATGTTAGGTCATACTGTGTCCTCCTGTTGTTGTCTGTTTTGTAGATGGCTAAGTAATGATAACAAACTACTGTGATCAACCTGGGAGTGTTATTGAGGCAGTATTTCGGGAATTTTGGACAGATTGTCTCTCTTTTATAAGGAATTATATCCTTGCCGCAGAGAGAATGCAAAGGAGCTTCACCAGGCTAATCTCTGGTATGATGGTACCATGAGGAGTGAGTGAAGATTAATCTGTAGCACTGTGAGAAAATAAAAGGTGATTGCATTGAAACTTGAGGGTTGTGGACTATCATTATGTTCTAAACAGACACTGATAAAGTGATAAATTCCATCGCTTACTTTTTTATTTACGCAGGATGCATGATTATGGATAGTTTAATTGCATCTGAAGATGTTTCTCCCATCTCACCCCCACTCCCCAAGTCAATTGAGAGAGAGAGAGAGGCTTTGAATAAAGTCTCACCACATTAATGTGCAGTTGGTGTGTGATCCTGCAGTGAATGCTACGTTATCTGCAATCCCGGCAACAGCCACAATACCTTCGTTCTAAATCAGTTAACGATTCCCACCAGCTTCTGACCTCCATGGACAACACGGATCGTTAGTGACCATCCTGACTGGCTGAATGGAGTGGTCCTGTAACAGCCGTGAGTGGTGATTTGAGAGAACAATGCATGAGTTAGGGGCAGCAGCTGGTTGCTAATGGCTGATCAGATTGTGTCTGACCATCTGAATGTGTCTGACTGTCCCTTTCCTATTTTTTTCCCAATAAACATTGACTGTCCAGTCCAGCAAAGATCAGCCGAGACCAGCCGTGAATATCTTCAATAACCGAGTCTTCCCTGCTTCCTGTGGATGAGGGAACACAGATAGCACAACAATAAAGAGGAAGGGACATCCTTATTTCAATGGGGGACCTATTACGTTAAAAATGTGTTCACCTAACATCAAATTGCCAACTCTTTTGAGACGTAAGGACACAATAATTAGAATAACCATAAACCATTTGGCTCTCAAAACCTGACTCACATTACCACTGACTCTTTCCAATCAAATATGCATCAAACTCAGCCTTCACTTCTCTCTTGGAAAGAGAATATCAGATAGCATAACACCATGGAAACATAAAAAAGGAGCAGAATTAGGCCATTTCGCCAATCGGATCTGATATGCTGTTCAATAATGTCTTACATATTTCTCAACATCATTCTCCTGCCTTCCCCCGTAACCCTTAATCCCCTTATTACTGAAAAAAACTATCTATCTCTTTCTTAAAGACACTAGTGTCTGTATATGTGTGTTTGTATGTGTGCATGTGTCTCTTTGTCCATGTGTTTATGTGTCTGTGTACTTGTGTCTATGGCTATCCGTCTGTGTATCAGCCTGCGTGGTTCTATGTGTGTTTATGTCTATTTGCGCGTGATTGTATATGTCTCTCTCTCTGTGTATGTATGTGTGTGTGTGTGTGTGTGTGTTTGTGTGTGTGTGTGTGTGTGTGTGTGTGTATCTCCGTGTATGTATTACGTGTTTTCGTATATTGGGGAGTTTACTGATGTTTCTGTGTATTTCTGTGTCTGCATCTCTGTGCAATGAGGTATCTGTTTCGGAGGTGAGACAACTGATGTCAGAAATGACAGTGGGTTTAATGTGAGAATTGCTCTTCAATGAACAAAGCTCCTTAGGAGGTGGAGCGTCGATCTTTCAGACTCTTCACACGAGTCTCTCTGGTCATCTCGGGCTTGTGCCAGGATCCACTCAACAATGGATGTGGTGGGCGGGTGTTGGGGCGGGGTAGCAGGGTGGGGGACCAAGGGAACGGATGTCGGGCTCTGTACCATATGGCTTGGCTCTTTCTGTCCTATTACAGGCTGTTTCTCCTCGAATGAGGGAAGGGATAGTAGTGAGTGAGGGTGAAAGAATGGCACTACTGTAAGAGCTGGTATCGGTTGGGTGAAATGATAAGGTGTCCAGAGTGAGTCAGTCCACAGTGTTGACTCCATGCAGTGTTATTTTTGCAGGGCTATTGCCTAGGTGACAGAGAGTGTGAGGCAAGGAAGGTATTGCATTCAATAGTGGGAGTAGTAAGAGTTTGAGCCTTACTTGGTGATAGAGTGTGAACCTTGTTCGGAGTTAGGTGCTATAACAGATATAGAATGAGTGTGAAGGAGCAGAAAGAATACAATGGCACTTATCCTGGCAGTAATGGAATGGTGACTGATACTTTTCCTATATTTCTAGATGTTTCTTCAGATCATCTCAACATCAAGGTGAGCCTCACTGAATGTCTTGTCCAAGTCCATCATTAATAACGCCACAGGCCACGTCTCTCTGATTCCACTGAATCAGTTTGGGTGGAGCTTACAAATAGCAAGAAGCAAATATTAGTATGTTATATATCTAAACCAAAATTGTAGCACAAATTTTGTGCATCTTATGCTTTGAAAATTAGATATGCAAGTATTGTGGATTCTGCAGTAATAATGGATTATCTCAAGTTGCATTTAAACTCTGTTAATTAAGTGACTGCTAATGCTGTGAAAAATAAAATCCATACGTGCACATGAGGTAGATTGAAGATTATGTTGTGAACCAAACCAGAGACCAAGTAATTTCGACTTTGGTGTTGTGTGGTCAGAAGAGTTAACTAATAACTTTGTTCTGAAGCAGATTTTGAGAAATAGTGACAAAAATATATTGCATATTACATGGCGTCTGCATAAACATCGAATTTTTAAACGTTACTGTCAAACATCATGGAATCCATGAGGCTGGATTGTCAGGTTAGCTATAATGAATTGGGAAAGTTCAATATAAAATTTAGTGGCAGACAGGCAATGTTTGTTATTTCTAGAAATACTGCAAAGTCTAAAAATAAATATATTTCTCTCAGGTACAAACAACGAAGAAAGAGAAGATGACTGAACGATGGTCAATATAAGAAACTAAAGATTGTATTGAATCAAAGGAAGTGGTTTCAGAGGAATTCCAGATATTGTGGAAACCTGAGAATCCTGGGAAATTGATGACCCAGAAAAGGAAGGCCTCGAAGCTGATAAGGAAATCAAAAAGAGAACTTGTATACAAAAGAATAGGAAACGCAAAGTCTGCCTAAATTTAATATCTATTCTTTAAAAAAAAAATAAAAAAGCAAGGTTAAATGTGGAAGATTAGCAATGGGGACAGGAGAATTCATTGTGGAGAACAGGGAAATAGTGGATAAACTAACCAGTTACTTTGCATCTGTCTTCATGAAGGAAGATCCAGAAAATCTCCCAGAAACACGCACTTTTGGAACTAATGACGTAAAGTCAATTCATGTCAGTGACAAGGTAATATTTGGAAATGCAGCTGGACTGAGCATTACTAAATCTGATCGGCCAGATGTACTTCATATCAAAATATCGGCAAAAGAAAGCAGCAATAGAATTGTTAATTGCACTTTTGATAACTGTGTTTTATTTTCCTGTACATTCTGGATAGAATGGAAGCCATTGTAGATAACTGGAAGTTAGTAAACATTATCCAACCATTTACAAAGGGAAAAAAAGGATAGTGTGGAGAACTGCAATCCAATTATCTTGATATCAGTAAGGAAACTGTTGGAATCTCTGATACAGGATGTGATATTGGATATTTAGCAATTATAAACAACATTGGAGAGAATCAGTATGCATTTTTGAAAGAGAAATCATGCTTGACAAACATCATAATTTTTGAAGTCGTTTCTTGCAGCATAGACAATAGAGAACCAGTGGAAGTGGTATACTTGGATTTTCAGAAGGCTTTCTGCAAGACGTCACATCGTGAGTTCATAAATAAAATTAATTCAAAGGATATTTGGAGGAATATTTGTAAAAAGCTAGGTTGGCCATCATTTAAGGGAATTAGAATATGGAAGTAAAGACGTCCTGCAGCAGTTACATCGAGTGTTGGTGAAACTGTACATTGAGTATTATGTACAGTTTTGGTGTTTCAATCTAAGGAAAAATATACTTACCCCAGAGGAAGTGCATGAAACATTCTCCACATTTATCCCTCAGATGGCAAGATGGTCTGATGAGGAATCTCGGCCTGTGTTCTCTACAGTTTCAAAGAATGAGAGGTGATCGCAGTGAAATGTAGAAAATTCACAAAACATATGACAAGTTGGAAATAAACACAATATTTCCCTGATTGTCTACTCCACATTGAAGGTAAATAATGGCTGGATAAGGGGCAGGCCATTTAAGGCTGCTACAAGGAGCAACTTCTTCACTCGGAGGGGATAGACTTGCACAGGGGCATGGGAAACTGCTGGCAGGCAAATTGAGAGAGAATCCCCAGATATTCTACAAACATGTCAAGCGGAACCGAATAATCAGAGAACACATTACTGACTTGTGAAATTTGATCCAAAATCAACTTAGTGTCAGGAAACAGAGGAAGATAGTCGATGGCTGATTGTGTGACTGGAGACCAGTGTCCAATGGTGTACCACAGGGATCAGTTCTGTGTCCCTTATTGTTTGTGGAATTCAGAAATGATGTAGATGTGAATGAGGAGCAGGTGGAGGGGGATGTGTGATACGTAAATTTGTGTTTGACATTAGGATTGGCTAGGAGTTTGCTACTGCGGAGGAAGGTCTTATGTTAAAAGAAGATAGTGAAAGAAAAGTCAGATAGGCAGATCAATGGCAGATGGAATGTAACACTGATAAATATAAGGTGATACACTTTGGAAGAAGGAACTAGACAAGGGGAGTATTCAATGAATGACAGCACACTAGGAAGCTCAGAGGGCACTTCTCCACAGATCCCTGATGTGACTGGACAAGTTATTATGTTAGTTAACAAGGCATAGGGGACTATAGGGATAGCTTTTATTCATCAAAGTGTATATTATAAGAGTATACAGGACATCGGTTAGGCCAAGATGGAGTACTGTGTGCAGTCCTTGATGCCACGTTATAGGAAGGTTTAGATTGCACTGGAAGGAGCGCGGAAGAAATTCACCAGGATGTTCTCTGCAATGGAGCACATCAGCTCTGAAGAGAGGCTGTTTAATCTCGGGTAGTTTGTCTTGGAGCAGTGAAAGTTGAGCGGGTAAGTAATTCAGGTATACAAGATTGAGAGGTATGAACAGGGTCAATAGAAAGCAGCTGCTCCTTTTAGTAAAAGGGCCAAGAAAAAGGGAGCATACTTTTAAAGTGAAGGGTTTGACAGTTAAAGAAAATTTAAGGATTGTTTTCACCGAGAGAGTGCTGGGGTCGAGAATGCACTTTCTGAGAGCGAGTTGTCATGGGTAACCTCACAACTCATTGAACAGTATTTGGGTGAGCGCTTGAAGTGTCATAATATTCAGGGCTACGGGCCTCGTGTAGGAAAATGGGACTAATGGACGTGGCACTGTATTTCTGACGGTACACAGTCCATGCTTCTGTGATTGTATGGTTGTGGAAGTTCAACCATTGAGCAGCATAGGGCAGGAATTGTTGGGTTTCTGGAGACTATAATAACAAAGGCTATAAGAATGAACTGCAATTGCTTCTAAAAGGATGCCAGTAGGGAACGCATGAGAAAACATTCTGAAACCAGACAGTGGAGACTGAATAACGAGGAAATGGCAGAAGTATGACATAAATCCTTCAGTTCTGTATTCACAGAAGAAAACATAAAAAGAAAAGCTTCTGAGCAATACTAGGAAACCTAACAGTGGTGAGAAATAGAAATAGAATGAAATTAGTAAATAAACTAATTTGAAGAAATTATTGCGACAGGATATAATGGGTATAGACAAAGTCAATGTCGGTTTATGATCTGGGAATCGTGTTTGAGAAACCAACCGGGAGATAAATTTTGGAGATGGAATGGATGCAATGCATTTGGAGTTTTGGAAAGATTTTTGATAGAGTCCCAATCCTAGTGTGTAAAGTAAAAACACATGGGATTGGGCCAAATATATGGTGTCATAATGGGGGAGCTGACAGGAAACAGTGAGCAGGAATAAATGGATTTTTTTTTTGGATTGAAAGTTTCATAGTGTAAATCAGGGACTCCAGATATTCACAAAACATATCAAAGGTTTGGTTGAGGGAATCAAATTTAATGTGTCCAAGTCTGCTGACAGTACAAAACTGGGATTGTGAGTGGTGAGGAGGATGTAAAGATTCTCCAAGACAATTGAGACAAGTGGAATGACTGGGAAAATATATGGAAGATGAAGAGCAATGAGGATGTATGTGACGTTGTGCACTTTGGTGGGAAATAATAGAACAGTAGCCTAATATTTGAAAAGGGATTGTTTGAAAAATATTGATCTATAAAGGGACTTGTGCTCCCCCTCTTTTGTGTTTTTCTGCGCAGATCTCCGAGATCTATGCAGGGCAGTGACTTCTGAAGCTAGAAGTCAACACTGTAAATGGCATTGGTACGCTGGTCAGTACACAAAGACCCACCAAGTGGGCACTCATAATGCTGAAAAGGATCTGGATGTCCTTGTACATCAGTTATTGAAAGGAACAGTGCGGAATAAATGTTTCAATTGATATTCATTTCAAAGAGAATCGTGCAGAGGAGTAAGGCTGTCCTACTGTGGCTGTACAGGTGAGGTCTCATCGTGATTACTCTGGAATATTGTGTGCAGCTTTGGTCTCCTTACCGAATAAAGGACGCACTTGCTCCAGAAGAATATAACAAAGGATGACCAGACTGATCCTTGTGATGACAGGTTGTTGTGTGAGCGGAGTTTGAGTTGACTAGGCCTGTATTCGATGAGGATGCCAAAAATGCGTGGAGATCTCAGTCAAACATATAAAACTCCGTCAGAGCGAAGCAGAATGGAAGCAAGGATGATGCTTTCCTGGCTGGAATGTCTAAAAGAAGGGGTTACAGTCTTAAGTACAAGCTGATCACTCTGCATTGAGATGAGAGTAAATGTGTTTGCTCAGAGACTGGTGAACCTGGGGAATTCACGACCACTGTGGAAGCCAAGGCACTGAATGTCACTTCGAATCGAGTGGATGGATTTATTGAAACAAAATGGATGAGGGGAGAGCAGAAGTACAGTGTGGGTATAAAGAATCAGCTATCATTATATTGACTAGGGGAGCAAGTTTGATGGATAAAGAAGGGGACATTGTTTGAAATATTCCAGCACTCTCTGTATTCCGTGAATGTTCCAACAAAACTGAAAAACCTCTATTGTGATGTTTGTTGGTGTAATGAGTATAGGAATTGGGACTTGATGTTGTGGCTGTACAGGACAATGATGAGGCTACTTTTGGAATACTGCATATAATTCTGGTCACCCTGCTGTACGAAAGATGTCGTTAAATTTGGAAATATTCAGAAAATATTTACAAGGATGATGCCAGGATTGGTGTTCTATTGGGTGTGAGTTATAGAAAGACACTGAATAGGCTGGGCTTCTTTTTTCCCTGGAGAGTCAAACGCCGAGTGTGTCCGGAAAGAGGTTTATAAAATCGTGTTTCATAATACATCTGAACAAGTTGATTAAAATTATTTTAGAATTGTGACTTGATCGAGGAGGAAGAGGTATCAGTTTTGAATTTCAGGATTTAGTCACGGGATGACAGAAAACATAGCCATTCGTGTTGATTGGAGTAAAATTTGCACCTTTTAACTGTTTGTAAATTCATGAAGGCATGGACAGGGTGAATAGTAAGATCTTTTTCCCAGAGTAGCGGAGTCCAAAATTAGCAGGTTTAAGGTGAGAGGGGGAAAACTGAAAAAGGACCTAAGAAACACCTCTGTGGGATTTGAATCTAGACCGTTGGGCCTAAAGGTGGAGACACTGCAATAGCCCCTGAATCTGCTAAATTATTCTCCTGTGTATTTCCTCATTAACCTGTCCTGACACGCTGTGACACACCTCTGAAACAGGCAGGACATGAATCGAGAACTTCAGTTCCAGATTTGGGGACATTACCACAGGTTCAGGGGTGGGAATAAAATCCACCTATCTGCCTCAGTGGCATGGATGCTACCCAGTACACAAGACCTAAACCATGCCCAGATTTTGGAAACAGTTTAAGTTCAGCAAAGTTTGGATTTCTTAAATTCTGGTTAATATTACTGATTTACCATGGGAGATCGTGGGAGTCCATTCATACCGTCTCGATATGAAAAGGAGATGGCATCAGGGCTACGGCTTCTAAGCTGTACCAGGAGGAAATGGAACTGACAGTGCGTTTAAAGTGAGAATTACCCTTCATCGAACTTTGCTCCTTACTCGGTTGGTGGGACGGTGATGTTTTGGAATTTCCACACGGGTCGTTCCAGTTCTCTCCGGGTCATACCAGGCTCCTCTCCGCATGGCAGGGGCAGGGGTGGACGGAACTGATGTCGGGCACTCCAACACCCGGCTTGGCACTTTCTGTCCTATTCCATGCAGTTTTCCCTGGAATGACAGAAAGGGAGGGAGGGAGTGAGGGTGAAAGTGGGTGGTCCTGCAGTTAGTGATGTTGTAGGTGAGGGAAAATGGTGAGGTGGCTGGAGTGAGCCAGTCAACAGTGTTGAATCCATTCAGTGTTTTCAGTGTAGGGGAGTAGTGGAGGCGCGAGAGTAAAGGAAACAGTTAGAGAGAGAGGGAGCAGAGAGAATACAGTGATACTTATCCTGGCAGAGCGGGGAAGGCTGCTGATGCCTGTCCTGTACTGCTGGACATTTCTTCAGACTGCAGATACTGCACTGAGCTGGGTGGTGAGCTCAGAACATGCTCGATGGGTCTGGCCATGTGACCTCATCTGGGAAGAGAATGGTTCTTCTCTGTATGAGCCCATTCACCAGGACCTCCGTGTCCCTTTCCACAAATCTTGGTGCAATTGCCCCTTATCTGCCAGGCTCGGGGTAAACTGTGCAGGGCGGATCCGAACTGAGAAAGGTCAATTGTGTGTCCATTGTCCCTTTAAAGATTCCACCTGTGCCAGGGATAATGGAGTACCCGGGCCATCCAGGCGATTGGAAATATTACCAGCCAGGATGAGTGGGAGAATCAGGCTGGCATTGAATGAGAATAATGGCATGTGCTGGGGTAGGTAGATAATGAGGGGAGTTTGATAAGATAACATCAGAAAACTAGCTCGGCCTCCTGCAGTCTATCCCTCTGTCACACTGAATGACACTGAGACAAATTATTGTTCGAGTCAGCCCGACGAGTCAAAGACTACGCTCACCTCACTCTCAGTCACAAATGCAGAACAAATGCTCATTTAAAACTCTCCAACATCTGAAGTCACAGCAATATCCTATTCACGCATCATTCCTGAAAAACTGACCCATGTTGCAAGATGTTTTCAAAATGTCTACATGTCAGCATTCTAAAACTTGTGTACACATCCTTCCATGACACTGCCTCTCAATCTCCTCCTCTCTGTCTGTATATCCAACCCATCCCATTTGTTGGTATTTAAATTGATGCCCCACCATCTCTCTCTGGAAGTGATTTTCACACCCATGGCACCCCTTGTCATGGTACATTGGAGATATGGAGCTGTAAATGGATGGGAGCCGCACATCCTGTCACTTCCAGCATGGGCTGCAATTTTCCCCAGCCTGTGCAGCGATTTAACACAGCGTTACCGGCACTGCACTGGGATGGTCTGTACAGACCTACACGCTGGGAGGGTAACAGCTCCGGGTTTACAGAACAATTCAGAGGTGTTCACTTCACAGCCTCCCGTGCTGGAGATACTTGGCCCGGATTTAGAGATCAATGCACTCATGTGGTCTGCACAGCTTTCCACATACTGGACAGGCATCTCGTCTGGATTTACAGATCAGGGCACTGGGGCAGTCTGCACAGCTCCGCGTGCTGGACTGATTGCTGGTTGACTGGTGATGTCTGCACAATGTCCCACTCTGGACAGATTGCCGGTTTGTATTGAACAGTACACTGGCGTAGTCTGCACAGTGCTCCATGCTGGACAGATATTTCAATCTGGGTTTGTGGTGTCTGGGCTGGTTCTGTGAGGTGGATTGAGAATTTGAGATAACTTACCACTTCAGCTGATCTGGCAATGTCTTTAATTTGTGTTTGCTAGTTGAGTTGAGTTTGGGAAGAGATTTCCACCGCGAGGCTGAGTGGGTCTCACCAAAACTGATGGACAGAAGGGCCTTTGTGATGTGGATCTTTGTGACTCCATCACATTCTGTAACAGATATTCTTCGGAACATTCTGAAACCGACATTCCCCGGAACATTCTGTAAGTGACATTCCCCAGAACATTCTGTAACTGACATTATTTGTGAACGGTTGGATGTCAGTTAATTGAACGAAAGATAAGATCCCAAGGGAAAAGATCCCGTTCCAGGGAGAAGGAGACACCGTTTCAAAATCTCCTCAGGCAGTTAAAGGGGTGAATACATTTTCCTTGTGTTCACGTTTCTTCACAACCGAAAATTGACCACAATTTAGACTAAAAGACAGAAATTTCCAACCTCTGTTTGTCTTCAAGGAACTGGGAGAGAATCCCTCAGGACGGCAACATCTTCACCCTCCGTATCAGGAATTGTAAAGAAGAGACATGTGCCTGCTGTCAAGTGATCGAGTGTTAAGGAATGTTGCAGCAACCATCTGCTCTTAGGGATGTGTATTTGTGTCTTGAAGGAGGGAGAGTTTCTTGTATTTTATGTTACGTTTTTGTAAAAAAAATTGAGACATTACGATTTGCTATTTCAGCTCCATTTTTTCCCCCCAATAAATCAGTGATACATTTGAAAATGTCACTTGGTCCTCAATCAAACTGGTAACTTTGCCTCCAGGCTGATGTATAAGTTGTTTGTTTTCCTTCCTCACAGTTAACCTCGTGACGATCTACGTCCGACTTTATAAAGATTGTGGATTGTCTCCATGTGTCAGACGTTACTTGGGGACCATGGCAGTGGCGGATCTACTGCTTATTATCTTCGACCTGATCCTGAGACACATTCCCAATGTTTATGAGGAACAGTTTTATTTCCTGAGGTCCATTCCCGTGTGTAATATCCACGCCGTCCTGCTTTATGCAGCCACTGACTGTTCTGTCTGGTTCACTGTCACTTTCACCTTTGATCGATTTGTGGCCATTTGTTCCAGAAGCTGAAAAGTAAATATTGCAGTGAGAAAACGATGGCTGTGGTTCTGGGAACAGTGACTGTGCTGAGCTGTTTAAAGAACATTTTCTGGTATTTTATGCTCACAGCTCGCTATCGGCTGTGGAACAACCCCTGGTTTTGTGATGTGACAGGCGATGTTCAAACGTCACGTGTCTGGGTCTCAATCGAGTTCCTCCACCACATTCTAACCCCGGCTCTCCCATTTCTCCTGATTCTGCTGCTCAATGTTTTCACGGTCAGACACATTTTAGTGACCAGCAGAGCCCGCAGAAGACTCCAGGCTCACACCAATGGGGACGGTCAGTGTGATACAGAAATGAGAAATCGAAAAAAATCCATCATTTTACTGTTTGTGATCTCAGCCAATTTCATCCTGTTATGGTCAACATTAACGTTGTATTCTATATGGGACCGGATGTGGTGGATTGGGTATAACTTTGTGTATCTACATCTCTTTGTGAGGGAATTGGGCTTCATGCTGCAGCTCCTCAGTTGCTGCACAAACACAGCAATTTATGCTGTGGCCCAGACTAAGTTCAGGCAACAGCTGAAGAATGTGCTGAAGTATCCCTTTACCCAAACTCATCAATCAATCAAATGCACCTATTAATCAATCCATCCAGTTCAATGTTTCAGCAATGAAGCAGCCTGTCGCTATGGCAACAGACTGAGGGTAGTGCTGGTTTATCCGACTTTATCCCACAGGGGATTACAGGGAAACATGTCACAGGCCAGAGAGAAAAGGCACCATTCCACTGACTGCATCCATTACTTCAATATGTAATTAACGTTCATTAAAAAGTGCCAAGCAGCACAGCAAACTCTCTTGTTGTTGGTCTTTGTTTTGAAGAGGCTTAGCTGGAAAGAGACAGCCTCGGCCCCAAGGGAATGGGAGGATTTCGGGACTGAGCTCAGGAGTTGATTTTAAGTCGCTCTGTCCTGGCGTTCACCTCTGGCATATCTCTGTATCTTTCTCTCTCTCCCGTGCCTCCTCACTAATCCCCTATCACACTCCTTTCCCTCTCTCCGTCCCCCTCCCCTTCTCTATCTCTCTCCCCATCCTGGTCTGTACCCTTTGTCTCTCTCCACCCCCCTCGCTCTCACCTCTCACTCTGCTTGTGTTTCCTTGTCTCTACCTCTCTATCTCTGACCACTTTCTCTCTCTCTCTCTCTGCTCCCTCTTCCATGTCCTCCTCTCTCCCTTCGAGTTCCTCACTGATCTCTGTAAACCCTTGGCTCCCTGTTCCCCGTCCCCCTGGTCCCCCCGCCCTGTATCTGGCTCCCTGGCCCCAGTTCCCTTGTACCCCAGCCCCTGCCCCTGTCGCTCTCTCTCTCTCTCCCTCGCTGTCGCTCTCGATCTCTCCCTCCCTTCCTCCCTGTCACTCACGCTCTCTCCCTCCCTCCCTGTCTCTGTCTCCCTCCCTCCCTGTATCTCGCTCCTTCCCCCCTCCCTGTCGCTCCCTCCCTCCCTGTTGTTCCCTCCCTCTCTGTCGCTCCCTCCCTGTCGCTCGCTCCCTCCCTCCCTCCCTGTCACTCACTCGCTCCCTCCCTCCCTGTCGCTCCCTCCCTCCCTCCCTGATTTTCCGTCCCTCCCTGATTTTCCATCCCTCCATGTCACTCGCTCCCTCCATCCCTCCCTCCCTGTCGCTCCCTCCCTCCCTGTTTATCCCTCCCTGCCGGTCGCTCCCTCCCTGTCGCTCCCTTCCTCCCTGTTTATCCCTCCCTCCCGGTCGCTCCTTCCCTGTTGCTCACTCCTTCCCTCCCTTCCCCCCTGTTGCTCACTCCTTCCCTGTCGCTCACTCTCTCCCTCACTCCCTCCCTGTTTTTACCTCCCTCTCAGTCCCTCGCTCCCTACCTGTCGGTCCAACCCTGTCCCCCTCCCTGTTCCTCCCTCCCTATCCCTCACACACTCCCTGTCCCTGTCCCTCACCCCCGCCCTGTCGCTCCTTCCCTGTCCCTGTCAATCGCTCCCTGTCCCTCAATCCCTCTCTCACTCCCTCTACATCCCTCGCTCACTGCCCGTCACTCGCTCCCTCGCTCACTCCCCGTCCCTCGCTCCCTCTCTCCCTCCCCGTTCCTCGTTCCCTCACTCCCACCCCGTCCCTCGCTCCGTCCCTGTCCCTCGCTCAGTCCCTTACTTGGTACCTCGTTCGGTCTCTCTCTCTCCCCACTTGCTCCCTCCTTCGCTCCCTCCCCATCCATCGCTCCCTCCCCGTCCCTCGCTCCCTCCTTCCCCATCCTTCATTCCCTCCCCGTCCCTCGCACCCTCCCCATCCATCGCTCCCTCCTTTGCTCCCTCCCCATCTGTCACTCCCTTCCCGTCCCTCGCTCCCTCCCTTGCTCCCTCCCTCTACGTCCCTCGCTGTCTCCCTCCCTGTCCCTCGCTCCCTTCCTCCCCATCCCTCGCTCCCTCTTTTGCTACCTCCCTCGATCCCTCCCCGTCCCTCCTTCGCTCCTTCGCTTGCTGTCCCTCCTTGTCCCTGTCCCTTACTCCCTGTCCTTCTCTCCCTCCCAGTCCCTCTCTCCTTTCCTCTCTCTCCTTGTCCCTCCTCCCTCTCCCTCCCTGTCCCTCGCTCCCTCCCTGTCCCTCCCTCCCTCCCGCGGTCTCCCTCGCTCCCCCCCCGTCCCTCAATCCCTGTCCCTCGCTCTATGTCCCTCGCTCCCTCCCCGTCCCTAGCTCCCTCCCCATCCCTCACTCCCGTCCCTCCCTCCCTCGTTCCCTCCCTCCCTGCCCCTCGCTCCCTGTCCCTGCCACTTGCTCCCTGTCACTGTCCCTCGCTCCCTTCCTGTCCGTCCCTATCACTTACCCACTTCTACTAGCCTCATCCCGCCTCCTTGACCTGTCTGTCCACCCTGGACCGACTTCTCCCCTCCCTAACTCCCTACCTACACTCACCTTTATTAGCTTCATCCCTGCCTCCTTGATCTGTCCATCTTCTCTCCACTTATCTGCTCCTCTATCCACCTTCTATCACAGCCTCCCCCTCACTCTCTATTTATTTCAGAGTGGCCTTCCCCTCCCCCATTTCTGACAAAGGATCCAGACCTGAAACGTCAGCTTTCCTGTTCCTCTGATGCTGCTTGGCCTGCTGTGTTCATTCAGCTCTCCACCTTGTTATCTCAGATTCCACTATCGACACTTCCTACTGACCCCAAAGGGTATCATCTATCTTTTGTGACCTCTCTCTGGGCAGGGAGCTTGTAGTGTCCACCCCTGGGCTCGGTACTTCCCATCACAAGTTGGTACCTCAGGGTATACAATGCCTCACAGACACTGGGAACAACAACCTGTTTTATTCAGGAATGTTGCTTTTGCTTTTGGTACTGATTTTCACATCTTTTAGTGTGGGTCATAAGTTTTGGGGTGGGTGCAATAAAGGAAAAACGTCTCTCAGAAATTGAATTTGTTTGTTTTGAGATTTTACCCTGGACAGACAGTGATGAAGTTTGTAAATATTTCACAGAGTAATAGAAAGAAAGACATTGAAGATGGGAGAGTCAAATCAAACACGATGTCAAGACCCAACAGAGTTATTCAATTCATCAAGTCCAGAAGGGAATATGTTTATGTGGTATGTCTGTGGGAAAAAAAAAATCAAACATCAGTGTGAATGGTAAAGCGCCAACACTCGCACACTGATTCTGAATGTTCGAGTGAATTAACTGCAGAAATTATTCAACATCATACAGTTAACATTCTGGGAAAAATATCCACAGAGCAGAGAAACTGTACACACATTGTGTTTATGCACAAGGATTCAACAGATCATCCAATCTGGAGAGATGCCAGGAGATCAACATCATGGAATAACTGTGGAAATGTGTGGATTGTGCGAAGGGTTACAAACACCCAGGCCAGCTGGAAGCTCATCGTCGTAGTCACTCGAGGGAGAGACCATTCACCTGCTAAGTGTGTGGGAAGGGATTTACTCAGTCATCCAGCCTCGTGTCACACCAGTGGATTCATACTGACAAGAGACCTTTTAAATGCTCTGACTGTGGGGAAAGCTTTAGGAGCTCTAAAGGTCAAATTCAATATCGACCTGTTCACACGGGGGTGAATTCGTTCAGCTACTCCAATTGTGGGGAGAAATTCACTTGGAGATCCAGCCTAATGTCACACAAAAGTCTTCACAGGGAAGAAAGCTTCATGTACTCTGTGACTGGGAAGTGATAAAATTCATGTTCCAGCCTAATGTCACACTATCAGGTCACACTGGAGAGAGATTTTTACCTGCCCTGTGTGTGGGAGGGGGTTCACATCATCATCCAGCCTAAGGTCATATAAGCCGTCTCACACTGGAGAGAGACCGTTCATCTGCTCTCAGTGTGGGAAGAGCTTCAGTCAGTTTAGTCACTTATCCAGCCTCACTGAACATCGATGTGTTCACAGTGGGCAGAAGCCATTCACCTGCTCCATGTGTGGGAAGGGATTCACTTGTTCTTCCCACCTCACTTATGACAGGCTTGTCACACTGGAGAGAGACCATTCGTCTGCTCTGTGTGTGGGAAGGGATTTATTAAATCAGCACAGCTTCTGATACACCAGCATGGCCACATTAGAGAGAGACCGTACACCTGCACTGAGTGTGGGAAGGGATTCACTCAGACATCTGATACTCAGTGAACACCAGCTATTCACACTGGGGAGAAACACTTTACTTGCGGAGATAGTAGGAACTGCAGATGTTGGAG